>NC_084853.1:38163207-38763207 GCF_951802175.1 Populus nigra | reverse complement strand
GTGGCTTCACCTTCAGCTCCGCCCAGTGGCAACATCAGTACCACAGCATCTTCACGACCAACTGAAGAAAAAGCGACAGTATACTGAACTTGAAAAGATATGAAAACAGCAGTACATAAAAATAGTTTATACTCTCATTCTCGTCAAAGTTCCAAACGCCACAAGTTCACAGCTTTATGCTCGCACAACATAACGTAGCAAACTCCGGATTCCCTGTTTATGAAGAAGAGCGATATAATTATCCAGAAAAGCTCGTTTAGAAATCCCGAAAGCTCATCTTAGGGTCCATTTTTCCAAGACCCCGTCCCCTTCCTCTAGAAGCACCTCTTCCCCTTGACCTTGCCCACTTACCAGCTCGCTTGAAGAACGACTTTCCATGCTTCACCTCGACGAGAGAATGAAGCAGATTATCACAAAGAATACAACCAACATGCAGGGTTGCTCCATCCTCCAAGGGCGTCGTATTCTTGTTGAAATCCACTTCTATGATTGTTGAGTCACATTCAGGACATCGTTCTCGAGTAGTGGAAATGCGGTGAGCACCTTGAGGGAGCAAGACAAGACAATTGCACATATTGCAGTAAAGTCTCCACTTGGGAGCACTTATAGGATCCAAAACAAGTGTCCCATTGCATTCGGGGCAAGCACAAACCCCTTGAGCTATCAAAGAATGTCGACATGTCGGATGCGGACAGAGGAAGCATGGCATGCCTGCCCCCTTCCCCAACATCCCAGAACTACCGGTCTTAGAAGCACCAAAGAGAGCGTCAATACCTTCAAAAGGAGGACTATTGTAGCAGAGAGGACAAAGAGGGAATGACTTGCCTTCTGGACCAGCCATGGCAAAGATCAACAGCTCAAAGTTGTCCAGAGGACATGTTAGTTCCTTGTACAGCTGCAAAAAAAAAAAAATCAGCTAGTTATTAGGGAACAAAACGGTGATTTTAGACACAGGATGACAGTAATGCCATCCTAACTGCACGTAAAAGCAAACACCTCAGGCTTTGAGGGGCCAGAACCACAAACTCTGTCATAATTACTACTGGTTCACATCTTTGTATTCCCGTCAACAAAACATTATTTAGGTAAAATGATGGTTTAGCTAAAACTGATCTCACAAAAGATCTAAGACAATAATGCTATGGAGTTTCAAATCTGATGATCAAGAGATACCTAGTCACAAAATCTAATAATCCCACTGTATGGTGAGCATTTTCACCAATGAGTTCCATATCATTGTGATTTGGACACGCTATAGTAATTCAACTAGTAGCACCTGCCCATTGATACAGACCCTTAGGGAATCCAAAGATTAAAATAAAAAAAAATGCATGACTGTACGAGTGGATTTGGAGTTGTCCATGAATTGACAATTCCAGTTTTAACTTTGAGAGGTGGAAGTCCACCATGATTGTTTTGTAGTGAATTCCTCAGGATGAATAGTTTTTATCTTCTCTCTCTTTTATTCTTCTACATTAGCAAGTTACAAACATTATATAATGTCTATATGAAGACAGTCAAATTAAATTCTTCACTTTAGCCTTTTATTCAGCACAGGATACCCAAAACAAATTGATGCTAACAGGTCAATCTAGAATTCCTCTATATACACTCCTCAATTTGTAATTCATTTCGGGAAATGCCTGCTTATTTCAAGATATTCTTATCAAACAAACAGGAGAAAACAGAAGAAAAACTAAATTGCATAGTGAAGTGGCACAAAAATGCTCATTTGTGCTTAACGTAGTAGCAGAATGTTGAGACAAGCATCATGTCCATGAAGAAAACATGAAACTGTAGAATACCAGGCAATTTTATCCTAGCCAAATGACAGAAAGAAGCTACTGCATGATAATATGAAACTACAGCACAGCCTCCTCAGTTCCCAAACCTGAAACATACTGTAAAGTTCTTTCTATATTTCATTCATGCATTTTGGTATAAAATCGAGAGCATTGATAATTTTTTCTGGTAAAGTTAATTACCTTGATTGTTCCCTTTTGAGGAAGATAATAAACTTCCTCACATGTACCACAATATAAACGCGATGGCTGGCTAGAAATGTACTTCATGTACCTCAGGCATTTACCACATTTGCTAAAAGCACGTCCTGAGTCAGCAAGTGGGGAGAACTGTGCTTCAAACAATGCATCCATGTTGTCAATCTGATCAAATAGAAAGCAAGCAAACTAGTAAGGAAGAAAAGTAATCATCACAATCTAAGTTCAACAACACTGACTACTGTAGCAGATTAAAAGTGATGTACAGCCAAAGCAGACAAATGCAATGCACTATACATCTTCATATATAGATTACTGAATATTTTTAAAAAAAATCCTGTCAAAATGATTGGCACAATGGTCGCCAAAAAAAGTCAAATAAATCAACAAGACTTCCCCATTCAATTAAATAGGTTGGGAAAATCCATGTAACTCTGGCATCACTTTCTCCATGGATAACACACTAATGTGATATGATGGCGATCTAGTCTACCTCACATTACCTAAAATAGCATTTCTACTATTATCATTCTACAACTGGCAAAAATGATATATTAATTTATAAAGGTTACCACAAAAGTTGACATGAGAGAGAGCGGAGAGGACAAAAGTTCAATGCCTAACTCCACTTTGCATCAAGCAATGCTTTCAGCTATGAATGAAAGATGAAAAAGGGAAGGAAAAGAATGAATCAAATCATGACCTGCTTAACAAAGTAACTGTACTTCCGCTTGAATTGTTCTAGCACATGCTGAACAACACAAGAATGATCAGCCTCACCCTTGGCAACAAGGGTAATCTGCTGCTCAATAAAACCACGAATATCTGGTAAACAGAGATCTGGATCAATGCATTGATAGCCTCTTATTAGTGTGATACCCAAAGCAGTTGGAACCAACTTTCTACCAGCTTGTACCTGCAATTTGAACAAAAGGGAATATCAGAATTGGGGAAAACAAGACAAAATAATAAGGAAGAAGGAAGAATTTGTTTCTTTTAGAGCTTGTAAAAAATGAAAATCCACCTTTTTTAACAGGGATAAATAATAATGTACCTGAACATAGTTGCGGTCACAGATGTTGTTAATATGTACAGATATTGATGCATCTGTACCTATTCCATTCTTCTCCATAAGAGAAATCAGCTCACTTTCACTGAGATAATCTGGAGGAACAGTTTGCCCCTACATATTTTATGAACTCATAAAGCACCGCCATAATACTGAAACATTTAAAGTAATATTGGTTTTACTGTTGTCATTTTGTTGCATTTTATAAATAGCACAATCCTTTCCTAAAGAGGCATGGAACAGATATAATCCTAGTCAACAAGCATTGATCCACCTTAAGCCAGAAATAGTGTTCCCAGACCAAGTTTAATATTTCTTTTTTGAACAAAAAAAAAAAAACAATTTTATTAACATTAGGAGAAGAATGTACAGGCAGAAGATAAGGCATCGTCCTACAGAATAAACAAAAGAACGAATACAAAAAAGGCAAAACTAAATCAACAGTGTTCTCCAATCCCTTTGTATTATCTGGAAGGGAAAATCGACTAGATAGTCTCACAGCTGAGGCACCATAATGATGCTAAAAACACAAATTTATACCAAAGAAGTCGGAAGGATAAGTTTGTTTGGAAAATCATAGAATTGCACTTGTTCCAAATGCACCAAGTCATAGCACAGGCACATTTCCACAACAATTTATCGTCTTTTCATATCCCAAAACAATCAAAGGCTCAAAGAGAATCCCCTAAGTATGATATATTTCCCTCCTTAAAAAAAAAAAAAAAAACCCAGAGAGAGGAAAATTGAGTCCCAGTTGGATGGGACAGTGTCTGATAAAATTCAGGCACTAAACAGAAGAAATTGCAAGCATGATAGTTCCAAGAATACCTCAAATAGCTCAACTTTAGAAACTTCAATTTTATCTCCTTTTGCAAACTGAGGAAGATTTTTCTCACTCACTGCCAACCATGGCATAATTGATGTAAATCCTTTGACTATAACATGCAGACCTATACAATGGAAGAACTCTCCACCAATTGAGAATTCTACCTTTGTCCTGAAATGAACATCATTTGTCTATGAACATAAAATTAGATGAGAAACAGTACAGGGAGAAGAAAGAGAGTAAGATATCTGTCAAGAAGAAAGAAAAATCAGATAAAACTATCACAAATGCACTGAAAATGAATACAAGAAGAATAGTCATCCATGCATCATTGAGTGATAATAAGTATGTGTTCTCGCAAAATAAAACTGTGACAGTGGGAGACAAAAACCATATCAATCATAGCATTCTTAAACGCTGTGACTTGACTGACCACCCAGGTACCACTGACAACAATTCAATCAAATTAATATTTTGTAAGAGACACATTCAATAACAAGAATAGCAGTCTATTGATTTGGTAGCAACACATAAATGCAGTCTTAAGTTTCTGTACATTGAGATGTCAAGTTTGGCTTTATACAGTTTTCTTAGTTGAAATTAAAGATCACTTGGGTTCGCATGAAGCATGGTTCCAACAATACTTGACTCAAAACCCAAGATAAAATGACACTTTTCCTTCTGATTTCTAGCTAATATAACACAAATTATGTTGCACTCAACATTCTAACCTACTTACATAATCACTATACAGGTAGTCGATCCCCAATATGTACATTCAAAGTCTAATGGTCTCCAAACTCCAAGAAAGCATGGAATGACATGGTTCATATTCAACATTTGATATCAACATTAGTCTCACTCCATCCATAGCAGATAAAGCAAATAAGTTTGGCCTTAATGATGCTAAAGGATCAAGCCAAGCAGATGACTAGGATGTTTGGACTAAGCATGTAAAAAACTTAAAAATACTTGAGCTGGGATCCAGATTTCCAACACGCCTATCACATGAGTTCCTACCCTACATGCCAAGCTATTGAGTAGAACTCACACACTTGCCAAGCAAAAAAATTACAATGAAGCCACATATGCCAAACTTTACACAATTCTGATCACATAAGCTTTTTAAAATTACATCACACATGACATAAATCACTGGCCCTTAGGATGGCTCACAATGGTGGCCATTTGTATAGAAAGAGGCAACCCTCTTGTTTTGCTTTATTTTATTGTGAAGCTCTTCTGTGTATGACTTCTAGATTGTTACGAAAAGAAGCAGAAGCACTGTTAAACCACAAAATAAGTTAAGATTTCCTCTCTAGCTTCACCGACACCCAATACACACAGCAGGCCATGCAACTTGACTATCATTTGCTCTGTTTGTCATGCTATGCAACTTTGTATTAGCATGGTATACTCCAGCTAAGATATGCCAAGAATACGATTGGTATATAGCATGCTATAGTCAAATCCTATCCATCCAGTGCTTGCTCTGGTAGAAAGTCCACCACAATGATAGAAGACGAACCTTCATCTCTAAGGATTCTCTAGCTGGCTTTATTGTGATGGCATCAACTGTTTCAAATGTAAGAGCTTGGAGGTTTTAAGAGAAAATAATAACTTTAGGCTTAGAGTTTGGTCAAAGAAATAATATGCACCAAAAATGTGAGCAGTAACAAGAGTTTGTAAGTGCCATAGCATTCATAACCTGTTATAAGAGTTAGCAAAAAGACCAGCTAGCAAGCTATTGAGTCGAGCACAATGGCTAGGCCTAGCCTCATTGTCCTAAAAAGTGTTGCTCAAACTTAGATATTTTGATTTTCAAGTTGATTCAAAACAAGCTTTGAGCCAGACCAAGACAAATTTGTTTGTTAGAATTCTTGACTAGTTGAATGGAGAGCAGGCATCACTCATCGCCCATCCAACCCGGGGCCATTCCTAGCAATGGCACATATATTGAAAACAATTGCTTCTGATACCAAATGAATATGGCTTCTTTTTTCTTTCCACCTCACTATGAAAGAACATAGTTTCTGAGAATTCCTTAACAAGTTGAGTTGCAGAGAGGTCATCCCCCATCCATCCATTAAGGCCAATCCTGACAATAGCACAGATGAGAAGCTGCCATTTCTCCACTCATAAACGTTTGGTTTTAAGGCAAAGCATGCTTTCAATATCATTCTCTCATCAAACCCAAAAATGCTAACAATTATGAGAATGACATGGTTTTCAGTTGACTTCAAACATCCATTGTGAGCAAGGTGAAAAGGCGATCTAAAATAAAAGCTTTGAACAGCATAATATCAGGGAAAAGCTTTGAAGTGAAAGGACATGGAATGCAAGAGAAAAGGTTTGCAAACATGTAGCAGCAAATGAAATGACAATTAGAAAATTAGAAGAGCAGGTGTCATATAGGTTCATGACTGACTGCGGTGCAAAGATAAAAGCCAAGGGTAAGACAATAAAGATTAGACCATAAATACAAGGATAAAACTTCGAGACTTTTACCTTGTATACTTGCAGTCTGGAGATACAGTCCCCAGAAAATGTTGGCAGACATACTGATATAGCCTCCAGGCATCTCTTTCAAGCATATCCTCATTTGCTGACCGCATTGGAGTTATAGGAGGATGGTCACCTGCATCTTTTCCAGACTGAGGCTTATGATAACCACCAGAAAGCAGTCCCTGGACATAATCGCCCCACATTGGATTGTTTGCTAGTGCACCAAGTGTGCCTTTAAAATCAAATGAGGAAGGGTAGGCAGTGCTCTCTGTACGTGGATAACTAAAAGAGCAGCATAAAATTATAAGGGGTATTGAATTCCACAAAGAAAAAGAAAATTAATTAAACCAATTATTTGAATAATTAGAGGATCTAGCAACATGTATATATTTATGTATCTATTATCAATCTTCAATTCATAAAGGCCTCTAATTGTGAATATTATATATTATTCAATTCAAGAACATAGCTGATTTGGGAAGATGGACAGTAAATTCAACTATGACCTGTGCATAATTGTAAAATAACAGTTGTTCTATGCACAAACAGTACAAACTACATGAATTATATGTCAAACAGGGATAGGGGCTATACAAGTATAATTCATAGACAAAGAAGCGCTTCAAAAAGATAGGTCCATATTACTGAATCAGAGGGCCTTAGGCTCTGAGAATATAAACTAACAAATCGGTTGCAAAGTGAATAACTCCACATTAACTCCCCTATTTATTGTTTAATCTCATAATTTTTTTCATGAGATATTATTTACATTAAGAAAAAGGCATATAGAATTTATTTAGCATTGCCCTTCTGCCCAGACTTCTCTAGATGGGTCACTCACCTGAACAAAAAAAGATTTAAATTAGCATTAGCATATACTTTTGGACACCCAAACCTTTGGAAACTACATGTTTGGTCGTCATAGTTTTCAGTTTTAGAATCTACCATGTACACCTATAGGTTATATTATTAGTGCAATAAACCATTTTTCTTATCCAGTTCCAGCACAATGAATCGAAAAGACAAATTTTGTCACGACGCTCAGATACTTCATATCTTAATAAATCAAACTCTAACAATAGTATTCAGCTAAGAATGGCTAATGATACAACAACATGACTATGAAAATAAGTAGAGAACTTATATTTGCTAGCCAAAACTAGTGCAACTAACCAAAGAACAAAGTAATTACATTGGGACAAGAAACTTAGGAAAACCTGATAAATCCCTGAATATATAGACGTTCAGCCAGCTGCATGGTCACTTGAGGTCCGAAGCCTAATGCACTTGATGCAATCTGAAAAGCACATTGGTGTCTTAAGCACATGTTCAATCTATACAAAGAACTTGCAGAGTTAACTCTAAGATCAGATGGAGTAAATGACACTAGGCAATAGGGAACACTGCTTATTATAATGGTAAGAGTGCTAGCCATACAACCACAAGGAGATTTGAGTCTTGAGAGCAGCCATTTCATGTAAAAATGCTAGAGTAGGATACTCTAGATTTTCCTACCAAGTTGGACATCAATGGGAACAGAACCAGAGACCGATTTTTTAATTTACTTTAGCCACAAAGTTGTAATTGACACTAAGCAGATAGCTGAAACTGTATCACAAAAGATTTCCCCCAACCTTTTGGCATTAAAATTTTAATTACCCATCAAAATAACCATAGCATAGTTCAGAATTAGCAGTTGCCAGCATTATCTTTCATGGGCATAATAATGTCAAAGGGTTACATCCAGAACTACCAAAAATATGATAATTATACTATAGAAGTATTGTTGTTACTTGCATGGATCTTAAAATATAACTTGCATTCAACGCATGCAAGTAGTTTAACGAAGGTGTGCATTGAGTCAAAAAGTCTCTCCCACTTTACTTACTTTGGAACATAACAACTTCTCCAGTACCATCGAATATGAATAAAGCAGATGCTTTGAAGCAGGCAAATAAACCAAGTGTAAAAAATGTTTGTGACCTTGGGCTGACCTAGGGGGCTCATCAACTTGAAAGCTGTTTGAGAACAGACAAATAGCCAGGTGTCTTTTTCCTTCTTTTATTTAGGAAAGAAGTATAATAAGAAACACAAGTGAAAAACTAACAAAAAGGAGAATGGGACTAGCAGGTACTCTTGTTTTGTCCATGCAAGTTTCCTACTGTTAAGTGTATGTGCCTCATTAAAAATGGTTAGGAACTTCAAACATTAAGCTCCATGACACATTCAAGCTGCACTTGCGAGCCCATGACCCGAACCTAGTAGAGTTCAGCTCATGCTTGGAGAGTAAAGATACTGGAAAAGAAGTTGCAAATGCATAAGCCTAACCAAGCTAGCCCAAATACTTACAAGAAGCAGCTTTTTTTTTCCCAATCCCTAAATTCACACCAGAAATGAGCAAAGATGCCAGATACAAAGTTGAAAATAAATAAGCTGAACCAAGCCACCAAACAAGCTTATACCAAATAGCTTGCAGGTGGCAGGACTCTTTTCTCAGTCCCAAATTTTCTCTAACCTTTAGAAGGTTCACTGTGTTTAGACCAGGAGGACGGCCTTTGCTTTCCTGTTTCTCTGACATATCAGTTACTTCCAATATTCTATCCTGTAATACCAGCTTTTGAAACATCAAAGCAACCTGCAATATGTAAAAATATGATACAGCTTTTCTGTCAAGATAAAAGCTAAAACTGAGAAAATCTAGGTTAAGGAAAAGAAAGCCTCACATCCAAGTCAAATAACTTGTGACGTTCCCATTCTAGTTGAAGTTCATAGCCATCTACCATTACGTGGGGGCGCAAAGCCCAAAACTTTTCTGGCTTAAAAGTAGTAATTTGCAAATACCTCTGTACACAAAACCCAAGGGTAGGAGTTTGACACGGCCCATATCTGAAAGAAGAGGTGAGTAAGCATGATTAACTGATTGCTTGAGGTAAAAAATTGGAACAAGATGGAGTTCATGTCCATACACAAACATAATCTAAAGTTAAGTGAAGTGCATTTGCAATAAAAAAAAAAGACCGCAGTCAGAAATCTGCAAAGCAAGCTAGACCCTTTGCCACCCCAACCAGGTGAGCAAAGAGGACAAAAAAAGAACATAAAAGACAACAAAGAATGCAGTCAACAGATGAAAGAGAACAATAAACAGTTACTAAAGAGTGTAATTTCCTATGAAATCAATATAGTAAATTGATATATAACAAAATAAAGTGACTAAAGGGAAGGATATAAAACCCAGAATCCACTAGGCTACCCTTGAAATTCATAAAGGGCACTTCTTGCATCCATAAGAAATTAAGGCTCCTGAAATCCCCAAACACTGATAAAGCAGAGACAGCAGCGGTACCAGTAGCATGGCTCGTGTTTCTTCTGAAGAATGCTTCAATATGTTGCTTCGTTCTCATTTATCAGTGGTTTAACTAAAAAATAGGCTATGTTGTTACATGTAGTACAAAAAAAAAGGAGGAAATAAAGGGGTAGGATGGATAGAGACACCTTGTGAATCAAGGCAAAACCAAGGCTCTTGAAATTTAATAGAATCAAACAAAGGTTTCATGCCTTCATTAATGCTCAAACTTGTCCAGTTTCTTGGATTTCATCCTACTACTTTCAATATGGGTAATCAAGACCTTGAACTCTAGAACATACAAATGTGGTCCTAAAAAACCAAGGTAATTTGGAGTTTTGACTGTTGACCAAATTTTTAAAAATATTGAACAAACTGGTGTCAACTTGTCACCCCATGCATGATCACAGCTACCCTCAAAAAGACCCTAAGCTTCGGCCCCAACATAGGAGAGGTGGGGCTTTTTCCAAATAAAACGGTGGTGTGATGTGGGCGCAATGTTCCCTACTGGAGAGTGTGGGATAGCCTACCTACCTTTCCATTTTTTCACCAAAAAAAACTGTCACCTATACTATTTTCATAATATTAATTAGCTATATAAAGGAGAAGCAGAACCCACTCTAAAAGGGTTGGTTTTACTGCAACATCCATTTTTCGAAAACAGAAAACAGAAAAAAGAAAAACAGAAGAAAGTCTATCAAAGGCCATTTTCTCTCTTTACCACCACTTTTTCTCCAAGTAGTAACATAAACTAGAAGGAATAGATGTGTGTGTGAGTGCACTATTTTTTTGGCCATTGAAATTGCTGCGACAATGGAAACAGAAGTATCAAATAGAAACAGGAAGCTGGATTCATGGATCTACCATCTTCAATTTCACTCAAGTTCCATATCACAAGAAAAAAAATTCACAAACAAATAAAGCAAACAGTTATACCAATCAAACTCAAAGCATCCCAGTCAATGGCTGGGATGCTTTGAATTGACTCAAAACTCCTGAAGCAGCATCAGCCCAACATCTTCCTCACAGCAAAGAAAAAAAACCCAATGTCGGGATTGTTCTTCAAACCCATTGCTTTCTTTGCACAGGAGAGAGAGAGAGAGAGTTAGGAGGGGCGAGTGGAGCAGACATATACTCTCTTCCTTGTCATGGACTTTAAGATTGTTCCTAGAATAGTATGGTGGCTAAATGAAGAACAAGAATGAAGGAGAACAGAACTTCAGATAGGACCAATATTCCAGATGATCTGTCAAATGACATCATACTACTATGTGAATCATCCACATCCAAACATCAGTTACTTTTCTTTTAATGGTCAAAGCTACCAAATCAACAAATTGTATAATTTAATCCAATGATGGGCACTTGGAAGAAAATGAAAAGATTTATCAAAATGATCTTTAATTTTCCCTAACCTTCTCTGAGTTCAGAGATTCTAGACTACGGAATAGAATTCCTATTGACGCATGGAACTCGAAAGCATCAAGAAAACAAACCATTACAATGCTAAAGACAACTGCATGATAAACTATAATAAGAGAAGAAAGAACCTACGAGATAACTCTGGAATCAAGATTGCCATATTTTCCCTGGAAATAACTAGTTTGAAATCGTGTGAATGCAACGCCAACTTTCAAATCTATCTCTTGCCGAGCATCCACAGCTAGTGCCTCATATTCGTTGGGTTCAACTAGGCAGGTCATGGCCTTCAAAATGTCTTTCTCAGTAACTGAAGAAAATCGTGCGCGATAAACCTTTCTTCTATCATCATATGCTTGAAAACCGGTACTCTGAATAACTGTATAAACAATGAACTTTCACTTATTATGGTGGATAGATAGTGAAAAATTATAACTGTTTTATACTTGTTTTATGTAGCTAACATAGTCTTGACTAAATTCCAACAAATTCTAATTTTGAGGTCAAATATTTGGAGAAAATTATGACAACCAATTTTGTGAAGAAAGCATGTGCATCCAAGCTCTCGGGAGTTGATACAGTTAACATAAATTTTAGCAGGTGAAAAATTTATTAATAAGCAAATGCACCATTTTTGTTAGTAAGTCCAGCAAATGGTAGCTCCATCCATTTTCCAGAACAAAAAAAAGTGTGTAGGTAAGCTGAATTGTGATAGAATAAAATCTACTAATATGTTACCCAAACTTAAGACACATTATAACGCACACACTCATTTGCATGTGTGAAGATCAGCCTCCAATTATACATCATGCAGTCCTTCTAAGTAGGCTTCCTTTCCATTTCTCAATTGCATATCTAAATAGCTATATTACATATGATGGTTCCCTCTTGGTGAGGACAGCAATGTATCTTTGTTTTTTTTAGTCCATGACAGTAATGAATAGAACACCTGCCTGTGGTGGAAATCCAAAACTCAAGCTATGAGAGGCATGAAAAACAAGACTTTTTTTGGTCTGCAAGAGTCCAACTGCCATTTCAGATTTAATTAGGTTCTTCAAGTCTATTCATTGCAAATTTCCTATTTGCCACATTAAAGTCAAATCTCACTTTTGGCACAGTGAGTTCAAGTAGCATGGCATAATTGTTTGGGTTCTTCAATTAAGGTTTCAAACCAGTGGTTGTGATTTGCTGTTTTCTCAGTTATGATTTAGTGTTTTTAGGGTTTTTGATGGCAGTCTGTTGTAGTGGTCCAGATGATGGTTTCTCTTCTTCCTCCTAGACAAATAACCAGCTATGTATAATCAACTTTTGCACAATCAAGTCCACAAAGACACAAATATTTCGAGTCTTCCCCACTTCTCAAGACTGATTAACCACTCTCGTTCAGACCCTCATTTTTTTATAAAGTATTAGAATTCAAATTTACTAGATTTCCATAAAAAAAATCAAGTACTATATAACCATGAGAGTTGCATCAAAACATTCAAAAGCTATAAAGTTACCTTCAAAGCATATATTTTCTCCTTCACGATCACAGTCCAACCACAATACCAAATAATTGCAACCACGAGCTTCTTGACTTAAATGCCTACAAATATGTGCCTGCAACCATGAGCTTCTTGACTTAAATACCTACAAGCATTGAACCTTGACACCTAGAAACAGTCAAATTATTCTCTGAAAAGAAGACTTAAACCATCTGCATAAAAAAATTATAAAAAATCACAGTCCACGATACTTGTGTTCTCAATAAATGTTGAGTTCTACATATATTTGTTTAAAAACAAAAAACTACTCTATGAGTTGCAACTTGCAAGCAATATAAGAAAGCATTTATTGAAAGACATTATCATAATCACAACGGATATTGCATGAATTATAGGAGAAAGCAGCCAATGCATGTGTGAACAAGCACCTGATTGATGTTTGGCATTGCATTTCGGAAGCGCTTTTGAAAAAATTTGAAAATTTTTTTTTTTTTTGCTTTCAAGTAAAATGTTTTTGATATTTTCAGATCATTTTGATAGGCTGATTTCAAAATTAATTTTAAAAAAAATAAAAAAAAAACATTATTTTAATGTGTTTGGGAATGAAAAACAACCGCTACCACACTCTCAAATACACCCTAAGCATAAATTGATGGATATCACAACATCAAATTTTTACATGCAATGAAAATGTCACATGCACTGTGATTTGAGATCTTCGCACAGACCCATGGATGCAAGTATTATGATTGGCATTTAAACTAGTAAAGAAACTGCAAAAAGATGACAAGAGCCAGCTTGACCTTTGGATTTGCTTCTGCCTTATGAATTGGAGCTTGAAAAAGATCAGCAGGATCAGTGGCGGCCCAGTCTTGATATTTTGCTGGAAAATCTACACTAAACTTGCATAAGAAGAGGGGAAAGGGGGGAAACACAATAAGTAGTGTGAAATAAGCTATTGCGGCTAAGATAAGCAAAACACTTACAGCTGAACCAAAACAAATTCCATTGAATGCTGATATGCATATAACATGCCATAGATAGCCAACACTCTACTTGTTTAGTAAAAGGAACTGTCATTTAATTGCACATGTTCAATACACTTACGAGCATGGTATCTTCGTTTTTTACCATAAGCCAGAATCATAATCTATCACACGATGCAAACAAAATCCCACAATCTTATACTCACAGTGGCGTTCAGCTATGAATATTTATACCTTTTCAATCCTTGCCCCTAAGAACTATAAGTAATGGACAATGTCCAGGAGAAATCCCTAGCTAAGGTAACAGTCAATCCCGGATAACACACCCTATTGATGAAGTTAAAAAAAAATGCATGTCTCCAGCACCAAGACACGTTAATTTAACAAAAAAATGAAGCAACAACATGTTGGAAAAACTAACCGAGTCATCCAACAAAAAGCAAACAGGGAACCCTATAACTTTCAACACCCATTACTTTACACATAAAGCCAAAACTAATGGATCAGCAGAGAAGGGAGAGAGAGAAAAGGACCTGAAAACATGTCCAATGACTGAAGTGACTTTAAAGTATGCACGAAATCCATTAAACATTCCTTCAAATTCATGAACCTCGGTAGTGCCTTTCCTACTATGCATCTGCACCATGCGAATAAACTCGGAAAAAGGAAAAAAAAAAAGAAAGCTAGGGTTTGAGAAGCACAAAACAGAGGTAGAGAGTGTCTTTTACTTGGCCGCCGGAGATTGTAGAAGCAATAGATAGAGCGATGCTAGGTTTCTCTGCAATCTGTCATAAGCAATCATTTCGATAAGAGAGCTTCTTCTTCACTACAAAGAGAAAGAGAGAGAGTGAGAGTAAAGTAGTGATGCTTACCATGAGCACTTTGGGAGGGGCCATTTTTTCGAACTTGGAGTCTCGATTGGCTTAGCAGAGGAAGGACTCTTTCCGCTTATATACGATCCAGTGACGGGAGGCGCTTGGTATTCAGCTCTGGTAGTTTTCGTTGCCTCGGATTGGACTTCTGGAGGTAAAACTTGTTTGGGCCCTTTTGCTTTCGTCATAGAATGGCCCAAACCTAATTTTGAATTTTGCAAACAGGTCCAATGCTTAGAGACCAAGAGGCCTTGGCCCATCTTCTATCTATCTATCTATAGATGAATATTCATATGAAAATCTGACAAAATAGCAGAAAATACAAAGATATTGTTTGTGTTTACTAAAATAAATTAAAAAATATATATTAAGCAATAAACCGATCAATTATTGTTTATAATAATTAAATATTAAAATAAAATGCTAGATTTTTTATTAAAAAAATACAATACTTATGCATATCTAACCTTGACTTTTCTTTTTAATTTAAACTACTTTTCTTTTATATTAGAGGTTGTGTTTTTTTTTTCAGTGACAAATTATTTTAATTTTCATAAATACATCATGTAAACACGTTTTATTTATATAAAGTATCAAAGAAAAAAATAAGGATAAATTATAATGATATTTTTTAAATATTATAAAATTTTAAAAAAATAACTATTATTTAAAAAATTGAGCTCAAAATTTAAAAAAAAAACAAAGAGAGCATTGATAAAAAAAATTACATAAAAAACCAATGCAAAGTAATATATATATATATATATATATATATATATAAAATAAGAGAGGGTAATAATTAAAATTAAAACTAAAAAAAAAAGTCAGGTGTTGGGACTTAGGGGCTATCAGTCAAGGTATGCTCTCTTGAGGCATGCACGGGCCTAGATGGAGTATTGGTTGCTCAAGTTTTTTTTTTTTTTCCTCAAAGCGAAATGTCTTGCGATGTATTATCTATATTTCCCAATCACCTTAAAAAATCCAACTCTGAGTTTTGAGGTCCTAAAATCCTTATCTTCGGCTTTTTTAACATGAAATTTTAAATACACTAGATATACAATTTATTTATAAAAAAAATATAAAGGAAAATATTGAAAGATTAATTACAATAATTCCTTTAAAGAATTACACGTGTTTTGCTAAAATTTTTTTTTAATTAATGGAGTGGATGTCATCCTTTTTCTCTAGTTGAAAAAAACACCTATTGTGACAAACAACTTTTTATCTTCTACGACTTTTTATAGTCATCTTTGATGATAAGAAATTCTAGGTATAAGTTTTAGGACCCCAAAAACCTATTTTCGCTATTTATTTTCACATAAAATACTAAAAACATATTAAAAGCTTTTATAAACTTGTTTTCAATCACAAATCAACCTCTAGTCTCTTCTAAGAATAAAAACTCATTAAAAAAAATAACGCTCTTGAATTTTTTTTATTTTTTTGCAATTATCAGAGAAAAAAACTATTTTCATCGAACTTTTGTAAAAAAGCCCAACCATTTCTGTTAAATATAAGAAAATCTCTCCTAGAAACAAACTTTTCTCGAAAAGCCCAACCCACCCTCCGAGGATAAAAATTCTCTAAACACTTTGTGTGCATGAGAAAATACAAATATAAAGAAATCTCAACCTATTAACTTATTTATTTATTTATTTATTTAAATATGAACAATGATCACCAACCCACACGTTTTAATATATGTAATAATTTTCTATTAACTTATTTATTTATTTACTTAAAACATTTATGGCTATAACTCAAGTAAGAAAAAAATATTAAAGATTTTTCTAAGAAAATATTTTAAGGGTGTTGATAGGGAAATCATAACACTGAGATAAAGGATGAAGTTACAGTGGAGAAATGACGTTTTTTTTATATATATATAATGGATGACTAAGACTAAGATTGTGTTTGTTTGAGTAGCGGGTAAAGTATTTTTTAAAAAAATATTTTTTTTTATTTTATGTGTGGATATCAGAAATATTTTTAAAAATATTTTATTGTATTTCAAAGCAAAAAATATTTTGAAAAGCTAGCGCCACTACAATACCAAACACCACCTTAAGTTTCCAACAAAAACATTTTTCAATTAATTCCCCATTTATTAGAAGTTGCTTAAATAAATTTGTTGCATTTTCTTCCAATGATCAAGGCTAATTTTGAAGGATGAAGTTAAAGTAGAGAAATGTCGTTTGTTTTTTCTAATGAATGGCTAAGACTAGGTTGTGTTTGTTTTTGTGGTTGGTTAAGTATTTTTTTTAAATATTTTCTAGATATTATCTTTTATTAATTTATGTGTTGATATCAAAAATATTTTTAAAAATATTTTATTATATTTCAAAGTCAAATACATTTTAAAAAATTATCATCACCACAATACCAAACACCATCTAAGTCTCCAGGAAAAACATTTTTCAATTAATTTCTCATTTATTAGAAGTTGCTTAAATAAATTTGTTGCATTTTTTTTCCAATGATCAAGGCTAATTTTGAACAAGTTGACGCATCAAATAATATGAAATCTTTTTTTTTAAAATTTTCAAGCAACTTTAAACATGCAACTTCATATTAATTTGGTCCATCCAGAGTAATAAATCTTCCTGAGTGCTGATGATTAATTATTTGAATAATTTATTTTTGAAAATTATAAACAACGAGCGAAAGGCAACAACCTCCCAGCAACCAAAAAGTGAAAAGGTGACCATGTGATATAAAACAAAGAGATGGCAGCCTCGAGGGACTCCACCCACTTGTTATTATATGCTTTCCTTTTCTTTATATTATCGCTTGATGGAATGGAAGAGGTGACTTGAGGATTATATTAATATTTACAACTAATTAAAAACAAAAAAAGTATATATTAACAGCAAAAGCTGGGAGGTTTGCCTGCTTCCATGTAACGATCGTCTCCTTTGTATTTAACCCCACAGAATATGCCCATGCAAAGGCCACCCTCCCTTTTTTTTTTTCTTTTTTAGTATTTTAAAGTATAGTAGTGATTGTTTTTTTGAAGTGTTTTTCGTTCAAAAATATATTAAGATGATATTTTTTTTTAAAAAAAATATTTTTAATATCAGCATATAAAAATAATATAAAAATATCTAAAAATAATTTAAAATAAAAAAATTTATTTTTCTAAAAAAACTCTTGAAAACAAAAAAAAAATAACAAAAAAAAATGATTTATCTCTATCTCTATCTCATATGGAAATTTTTATTCAAGTGGGACAGTTGTACACAATCCATGTCGCATCCTCTTTGGTTTTACTAGGCTCCAACCCCGAGACAAAAGAGTAATGAGCAGCTATCGGGGCTTGCTTTGCGCATTACGAGAGGCCAGAGCAAAAAGTCTCCCGCCCACAGTCCGACGGAGGGGGAGGGATGAAAGTCAAGACCGCCCACAGGCAAAACAGAAAAAAAAAATGCAGATTTATGTTTTTCATGATTTTACTTGTTGGCTCTCGTAATCTTTGTTTTTTAATATGAAATATCCAAAATTACCTTTAAATTAACATTAGGAACCGAAAAAAAACTAAAAAAAAAAGTGTTTTACTGTGCCTTTCCTCATAAAATATTATTTATTTTAATATAATTTTTTTATCATATAAATTTATTTTTATAATATTAATTTTATCCTTCATTATTAAATTTGTTATAGATTGAATTTCATGATTTTTTTATTTACTTTTAACATGGTCATCACAATATCATGACATAAACCGTAAGTTTGCGAGTTCACTCGAGTTTTTTCTCCTCTTTCTAATTGATATTTTTCTTATTTGTATTTTTTTAATATTTGGTTGATTGAAAATTAGACTTCGTGGTTTGTTTCGGTTAACTTTCGATAAGGTTATTCCTATTTCATGACTCGGGTAATGGGTTTAACGAATTTACTCGGGTTGACTCAAGTTGTTTTTTGTGTTCTTTTTATAATCAATCTTCCTTTTCAATTTCATCTCTTGACACTAGATTGATTGGAAATTGAGTTTCATAATTTATTTCAATTTGTTTTATATTGGGTTATCCAGATCTCATAATCTATATAAGAACGAATAATTGTTAAAAGAAAGTCATGCAAAACATAGACCCAATGCAATCTTTAATGGATGAATATTAAATCCAGAAAACCCAGCAAAAGCCTAAACCCAGAAAATACACCAAATCCCAGAGTAAAGGTTTAAAGTCAATTCAAATAAGTCACATACACTTATGCACTCATGCTTCAGCTTTCAGGATCATCAATAAACATGTAAAACTTAAAAATGCATAGGATTCAAAGCCTATAACCTATTGTCAATATACAAACATGCACATATGTTATTCTTATTAATTCAAAAGTTTATTCAACTCCAAACACAACATTAAAATGTTTTAAATGAACTTCCAAAACCGAACAAGAACACCAAAATGAGCAAGCATTGCTATATGTCTCATTTTTCATATAATCAACAAACCATAACATATGTTTTACACGCATAAAAAACAAATATTTAGGCATTAAAAGCATACAGTAATCATCAATTAAACATCATAAAACACCAGATTATCAACTAAAACTAACAAAAATATTGCTACTTGCATTCAAAAAAACTTGAACTTACATATAAAAACAAATTATAACATGGTTGAATCAAATCAAAAGTATCTTGAACAACACTTGAATGAAAGGTTTAAATCTTAAAATGCAAAGGGGAGGGGTGTCGTCAATGAGTTCTACCATTTCATCAAGTTGAGTAACTTACTTTCAAGAGATGATTTCAACTAGTTCTTGTCCGCTTTGCTTGATTTGAGCAGATTCCAATAACTCTTTCCATGTAGCTTTTAATTTTATTCTGCACAATGTTTTTGTTCTCTTTTTTACTGTTAGATTGGTTTCTTTCTTAAGGTTCCTTCTCTTTTTTATGGCCTTTCTCTCTAGAATCTCCCCAAGATCCCTTTTTGGTGAGCTAAAAAACAACCTTATATATGTTAATCAAAACCATAAATGGCAAAACTATGGTGGTTTTGCCAAGAGTTTGTTAAAAAGGTTCATGTTCATTCTCTTTAACCTCCATAGAAAATGTATAATCTGTTTTTTTTCCTATCTTTTTATGAGCTAAACCTATCAAGAGAAGGTAACCACGAAGTCTAAATAATTATGACGGTTTTCTTCTTCAATTATAACTGATTGAGTGAGCTACTATGAAGAGATTATCGTGATAAACTAGATGTAGACGTGGGATTAGAGTGGTTGATCCTTGTAGAGGGGATGCATGTCTACAATGAGGATCTATCTCATTTGATTTGAAGGCCTAAATATATTTGTCACAGCCTAAGAGAAAACATAATTATTTAAAAGTGTAAAATTTTATGTGGTGTAATTTTTTTTTCAAAAAAATTCGCAGTTTCCCTTGTAACGGGACTATACCAAGTTATCGACATCTTCATTCCTGACACAACTCATATCATAATCATGGTCCAATCATCTTGGATCTCTTTCCCAAACAACGCATCACAAAAAAAAACAGGTATTGTCCAATAATCAAGATGCAATTAATAATAATTATAAAAAAAATAGTAAAAACTTAGATTATGAATGTAACACCCCCATTATTTTATCATCCCAACATTCCTAATCATATGAACAACTATGATAAAATACAAATACTTAATTTAACATAAAGATATTATTAAGTATGGCATACTCATTAATTACATATAAAAGTTTTGTTCTACAAATATAAAGGTTCATTCAAACTCTTTTACATCATTTATAATTCTCAAAATACATGTTGATCAAAATAAATACATAAGAACTAGCATATATTCAAGCAGGATCTATTCTACTACTACGAGGGTCCTGAAAATAAGATTAATATTTTATCAATAAATGCAATGTATCATTTTACTATACTCATACAGATACACACAAACACACACACACACACACTTTATTATGAAATATTAATATCTTACACCTCCATATTCATTCCATTACATTTCAATCTTAGTCATTTCACGGGGTATTGCTCCCTCATTAGGGACACTAATTTATTCACTTAAGTACCGGTACTAATTCACCCGCTTAATTACCGGTACTAATTCACTCTTAATTACCGGGCATTAATTCACTCTCAATTACTGAGCATTAATTCATCCGTCCAATTACCAATACTAAATTATCCGCTCAATTACCAGACATTAATTCACAGTCAATTACCAGGCATTAATTCATCCACTTAATTACCGATATTAATTTATCTGCCCAATTACCGGGCATTAATTCACTCACTCAATTATCGGGCGTTAATTAATCCGTCCAAATACCTGTACTAATTTATCCATCTAATTACCGGGCATTAATTCATCCGTTAACATCAAACATAAATTACAGAATTTCTAATTAAAATTAACAACAGTTTTTCAATTAATCTTTCTATAAAAATTGAAGATGTCGGATACCTATCTGCTGGTGATGCTTGACTAGTAACTCCCTGCTGTTGTTTGGAGCCTCCAACCTCTTTTGTTCCATTTGAAAGATCTTATGATTTCAATATTTCATCACCCAATAATTTTCTTAAAACTTCATCACATAATAAGATTTTCGATCAATATAATTTTAACATCCGAAACTATTGTGGTTATTCTAACATAGTTTCATGTTCTTTAATAATTCCACAAATAATTCATACAATGCTACCTCAACCTAAACTCTTATTTCACCATAATTATAAGGAAATCTTATATCACTATAAAACTTTTCCTAACAATCAAAGGAAATTTAATTCATTTACACCTAATTCAACACATCATTTCATTTTATTTTTCTTCCACTATTTAAATATAATTCATTAATCTCTTCAAGCTTGAAATTTTATATCTTATATTTTCCATGCCCAAATTCACCTTTCTAAGAGTTCCATAATCACACATAACAACAACTAAGCATCCATGTATGAAATTTCACTAATCAACACAATAAGATCATATTTACTTATAACATAACAAGGAATCACTAGCAAACCTAAGGTGGAAACCATATTTTTTTTTAATCTATTTTTCAATCACCAAATACTCAATTATCATAACTAAATATAATTTGTTTGTTATTAATTCAACAACTTAATCACCCAAAAAAAAAACATCCTTGGCTGAAATTCCCAATACTAAGAGGAAGAAATACCCTTTTTTTCCTTCAAATTAACCTAATTAATGATAAGCCCAAACATTTATTCCTTCAATAAACATGTAATTAACATAAATCCATGCATTCAAACCATCATAACATCAAGAACCCACCTTCACATAATACCAATTCCACTCAATCCAATAACAAACATGAAAAACAATAAAATGAACCATCGTGGACAGTTTTGTTATCCTTAAGGAATGAAGAATCAAAAGCCAAAACAAGTTGAATCAAGTTTTTTTTTTCCTTCACACTTTCTTCTAAGCTCAATTTTTTTTTCTTTCTCTAAAAGCATTTTTAAAATCTTCAAACTCCTTTTAGTCTCCTTAATGTATCAACCCTCTCTTTAATTACTTAACACGCTTTCTATCTTACACTTTGTTTTTGATTTTTCAAGCAATTTCTATGAAAAATGACACAAACCCTCTTTTTCTCATTTTTCTTTCCTTGGCTGGCTGCACACTCCCTCTTTCCCTTTCTTTTTTTAATTGCTGGCAGCTTGTAAAGAGGATTATTTTGGGCAAAGTCTCAATTTGGTCCCTAAGGAATTTCTAGACAATCATTTATGACATTTGTTCTTTTATCTGAAAACAATTCTTATCATACTCCAAAAATTTTGAAATTTTAACCGAGATTAAAATAATATTTTATAAGACTTCATGCAAAATTTCAACTTAATCTGATGACTAGATTGAAAGTTATGTATTATAGCGTAAAATTAGCCGGTTTGTAATTTTTCATCAAAAATTCAGATTTTTATATTTCATACTTGCACAAGTCATATCAATTAATTCACTCAATTCTCGAGACTTTTTCACACACACACACACACACATATATATATATTATTTTTTTATTTTTACCGGGGTTTACAATATTCATTAATTAGAGGGTGAGCCCTCAATCAGCTTAAATATGTCAATTGCTTGGGAGACTAATCAGGGACACTATGTTGTTGAATTCATTAAAATGAATGAGGTATAAATTTGTGATGATGATAGCTGATCCATATAGAGAAGATTTTTCTCACTCGAATGGTAGTGGTTGGAGCTTCTAAAGTGGTCTGAGATATCATGATTATTTGATTGAAGATGCTAACTCGACTAGCCTTCTTTGTCAAAGAAGATAGCAAAATAAGGAAATACGACGTGCCACTCGGTTTCTTCATTAAAAACGAGTGACATGTCGCCTGTTTAAACCCTAAAAATTAGGGTTTAAGAATTCAAATTTTATAAATCTCAAATTGGTTCATGTTATTTTAATTGTAGCACATGCACCCTCGATTGACCCTAGAACTTTTTAATTTTTGCAGTCGCATCCCTGAAAACCTTGATTTATCTTTTTTATTTGAGCACCTTTTTCAAATTGGTCATTGATTTTTATTTTGTTCAATTTAACCCCTATCAACTATCAAACTTTTATTTCTTTTTAAATTGACCCTTGATTTTGATTCATTTCAGTCACTAAACTTGTGCGCCTATTGCACTTTGGTCCTAAGTTTTGAATTTCTTCAATTTGGTTCATAATTGATTCCTAAACTTTGTTTTTCTTGCAATTTCACCCTTGATTTCATCCAATAAAACATGTATAAATTAAACACGGTCCTTTAAAATTTTAATATTCTCAATTAGATCCAAATTAAGCTTCCATACTTAACTTTTCACTAATTAAGTCTTTAATAAAATTAATTTAACTCTTTGAAAGTCTAATCAAGTCATTGCAGTAAATCAATTCCTTTAATTTTGGCTTAAATTAATTTATAAACATAATTAAACTTTTAATTTGACCCATGATTAAATCAAATCAGTTTATTGAAAATCTAATTAAGTCTTCAAACTTAATTTTTATGCAAATTCATCTAGTAGTCATTTGAGTTAACCTTCAATTTGCATTGCCTTTCACATTTAGGTCTTTCAAGAGTGCGATTGAGTTTCTAAAAATATCAAAGATCTAGTTTGGTCCCTTCTTCTCTTATTTATATATGTAGATCTATCTTCAACCCGTTCTTGCCATTCAAGTTGCTTGTTTTATTTTTCAACCTTTTTTATTTTTGTATAAAAGAAAAGGATAATTTTGATAGAACCCAAAATTGGGTTATGACAACTACTACTATGGTTTTAAATGAAAAACCCTAAATTTCATTGTCAATGAGTTCTTTCTTTATTTTGTTAGGGACTCATCAACAATGATCGAGTACAGAAATCAACAGATTCATGATTAAAAAGGAAAAAAACAGTGATGCATGTTTCTGGGGCTATATAATAATCTTGGTTAGTGCAAAAGGGTTGTCAATAGCTTAAGAAGATAGATTAGTCCCAAATTCTTAACTCGTATTTTTCTAAGTTGGTAGGTCGCTCTAGGGCTAGTCTAGGTTGAAACCATATGAGTGGTGGGCTTGAACAGACCTAACCTCGAACCCACCATTAAAAATGGTTTGGGTTCAATACTATACTCATAAGTTACCACTACTATGATTTTAAATTACCACTACTATGATTTTAAATGAAAAACCCTAAACTCTATTGTCAATGAATTCTTTCTTCGTTGTTAAAGGACTAATCAACAATGATCAAGTACAAGAATCCATAGATTCATGATCAGGAAAAAAATTGATGCATTGTTCTAGGGGTATATAAGAATCTTGGTTAGTGTAAAGGGTTGGCAAAAACTTGAGAAAAATAGATTAGTCCCAAATTCTTAACTCGTCTTTACCTAAGTTTATGGGTCCCTCCAAAGCTAGCCTGAGCCGAAACCATATATGTGATAGGTCTGGACAAATCTAATCGTGATCCCACATTAAAAGTGGTTTGAGTTCAGGCTCTCAAAACCATACTCATAAGTTACTACTATTATGGTTTTAAATAAATAAAAACTCCAAATCCCATTATTAATGAGTTCTTTCTTCATTGTTAAGGGACTAATCAATAATGATTGAGTGCATGAATCTACATATTCATGATCAGAAAAGAAAAGAAAAATCCATATTAGTCCCAATTTCATAACTTGTCTCTTTCCAAATTGTTGATTGTTGTGGATTTTGATTTTTTTTTTCTGGAATATATTATACATCTAGAGATAGAAATATAAAAAGAGTTTTGATTTTTTTTTTAATTTAATATTTTTTATAATTTATCTTGAAAATTATAATTTATCTTTATCTTTTTTTAATACATGATAGATATATTTTATCTTTTTCCTTTTTTAATTTCAATTTTCAATGAAAAACCCTAAATTGGGTTATGACAACTAGTACTATGGTTTTAAATGAAAAACCCTAAATTCCATTGTCAATGAGTTCTTTCTTTATTTTGTTAGGGACTCATCAACAATGATCGAGTACAGAAATCAACAGATTCATGATTAAAAAGGAAAAAAACAATGATGCATGTTTCTGGGGGTATATAATAATCTTGGTTAGTGCAAAAGGGTTGTCAATAGCTTAAGAAGATAGATTAGTCCCAAATTCTTAACTCGTTTTTTTCTAAGTTGGTAGGTCGCTCTAGGGCTAGTTTAGGTTGAAACCATATGAGTGGTGGGCTTGAACAGACCTAACCTCGAACCCACCATTAAAAATGGTTTGGGTTCAATACTATACTCATAAGTTACCACTACTATGATTTTAAATGAAAAACCCTAAACTCTATTGTCAATGAGTTCTTTCTTCGTTGTTAAAAGACTAATCAACAATGATCAAGTACAAGAATCCATAGATTCATGATCAGGAAAAAAAAATTGATGCATTGTTCTAGGGGTATATAAGAATCTTGGTTAGTGTAAAGGGTTGACAAAAACTTGAGAAAAATAGATTAGTCCCAAATTCTTAACTCGTCTTTACCTAAGTTTATGGGTCCCTCCAAAGCTAGCCTGAGCCAAAACCATATATGTGATAGGTCTGGATAAACCTAATCGTGATTCCATATTAAAAGTGGTTTGAGTTCAGGCTCTCAAAACCATACTCATAAGTTACTACTATTATGGTTTTAAATAAATAAAAACCCCAAATCCCATTATTAATGAGTTCTTTCTTCATTGTTAAGGGACTAATCAATAATGATTGAGTACATGAATCTACATATTCATGATCATAAAAGAAAAGAAAAATCCATACATAGTTCCAAAGATACATAAGAATCTTGGTTAATGCAAAAGGTAATTAATAACTAGAGACAATATATTAGTCCCAATTTCATAACTTGTCTCTTTCCAAATTGTTGATTGTTGTGGATTTTGATTTTTTTTTTTTTTGGAATATGTTATACATCTAGAGATAGAAATATAAAAAGAGTTTTGATTTTTTTTAATTTAATATTTTGTATAATTTATCTTGAAAATTATCATTTATCTTTATCTTTTTTTAATACATGATAGATATATTTTATCTTTTTCCTTTTTTATTTTCAATTTTCAATTTTTTTTACCATTTGTCAACTTTATATAGCGTGGCAATCCATCTTTCACTTGAAAATTGACCGAAATACTATATATTGGATGGATAACATTAAAGAAATATTCAGAGTAAAAACATTGAATAGATAATTATTTTTTTTAAGAAATCACATTAAAAATATCAAAAATAAAGATACGCAATATGGCATGAATCCAATAAACCAATAAAGTAGATCAACTTGGCCTTGGGAAAAGAAGCAAACCCTAAAAAAAGCATTGTTTAAATATCTCAATACGAGAGGAAGAAATACTGAATAAAATAAAAATGACTCAGCCCAATCATTAACCGTCCTGCCATGGATGATTTCTCTCAAGCTTTGATTGGAAGAGACTTAATTAATTAATTAAAACTAGAAACCAATAATTAATCAAATTCAAAACGCGTCCAGGGAAATGATAAATAACAACTGCAGAGTGTCAGATATTTTAATTTTTTCGGACATTAAAAAGAATTCATCTCGAAATCTGGACCCATTGACCAGTTGAGAAGCAACAGCTGGCACCGAGGAGCACAAAAGTTCTGGTCAAGATGCATACGAATGTGTGCACTCAATGATTGAAGGTCACGTTAGTGGTAGCTCGGGTGGGTTCGTGTTTATTCAGCCTCCTTTGCCGCCATTGAAGTCATCAGAGGCATCTTTGGTGTGATTCAAAGAAATTGCAACTTGCCGTGATTCTATGGATTATAGTAGCAGTAAATGAATTATTAGCACTTGAAAAGAAAGATATTTTCTGATGGAATGTTGTATTGTAGCGACCAATCCCTTATAATTAATATTTTTTTATTTTTTTTGTATTTTCTACTTACAGAGCACGTATCCTTGCTTTTTTTTTTTTTTTTTATCAATCTTTAATTCTTCTTTCCCCCGAATGCTGGTATAGACCGAAGTTCTATATTATGGCTTTAGGGCTCTGCAATATTAATATTTGATTGATCACAATTTTGTATATTTTATAATAACTATAGAAGTTTTCAGGAGAATTAATGATTTTCCACATAATTTTATTAAATTTTGGAATCAATGTCATTAGATTCTATCGTCTTATTTTTCAAGGTTTTTATTTATAATCAAAATAAAGTTGTAGGCTAGGAATGACTTTTAAATTTTATTTTATAACATGTATTGGTTTTTCAATTTCTTTTTTTGATCGGAAACAAAAATTACCCAACATTCAGCAAGGTTAAAGGCTAATAAGACGATAAGAAAGACTAAGCCAAGGGAGCTCATAATAGTTTATGCTTGAGAGGCCATGTGTTTTAGGTGAACTCCACTAAAAAAGAGTTTCGTCTAGCTCATGATGAGATGACCTTCTTGAAGTATGGGATGATTAAGATAAAAGCATCCTAAAAAGAACTCTTGTGCAAGGATGAAGGATTCGAGGAACTCTCATGAAGAGTTTTAAAAGATGTTTGGAGGGTTTGCATTGCTGACTAAGATAGTCGGGGGAGGGGGGGTCTCTTTGCCTTATCTAACCTGTATTTTTTTAACCTAGCAAGAGGAATTCAGATGGATTTCATTATTGTTTTCCATTCAGTTCTTGTGCCTGACTTCGCTAACATCTTCCCTGTCAGGGATGCAACCAAACACAAAGTCTACCTTACTGAGGAGTATGGCCTCAATGTTTAGGTCTTAGCCCCTCTATCCCTGTTGGCTTGTTACACAACCTCGGTCTTAATTATAGGTTTTTTCATTATGTAATGAATATTTCTTTGTATAGAATTAAATCCTTTTGATAAAATTAAAACTTCTCAAGGTAGTCTCTATCATTATATTTTTAGGTAGTCTAGATGGGTTTAACTCTCATATTTAGAAAAAAAATTTATGCCAAGTCCAATACCTAGCTACATGTAGCTTACAAGCTAGACTCATGTAGAATAGATGGGTTTAATGTCTATACTTAGCAAAATTTTCATATAAACTTGTTGAAATCTAGAGATCTTTCATACACAGTTTGAATGGATCTAATGCCTACAAATTGATGGTGATGATGATGAGAGATGCTAGAAAAATTTTCTTGGAATGTTCTTTGATAGTCTGATCGAATCCAACTCTTATATTTATAAAAATAAGTTTAAAATAATTTATTTAATAATATAGGGTGGTCATATGAATATAAAAAATAATGTCATAGTGAAAAATATTTATAAGTTACCATATAATTAGCATTCATAGTTAACATAGAGACTTGATAAGAGTTAATTATTGGATCGATTGAATAAATTTAATTAAAAAACACAAATAGTAATTGAATAAATTAAAAATATATATATATATATATATATATAAAAGGGTAAAAATGAATAGTTAACACAAATACAAGGATAAATCTAAGAGTTTTGTCAATTCAAATAATAAGTATTAATTGATAAAAGAATTTCTTAAACGAATTATAATGCGAAAGATGATGCAGTCGAGTCTTCAAACTCCATGCAAAAATTAATATCAACGCCATGCTGAACTTAATTATCCAAGAGATATTCCAATGGGCCAAAACCATCCGCTCATGATGATCTTTTTAATTTAGATAGCCTCGTCCTTCCAAGGTTTTTGAGTTGGCATGATATATACCGGAGGCAGCTAGCCTATCAGGGAGGGATTAGGCTGCGACTAGTAAAAAAAAAAAAAGGCTTTCTACAAAGGAAAACGGTGGGGCGGTTGCGGTGGCGGTGGCGGTGGACTAAAGCAGTGAAGGTTGGCGATTATTTGATCAAACCCCTTGCATGCCTGAATTTCTTTGAACCACTGCACGTTCAAGAACAGTGCTTTCTCTGTCGACATCAATTCCCTCTGGTCATCTTTTATATTTATTCAGTCGATGGCAAAGACGTGAACCACGTAATAATCTGAAGAAACACACACACACAGCCTTCATTGACCACATTCATGGAATTTAGATATCGTTTATTATATTATTTGCAACATTCATATATATTGTTATAATTAATTAATAGCAAAACAATTTAGTTTCTTCTTCTTCTTCTTCACATAAATAGCCGATAGATATAGTTTGATCCTTAAAAAGCGTACTTATTTGGAGGACCAGCCACAAACCTTAAACAAAAGTAGTCTTATTTTTTAAAAAGATGTAATGATATCTAAATAAAAACAAAAAAAACCAATAAATATATAAGCTAGCTAGTTACAATATAATGTTCATGCGCAATATTGACGAAGCTGGCCACTTCACTTCATTAGCAAAGAGGATCTTTTTTTGATTCCATATCTATATGCTGTAAATTTTTTTGTTTCATTTAAAATTTTCTATCATTTATTTTCTATTATATTGAATTTAATGATAAAAAAAAACCATTCTCCTTTTTTATTTTTCAAACTCATATTTATTAGAACAGAGTTTAGTGGGTGGGCTAGGAACGGACTCGGCTTCTCCTTAAGCCGCCTTCTTGAACTTAAACACAGTGCAAAAAGAAAGAAAGAATACAAACAATGAAGGAGGTGATCTTTGCATCCGGGACCACGGACCTTTCTTTTCTTTTCTTTTCTTTTCTTTTTCTTTTTTTTCTTTGCCCCGACGTTGGCATAATACAACGTCGTCAGCAAGTTATTGTCCATAGTCAACAAATTAATCACGTATTATTTGTCACATTTCGCGCTAACATAATAAATTATTAAACTGCAGAGATAAATCTTGAAAAATGATGCATCAATGTATTTTGAAATTTTAATTTTTAATTTTTTTTTAGTTTAAAAGTTTAAACACATGGTTATGATCCAATGATAGGTGAGTCGGGCTTATGTCCATACCTAACATATCTAGGTTTAGTAGAATCTGAGACCTGGGTAACATCAGTCTAGCATGCTTTCATACTTAGGCAGCGTTTGGAAACACAGGTTGGTCTGTATTTCTAAAAAATTCAAAAAAAATTTTAATTTTTTTTATGTTTTAGATTGTTTGGATGCGCTAATCTTAATAATGATTTTTAAAAAATAAAAAAATATAATTTTGATGCATTTCTGCATGAAAAACACTTTGAAAAGCAATTGCAACCACACTCCCAAACAGGCTTACATAAGTCTGACGAGCTGTTAGATTCAATGTTCTTTGGTTCAATTATGCATTGAATCCAAGCACACACGGGTCTACCGAACTGTTAGACTCACTTTGAAAAGCAATCGCAACCACACTCCCAAACAGGCTTACATAAGTCTGACGAGCTGTTAGATTCAATGTTCTTTGGTTCAATTATGCATTGAATCCAAGCACACACGGGTCTACTGAACTGTTAGACTCATCATCTTTAGGTTCAGTTATGTGTCGAGCCCAAACAAAAATGAGTCCGATAAGCTTCCAAACCTTGCGTCCTTTAGATCATTTACACGTTGAGCCCAAGCAAACATGAGTTCAACGAGCTACAAAACCCAACATCCTTGGGTTCAGCTACGCGTTGAGCCTAAACAGACATAAATCTGACGAGCTTCCAGATCCAACATCCTCGAGTACAACAATGTGCTGAGTTCATGCGAAGATGAGTCTGCGAAACTTCCAAACCCACTGCTTGTGGGCTTGACATCACACTAAACCCAAGTGGATATAGATATGACAATCATTATAAGTACTATGTTGAGCCATAAGATTTCGTTTGTTTATTCTTATTACTTTTAACATAAAATATTAATGTCAAATGTATTCATCTTTTTACACCATTGAGTGTATAAAAATCTTCTAAAGATCTATTATATTTTCATCGTCATTAATATTGTGCAAGGGATACTCGTCCCTCGTTTATAATGTTGTATAAGGGGTATTTATCCTTATTAATACTATAAAAAGGAAATAAATCTTCATCTCTTCCACTTCAGTAAAATAACAAGGTTCAGGGGCTATAAATACCTTCAGAATCACCAAGGTAAAGGGTTCCTGATTTCTATTATCTAAAATATCTATACTTTTAAATCCCGGAGCATTTATCATACCAAAACAAAAATAAATACTCTTATTCTTAGAATTTAAAGCTCATTTTCTTATTTATTGCAATCTCTCTCTTAAAAGTTACTGACTTTATCATTTAAAGATCTTCAAACTCCATCAAAATGGACTGTTTTGCAGGTGTTAAGCCTTAAGCTCTGAAGAATTAAATATTGACGTGAACATATGATTAATCATCTTCCAAACATCAAAAAACTTCATTATTGAGCCTATTGAATTTTGAAATATCATATATATATATATATATATATATATATAATAAGTTGGTTCATACTCAACATTATTTTATTCATTACAAGTTATACTCAGTATAGAAGGATTATGTATATATAACTATTTGCAGATTTTAAAATCCTGACATTTTATTTATAAACTAATATGAGAACATTGGCTTAATGATTGAAAAAAACATGTTCCATCAAGTTATTATCAGGGTTAAAAAACAATTATAAAAAGTAAAATTCTCATGAATTTACTAGTCTCTACAAGAGTAATGTGTCCTTAATCTAATCGAACAAACAAGTTTAATATTAATAGACAAAAATCGATCCACATATACTTATGGTCGGGAAATTAAAAAACTTTTAGCAGGATCAAACTAAATTATTAGCACAAAAGAGGTGTTTGGCACCCTTTAGAGAGAGGGAGGGGGGGGGGGGGGGGACATCCATGTCATAAAAAAGAAAACCCTAAAAAAGAGAACAATAATTAAAACTATTCTAGATCTGAAGACTCCCATCTTTTCATATTAGATCCAAACAACTCCTAACAACCACACACAGAGGCAGAGAGCAGAAATAATAAAGGTATCACCTAAAGCAATCAATCATAATTAATTAACAAACTATAGAGCATAGATTAGAAAAATCTCTTCCATCCTTTTCCCTCTGCATTAATCATTGGCGATTAGCACCATATGACAGCAAAACACTGCAAATGCTCTGTGCCAACAGAAAGCCACAACCACCTTCCTCTGCACACGAAGAAACAGCACAGAAATTTGGCGTCGAGGCTTTTTATCACTCTCCCTCCATCAACTAAACAATAAGTAGAAAATAGTTTTTTTAAAATATATATATATATTTTAATTTACCACTAAAAACCTCTTTCTGAGTGGAGTCTCGTTCAGACAAAAACATTGAAAATTCAATAAAGAGATGGCAGGCACTCTCTGGTTTGACGTTTAAGGCCCGGCATCCCCACTTCCCCCGTCTTTAACGGAGTTCTAACCAGAGATTATTATGACAGTAATATAAGAACAGTGATTATAGATACGCTAATGCTTGGAGAGGCACATTCTGATAATGATGTCAAAGCAATACATGTCAGACTGTAGCTTTTTTATAGTTTTATGACAACAGACCCTATCATGTTTTTATGTTTTACTAGGGCTACATTAACCTTGAAATCATAATGCTATAAATAATTATGGAAAAAAAAAGGTCAAACAGACATTTTCTTTCTTTATCTTTCTTGCTTCCTCTCCACTTTCCTCCGCACTCTCCTCCTCCTTTTCTTTTTCTCTGCTTTTTTTGAGCTCATACACACAACACTCTTTCTCGTTGTCTTTTTTTCTTCTTCTTTTAGTTTCTTTTTTCTATTCCTGAATTGAGTGTCCTTCAAGAACTCTTCTTATCATCATTACATGTCCTTTTAACTCCACCCTCCTTTCACCTTTGCTTCCTTACATGTCCTAAAGCAAAGCAACGCACCTCCCTCAAGATAGATTTTTATTTTTTGCCAGGCAAATTAATTTCCACTCCACTATAAGTCTTCTTTCTTGATTCTTAGTTTTGACTCCAATTCTTCATCTGGGTCATCTAAACTTTTCTTAGATTCACTTCAATTTTACCTCTCTTGTTATCAAGATAATTGTTTGTTACTTTCTTTCCTTTCATCTCATGGAAAGAGATAAGTTGTTTGTGAGCGAGGGAGCCAACACAGCAGCAACCATTTGGAATTCTTGCAGTTTTGGAATGGAAATGCAAGCCAATGAGCTGAGTTGCGGTCCAGAGAAACTGGCCAATTGCTTTCTCAATCCCAATTGGGACAACTCATTGGATCAGAGCGATCCCTTTGAGTCTGCTTTGAGCTCCATTGTCTCATCACCTGTTGCATCAGGTGCCAACGCAAACGCCAACGCCATTCCTAATGCTGGCGTTGGTGGTGACAGTTTTATGATTAGAGAACTTATTGGAAGACTAGGAAACATTTGCAATTCTGGAGACATTTTACCACAATCTTTTGTTAACAATAATAACAATAGCACTAACACTTCTTGCTATAGTACCCCAATGAATTCCCCTCCAAAGCCGAATCTTTCGATGATGGATTCACAAATGAGAGGAAATCTGCCAATTCCTGGAAACAGCGTAGTAAAGCATCCGGGTTTAGCACCATTTCCAGCTGATTTTGTAGAGAGGGCTGCACGATATTCTTGCTTTGGTAGCAACAATCCTGGAGGCATCAATAAACAATTCGGATTGAATGAATCCGAATTGATTAATAGGCTGATGCCACGAGTAGAACCTGGTAAGCTCTCGAGAGTTTCGAGTAACAATTCAATGAAGGTCACTGTATCGCAAGCAAATGTTCAAGAAAGCAACAAGAGCTCACCCCAGTATGGGAGTTTGAATTCTGAAAAGAAATTCAGTAGGCAGTCAAGGCCTACAACATCAGAGAATGGAGATTCCAGGGAAGAATCTTCAGTGTCTGAGCAGGTCCCAGGTGGGAAATTGAGCATGAAATCCCAGAATGACGCCAATTCCAGGAAAAGAAAATCAATTCCCAGAGGAAAAGCCAAAGAAACTCCCTCTTCATCTCCATCTGCTTCTGATGTCAAGGTAGTGTACGCGATTCTGTTTCTTTCTATGGAAACGTCTGTTGAGATTTTCTTTGGAAAACGAATGAGTTAGCTTCATTTCAGGTTGCAGCAGAGAATGATGAATCGAAGGCAAAAAGAAGCAAATCGGATGAAACTAATGGCAGTGACAAGGATACATTAAAGGACAAGGAAGAAGAAAATGGAAATCAGAAACAGAACAAAAATAATTCAAAGCCGCCAGAGCCACCAAAGGATTATATCCATGTCAGAGCCAGAAGGGGTCAGGCTACAGATAGCCACAGTCTTGCTGAAAGAGTACGGATTGATTAAACTTTGTTCTGTTATCTATTTGTGGGCACTGTGATAGATTTGTATTGACATTTCCTTTTATTTTTTTTGCTGTTCTTGAATGGCCAGGTTAGAAGAGAGAAAATCAGTGAAAGAATGAAGTTCCTCCAGGATCTTGTTCCCGGATGCAATAAGGTGTTTATATTATGCTAAAAATGACTGTTTTATTTCTTTTTAAAAAGAAGAAGAAGAAAACTTCAACAAAACAGTATACTTGTGTAAAGAAATTGTAGAGATTAGATGGAGTGAAATTTTCTAAATTTTGGCTTGAATGTTGTTGATTTGCAGGTTACTGGGAAAGCAGTGATGCTTGACGAGATTATAAACTATGTACAGTCATTGCAGCGCCAGGTTGAGGTAATATTCAGATTTGCAGAGGTCCCTCCTTAATTTTTTTAATGTGAGATTGATTAATTTCTGATTGGATTCTGTCATTTGCAGTTTCTGTCAATGAAGTTGTCATCTGTGAATCCGAGGATGGAGTTCAACATGGAAACTTTGTTGTCCAAGGATGTAAGTTGATCTTTTAACTTGTTTTACTGTTCTGTCTCTGTAACAGCTGGTCTGAATTTTTCATGTCTAATGATCGCTGCAATCAATGTATATTGCAGATTTTCCAATCCCGTGGATCTATGCCACATAGTCTTTATCCATTAGATGCCTCCACGCCGGTATTCCCTTATGGTTACCAATCCCAGCAAGGGTTAGCCCTGCAAAATGGCATGCCAAGCAATGCCGAAACCCAGCTCTCTATGAACCCATTAAATGCTGCGTTGCGGCGAAACCCGAGCATGCATTTGCCACACCTTGATGGTTTTGGTGATCCTGCTGCTCTTCAGGTAATTGAAAAGGAAACATGCCATCAATCCCAATACATTTTGGATGGCTTCCTCTTGCATATTCTCATCATAGCTAGAATTTTATTCTTCAGGCCTCAGCCATGTGGGAAGACGACCTTCAAAGTGTTGTGCAGATGGGATATGGTCAGAATCATCAGGAGAGCTTTCAAGGTAAGCAGAATTCCAGAAAGAAGTTTGGTTAATTCACAGGTTTTAAAGTTTGGCAGCTTCATCGTTCAAGATTTAAATCCATAAATTGTTTGATGCAGGCTCAGTGCCCTCAACTCACATGAAAATTGAGCTATAATTAACCAATAAACAGTCTCTGATCCCACTGAGGCTCCCCCCAAGAGAGAGAGAGAGGCCTGCCTCAGCATGTACAGCCAGGTTCCAGAATTCGCATCACTCTTTAGCATGGAGAAAGACACAATTTTTTTGTTTCAAGTGATTTAAGCAACTGATTCTTTGGATAATTCTTATATAGAACTCCTTACATTGTAAAATCTAGAACTAATTGCAGTGCTATCCAACTATTCTACAATATATAGCCTACAGTCACATTTAAGGAAGAAGTGTGCTGGAGAGTTGAGAGAAGTTTTTTTGTAATCTTTTTTTTTTCCCCTCCAACTTTATTGTGTATTTGTATTGCCTTACCATTGAGAAATATTATCAGATATTCATTGAGTTTACACAAAACTCCATTGTATTTCTTATTTATTTTTAATTCTGCTTTAGTTTTATTATTCTCTACAGATTGCAGATTACTGCCTCTGACTTGCTGAAGTTTAACAAAGCAACGAACCATTAATTTCCAATATTTGAAGAGTTAATCATCTATATAACTTGGTCTTGTGGTTTCGAAAACACTTGTTCAATTCCTGTATTTTTAAACTTGATAATAAATTAGTTATTTCAAGGATGTTTAAAATTAGAATTACATTTCAAGGATGTTTCATGAAAATTTAAAAAATAATTGTTTAAAATTATTTTTTATATATATTTTTACATCATTTTAATTTGCTATTGTGATTTTTAAAAATAAAAAAAATTATTTTAATATATTTTTAAATAAAAAATATTTTCAAAAACAATACTCTCAAATAAATTATTAAATCAATCTCACTTTCCTTTTCGATTTATTTCGTTTTTTCTTTTTCAAAAAATAGAAAAAAGAAAATAAGAGAGGTGGGTGAGATGGGAAAGTTCTACGAGTAAAGAAGTATATTTTCGAACAGAAACTACTAGCTATATAATTATTTGCAATAATACTACAGGGATTGATTAATCCGTTTTATTAAACTGAAGGGACTCGCAGTAGCAGGATAAACCAGGGTTGTAAGAACATTTTCCTGAACTTTCTGAGGAACCAAACAAGAGCGCAAAAGAGTTCAGTGATGAAGACACTAGCTAGCTGGAGAGAAATCGAGAAGGGGTGGGGTCCAGGTATTGGAAAGGGAGAGATGTGAAGGAAAATCGCGTGACTTGAGGGGAAATAGATTCTTAATTGTGACCAGCTGTTAGTGGGGACAAATGGCTTCTTGAGTCCATTTGATGGTTAAGAGAGATTTCTTGTTTCTTTAGCTGGAATCCAATGTCATTTTGGAATTCACTGTGCTCCAAATTGACCGAAACCTTTAGTTTTTTTACAGTCTGTCTCTTTTTCTCTTGAAAAATTACCACTAATTAATGGGGGGTGTCAGTTTCATTCCTCTTGGCAGTTTATTTTTTTAATTGACCAATACATTTTGGTTTTGGAGTATATTGATATGCTCTTTCTGAACAATATATATATAATTTCAATTAAAATAAAAAATTTAACATTCAAATTTCAAATACAACATCAAGTGCTTAAATATAATTTTAAAATTTAAACAGTAACCACTACTAGATTGTTGGTTTGCATTGTATTATGGGTCGGATCAATTTTATTTAACGTAAAAAAAATCCATGCATAACTAATTTTTTTCTAGTAGAAAAAAATCGTATGGGAGTTGACCCGATTGACTTGTCAGGTCTGAAGATAATTTGGATGACTAATAAAAATATAGTTTGATTTAAAAAGATTTAAGACAATATCTTTTTTTTTTTAAATATTGAGATAATAATGTATTTGATCAACCTGAGTTAACCTTTCAAGTATGTTATCTAGAGCATGACACCATGATAACCCCAATTAAAAAATAAAATAAATTATGAAGCTCAATTCTCAATAAATTCATTGTTGAATAATAAAATTGAGAAAAAAATCAATCTAAAAAAAACACAATAAAACGACTTAAGTCTACTTGAGTTAACTCGTAAAGCTGTGACTCGGGTTACGAGATTAAGATGATTTTATATAAAATAAATTGAAACAAATAACAAAACTTGATTCATAATCAACCAAATATTAAATGAAAAAACTAAAAAAAAAACAATTAAAAAACAAAACAAAACTTGAGTTAAATGGGTTAACTTATAAAGCCCATGATATAGGTCATAAGAATGAGATAACCATAAAGAAAGCAAATTACAACAAATTAAAAAATTCAATCTCCAACAAACAAGTGTTGAGAGATGAAATTATAAGGGAAAACATAGATTAAAAAAAAAAGCAAAAAAAAAAAATTACTATTCAAGAAACAAACGGAATGGAATTGAAACATTTTGATTGGAATTTCACTGAGAAATCTGGAATGGACCAAATTTAGAGCGAGATGAAATTTGTTCCGAGTTGTTTTATTTTTTGAAATAGTATAAAACTAGATAGAATGGAAAAACATTGACACCCTTAGTTATAATAATATTATTAGTAATAGCATTAACAAGAAAAAATCTACTAAGTTCAATACTTGCCAAGGAGTTTCTAAGTGTGTGTCTGATATTGTAATAACTTTTAAGGTTAAGATTTTAAAAAAACTATAAATGATAAGATTTTCTCAAACCTTATTTTAGGTTTGAAAAAAGTTATAAATTATATATTTTCTCCAACCCTAGTTTTTGTCACAATTTGAGATGAAGGACATATTTAAATAATAAAAACCTAACAACTTTTAAAATTATGATCAATCCAAAAGCATCTCTATCTTCATAGCACAACAATATTAAATCAAGCATAAATATATATTTGATATTGTGATAGATTTTGCGGTTATAATTTAAAAAGTAGGCAAATTATATCAACTTTGTAACCAATGTTTCAAGAGAAAGTATTTAATAAAATCTATGTAAAACTATTTTGTGTGTTAATTAACTAAATATTTTTAAAATTAAAATTAGAATAAAACCGTAGTCTCAATCCCATATGATCACATTGTCAGATGAACCCTAAGTTAAGTGTATAAGATGTGTGAAAAGGGATGATGGTTATTCCAAATAAAACGAGAATATACTCAAACCCTGCTTTTCTCCCTTTTCGGCTACATTTTTTTTGTTTTTTTAATGGGAGAATTTGAGGAGCGTCGAAAGCACAGGTTGGCAGGAGTGAAGTTCTGACTTGGCTGAGGAATAAAGAGTCAGACAGAGCTTTACAATCTCATCTACTTGATTTAATAATAATAATTACTATACATATATATATATATATAAAACTGGAAAAGGAAATCTTTATATGGATAAGTGGAAGAATTAAGTAGTGGAGTGCAGATGTAGATAGAGGGCCCATGGAGGAGGATACACGCAACTTTGTAAGGCTGTCAATAAAATCAAATTTCCATACAGCAACAGAAAGCAATCTGCATTGTCGTCCTTCTCTGGCATACATGATCTTAACTGGTTTGAGCATTAATATGTTCATACCAGAGATTAAGATCGAATGCCAAGTTGAGTGTAGTTGATGAAGGCCATGCTTTTAAAACTAATGAAAGATTTCTGGTGCCTGCACAAACCCATATTTTTTTACCAAAAAAAATCCAAAGCCCGGGTCAATTTCCATCTAATCAACGACTTAAATCTTGAATTAGATTGACTCTCGAATCTTGAACTACATCGATTCTCGAGTATGGTTTTATAATTATAACATATACAATAATTATGCTTTTTCTTGTTACTTAATTATATTTTAAAAAATTTTCTTTTAATTTACAACTTAAATCTTGAAGTAGATCAATTCTCGAGTAGGATCTTATAACTATGACACGTGTACAATAATGTACCTTTAATCATACTTGAGAAATTTCCAATCAATCTACAACTTAAATATAATAAGGTTTTATAACTATGACTTATACAATAGAGTACCTTCCCTTGTCACTTAATCAAACCTGAGAGAATGGTGGAAAGCCATCAGAAACAGAATTATTAGACTAGGATGGCCTGTGTAGAGAAAACCAGCCTTAACATATAACAGGAGGGATAGTTGAGTTAACTAGGAGATCTTTTTTGGTTGATTGGTCAAATAAAAGACAGTAGCAAGGATCAACAAGAAAGATTGCAGAAATAAATGGTGCCAAGAAAGTAGCTGATATATGCCTGAATTTCCGGTATCAGATGGATAGCGACGTCCAAGCAAATCATGTGATGAAATCTCGTAGGACATTTTAACCAGATTGATGCTAAGTAGTGCGCTGGGCTGGATAGATAGAAAGCAATTGGATGCAGTGTTTTTCCCATTTATTCAAGTCAAATCATCTCCCTTCGACATCAAATTTCAAATGATTAATGCCAGAGATTGAAAGGTTTCTCTTTTCCACAAGCGAAACTTCAAGAGTAAGCAGAAAACGACACTTTCCTGCAAAACCAGATAGTTTGGTGAAATTGCATCCTTAGATTCCCTCGCTGTTGTGTAGCTTTTTATCATCATCTCATCGCTAGTAAAATTAGCTGTATAATTAACTAAAATAAGTGGTTACATGAACACCAGCACTTCAAATAATATTTAGGGTTGATACTTGATATAGTTAAAGAATTGTCACTTAATTGGCCTCTCTCTCTCGCTGTATGTTTGTATTTTCTCATTTTCAACTAGTTTTTTTAATTGTTGTCGCAATAACGTTAATCATAAATACTATTTATGTTTGGTGATGGTGTTCATGTCAATCATTCAAGGGATACTTGGACACTTTATTGTGTAAAATAAAAAGGCCGGACAACTAATTGAATAAAATTAAAAATCAAATACTCAATTGTAAGAGTCATAAAAATTTAGGCACTCAAAATTACTTTACCCTTTTTCTTTAACTAGATAACAACACATTACCAGTGCATGAAGTATCAAGTCTCTACAGCACCTAAGATTGAGCTTTCACGGGTAAATCTTGTGATGTTTTCATGGAACATCATGCATGGAGCTTTTTCTTCTGAAAAGAAAATGATTTTCTTCGCTTAAGGATTGATATGATCTGACGCAAAAGTTGTGGGGCAAAAAAAAAAAAAAGAAGCCCTTCAAGCATCCCCATGGTTAGGAGAGATTGATGGAATGTGTTTGTTTATGTGGGGTTATTATTAATGATCATCAGGGGGGTCCAATTACCAGGCTGTCAGTCATTCTCTCATGGGATTTTCATCCCTAATGTCTTCCTTTCGCTTTATGTCTCTTTCTTCAATCTAAAGAAGCACTTGGCTTTAACTTCGGTAGGTATAACCTTTGATGGAGGAGGAGGTGGCGGTGGTGGAGAACAGAAGCTATAATTTTGTTTCACCAAACATAACTCGACCCCCAATCTTCCGAACTACTTTATGCGAGCCTAAAAGGTTATAATACAGTAGCCTAGAACATGATTCATCTTTTCAGAGTCAATTTGACAAGGCTATAGAGGTCTGAAACTCGAGTTTGTTTTCCAAAGCAAATACAAAAATGAGAGGGGTATAGAGGTTTGTTTCCAAGCAGTTCCAAAAGGGAAATTTCTCTTCGTTTCTTTAATGGTAAATGTTATCCAGACGTCACTTTCAGACCCACTTCCCCCTCCTCAGATTGTAATCCTATCTAATCCTGTAGCAGTGCATGGATTCGGATGCTGCTTGTTCCATCCGTTCTGGTTTAGAAATGGACCGCGAGTATGGATAGTTCATGTCAGAGAAGACAAGGCCACAGGCTTCTTGTTTTTTTTATGCTCTATGATATGATAGACTCCTCCCTCCAGTACCATGAAGGCTGCCTAAGTATGGAAGTAATGGTGGACTTGTCTGTCTGCTTTTGCCTTTTGTATACTCAAAGGGACAATGGACATACTTCTCTGATCCAGTTAAAGATTGCCTCCTATCCTCTTGACATCCAAACCAAAAAAATAAATGATCTAAAAAGCTTGACTACATCATTATAGTTAGTTTCTTCAGATCTTTGTATAGGCCTACTGTCCCTGCAGCAGGGGTCCACCATGTCCAGAACATCCGAAACTCCCATTTGAATACAAAATAACAGTCTCCTTCCTTTCTTCCTTTCCTACGGCGTGTGTCCATGCGACTCTTACGCCTTGACATCGGTCTGTGTTGACTATATACATGCCTAAGTCATCATTACAGATGCCGGTTCTAGAAGGGATTTTGTTTCGATGAGCTAAAACGAGTCCTGGGAGGATCCTTACTGTATATTATGTGCCTATGTATGAATAAGAAATGCGTGGAGGTGTGAATAAAAAGAATATATTCATTCAACTCTTATGAACTGCAAGGATCCGAATGGAATACAAGGCCCAGTATGAGAGCCGAGAGGTTGGCCCTCACAAATGGCAAAAACTAGCAGTACAAGTTTGGCTATATATCACATAACAGTTAGTAATACGTACACTTTTTATATGTTGCATCGATCATAACCGGAAAACCATGATGAGGGTTCTGCGAGTTTTGACAATTCACCATCTTTGGCTTTATAAAATGGCTCAAACTCCTCTCTCCATTGCTGATCGCCTTCGCCAAGAGGCTCACCTGCATCATACTTGGGCATATTACAATCATCATTGTGAGCAGGTCGTATTGCTTCTTTGGGCAAACGAGACTCTGCCACTAGCTCCTTTAGAGAACTGATCTCGTTTTCATGTTTTCTCTTCAGCTTATTAATCTGTTCATTTGCCTTTACAGCTTCTTGCTCTGCCTCCATAGCTCGCCTCTGCCAAGAATTTTCAAGTTGAATAATGGTTAGTTCCATAATCGAAGTTCATGTTTCATGGTAGAAACTGGATTCTGGAAAAAAAATGAAGTTCTGATTGGTACATGCAAACTATAGAGCACGAGACAAGGCACATAATTCGGCATTTTATCTAGAACGTGTTCACACTTCACAGTGCTGAGCAGCATTAATCAAGTATACAAGTTTTCCCAACAGGAGGCGGTTTTGAAGCTTCATTTAGCTGAACAGCATGCACAGGTGTTGAAAAGCCAAATATTGTTGAATTTGCAGGGGCTAAAACAGATTTCACGAGTTCAAAATTATGCAACAATTCAAAATGTTGAAGAGACAATGATATGAGTTTGGCATTCATGCTCGATAAGAAAACCTCGATCAAGTATTGAAGTAAATGGAACAATTAGCAACTTGAGTACGCAAAATGAAGAACTAATGTAGCTTACTGCTCACCCTATTTAGTTCGTGTAGAGCTAAATGAAGAACTTTAGTTCGTTTACTTCAAGTATTGCAGTAAAAGGAACAATTAGCAACTTGAGTACGCAAAATGAAGAACTAATGTAGCTTACTGCTCACCCTATTTAGTTCGTTTAGAGCTAGAGCACAATCATCAGTTAAAAGTGCAATAGGTTTATGTGCATCATTTATGGTGTTAAAGGCATAATGAGTGTGAAAGTTCCTTTTATCAGCATGGAATCAAGGTGGATAAAAACAATTTGATTTTTTACCATTTAGCCCAAAAAAAAAATGTAATTGGAATGACATGACTATGTCAGTCAGGCACAATAAACCCAGAAAAGGTGATATGACTACTTGTAGCATCTTCTAAACCTTCCTTTACTTGTTTCGGGAAGCACGTGAAGTGAGACTTTCAGACTAGAGGATGTATCGCCCAGGGAATGATAAGAAAAATGATCTTAACAAAGAATACTAGAGTATCAAAATGTGGGACTGATTTGGCACTGACCTCAGCAACAACAACAGCTTCTTCTGCTTCTTTCAACCTCACCAGCAATTCACCTGCAGCTTGTACAGCTTCAGCAGTATCCCTCAGTTGAGCCTGAAGTCCCCTGCTTTCATCTCTAAAATATCGCCTCTCCTTTTCTCTTTCAGCTTTCAATGCAGAAATTTCGGCAGCAAGTGCATTTATGAACTTGGATTCGGCACCCCTAACTCCAGCTTTAGAAGCTGCTTTCTTGACATCATTTATTCCTTCTTGAATCTGCCTGTGCCTTGCAAGTAATTGAATATGTTTTTCCTCAAGATCTGCGTACTGTTCAAGCATGCGTGCATGTCCCTCCATGGCCATTTGCATTGCTTCATTCAGCTCTTCTGCACATTTCTTCTCTGTATCTAATTCCTGCTTCAATTTCTCATTTAGTGCTCTGTTAGCATCAAGTTCAGTCCTCAATTCTTCAGCAAGAGAAATCCACTTGCTCTCAGCCTCCATCCAGCGCGTTCTCTCCATTTCAAGTTTCTCATCGGGACTCTCCTCAGTTGATTCCTGGATTGCATTAAGTGGGGGAGCCAAACTAGGCTCACATGTATAGGTCAATTTCAGAAGTGAATTTCTTTTTATAGCAGATGGGGAAGAAGAGTCTATATAGTACTGTAACTGGCTTCTTAAATCTTGAATCTCTTCCAACAAGACTTCCTTTTCACCCAAATCATAGAAGTTTCGATAATGTTCTAGCTCATCCCGAACTCTTTTCAGCTCAATATTTGTCCTTGAAACTTCAGGGTGGTTCTCATATTTCTCTTTCAAAAGCTGTCAATAAAAAATTATAAATATCTAAAAACTAATGAGTATATTTTAAAATCTGAGTAAAACAGCCATACCTCATGCTCATGCATGAGTGCTGCTAACTCTTCCTCCATGAAATCCTTAGAAGGTAAAACACCGTCCATAAGGCTCTCAAGCCGAAGAATTTTATCTTCCCTTGTCTGCCCTATTATGGCATTGCACTCTCTCTCATGCTTGTATTGCTGAACCTGTAAACAATGGCCGAGAAATCATTTCAGCAGTTAAAGAAAATAATGACTACATTGCTGTTGTCCAAAGTCACTACCTACCAGACGGTTGAGCTGCGTTATCTCAGAAGCTTGTTTGGCACAAAACTCTTCCAGGGCCATTTCTCTCCTGATTGCTCCTGCCAAAACCTTCTCCACTGCCTGTTTGTTGAAGAAACAATAAAATGTTATCCAGCCCGTTCACAAAAATAGGGAAGCATGATCATTAAAACCAAAACATCAAGATGAAGCCATCAAACGTACCTTCGGAACTTGCTTTTTGGGTTTATCATTGGAGTCCGAGCCATCAACAGGTACTAACTGCAGATTGCTATCATCTGCATCTTTCACCTCTAGTTGTGTTTTAGTTTTGCAATTTGCACACAACAATACTGTTTCTGATATCTCATAATCGTGAGGAAAAGTTTGCACGCCCACATCAACTTTGTCAAGAAGCAGAATCGGCTTAGATTCTTCAGGCTTATAGGAAAATCTGAAGGAAGATCGCCTCAATACAGAACTCCTGCAATGACTATCAATAATTTCCATGCCACGATGAAGGCTGGCCGCTAAATGTTCAGTTGATGCAAGGAAACTCTTACTGGTTTGAGGAATTAGAGCAGTTGAAGGTTCGAATTTTGCAGAAGATATACGGTTCTCTGGTCCTGACTTGCTTTCATCCTTGGAATCTTTCTGGGAAGCAGTTAACATTGATGAAGTCCGCAAACTTTTCCTGCTGATGTTGAGTCTAGGCGAAACACTTGGAGTTGGAGATTTAAGAACAGGGGACACTTCAGAAGGAACTATACTGAGGCTTGAAGGAGACACACAATTCCCTGTCTCTTTTTGAGAACCATTTGGTTCGTCTGTGGTGGAAATGCTAGTGGAAAATCCACTTTGGGAACCAGAAGTGCAGGAGGACCTGACCTCCACCATTTTGTTTGATGATTCTTCTGTTATCAATTTACTGACGGAGGACCTAAGAGTCCCTTTCTCCTCAGCTGGCTCCTCGCAAGATTCTGCATCGGGTGTGTCAACAAGTAAATCGGACTGGACTTTCTAGTATTTGTAAGACTGTTCATGTAAATCCATAAAAACACGACAAATATTAGCATTAATGTTGGAAAAACCTGACGTGTTGTTTCTAGCAGGTTCAGCACAACCCGAAATCAGAATTTCATGTTTTTCAGCTTGTTCAGGTATTGTTTCTTCCATGTCGACATCTGAATCCTCAGTACCTTGGTCTATGATAGATCTGCCTTCATCAACATAATTTTGATATGTTGCGCCTGCTGGTCCCAGACCTACTTGAATGCAGAGCTTTTCAACAGCTCCCTCGTCAATTTCCATCATCTCATCACCATCTTCATCTACTTGAGGTAATCGAGGAAGTGGATGGATAAGGCTTTTCAATATATTCAAACTTTTACGGGGATCCCAACCTGTTGGATTGTTGCTATTTGCTTTCACTCGGTGCAATTCATCCTGTTGCATTCATCCAGAGTCATGTATGTGCAACTATTGATGACACAAAAAAATTAATAATTGAAAATAAGAGTCTACCCTTAGCTGCCGTATTACTTCTCGCAAGTGATTCACATCATCCTCCATCTCCTCATTAACGACAGCCTTGTTCTTGACTGCCTTAGCCCGCTGTGCAAATCGCAATGTGCTAAAAGTTTCACTCTTACAACTGCATTGTTGATTCACAAGAACTTCCATTATGAGAGAGAGAGAGAGAGAGAGAGAGAGAGAGAGAGGGTGCTTCAAGACAGCAGTGTTTGCATTGTTTACCTTTGTGCTGGAGAAATAGCACACACCATAGCTAGTTTGGCATTTCCACCAAGTGATTCTTGCAATAAAAACGTTAACCTGGAGTCTCGATAAGGTATATGCCTTTGCTTTCCTGTCTGAGAAACCTCAGCAAGAATGTTTATCAAGTTCCTGCAAATACAATAATTGGTCACAATTAAAGGGAAATGTCTCTTGATGCATGGTTAGATGAACATGTTCATTAGAAATTGCACCTATTAAGAAGCTCAAACTCATTTTCTGATGACCATTGAAAACACATCATAGAACAGATTGAGAGAACAAAATGCAATCAGGAATTTTATCGTTTAGCTGGAATCCCAAAAGCAGCCAAATAGATTATTCCCTAATCATATGTATTTGATGATTCTGATATGTATACTGCATTTTGCTCTTAACTTCTACCCCCAGCCCATCCTACATAATTCTTTTAAGCACTCTACAAACTACCGGTCTTGTTTCTACACTGCACTTCTTCATTTTTTTTTTTATCAACAAAGAAAATCTAGGCAGTTTATACTAATATCTTTACAAGTCACAACTGTAGTACTAAATTAAAAGCTCAAACAAGTGCCAGATTATTGTATGTTTTGCTGTTCTGGGAAACTCAATATCATATATGCTGTAGTATCAAACTTGAAAAAACAATCAGAAGATTTTTTGTTGGACAACAATATTATTTTTTTGAGGTACAACTGATTTTACAGCAACTTGAAACTCAGCACAAAAAAAAAGCAGTAAATGAGATAAGATATGACCATACCCAAGCTGTGAGAGAGATCGGTTAATATTCCCTGCTTCCTTCAACCGATCCCCGGCGGCTCCAGTTAACTTCTGTCTCTCTGATCCAGCAAGATCAACAAGATTTATTCTACTTGTTTTCAAGCTGTTCATTCCACCTGCCATGCTCTATAAGATAATAGTTTAGTTTATTTAGAATCCCTCCAGCAGAAAATGCAAGACAAAATCAACAAAGAAGAAGCATGTTCATGAACCAAATATTACCAAACTTCACAATATACAAACGTTCTTAGCAGGCAAATATATTTTGGAGGAAAATAGAGTTTGAGTCACACCAAGAGATTCAGAATCTACAACCAGAAAGGGAAACACCAATAAAAGGAATAAAAACCTGACAACATACTTCATTCAATAGGATGAAGAATAAATAGCATTGATGCATATATGAGCAGTGAAAGTCTTACCTTGCACCGGGATTCAACAACACAAGTGAAAACACTATGTGAACGGGAACTCTCTGTATTTATACTGGTTGCACCAGTCCTCCTGTTGGACAGTCCCTGCATAATTTATTTAGCAGCCATAAACTTAACGCTTGGCTTCACTTTGAAAAAAAATAGAATTTCAAACTAGGAAAAAGACTTCAACAAGAACATGAAGTAATTCCTCCTTAAATATAAGACTGAAAGCAGTGATGAAGGTAAATAACAAACAGAGACTGCAGTAAGAGTGTTTCTGTGCATGTCTTCAAGGAATCAAAAAACAAAAACTTAATAGTAGATATTGACAACTAGTCTTACATTGTGCACTGTAAGAACAATGCCATCAACAATTTATCTCCAAATCCCTTTTAAGAATGATAAAGCAAACCCACATTCATTGCTTAATAAAAACATTTTTTTTACTGAAATTCAACTATTTTTCCAAATTCATTACTTCCTTGTTAATTCTTTCTCCTCAAAAGCAGACTTCCCTGCATAAGATGGCAGTAAAAATGCAACAACATTCAAAAAACTTCTAAAGCCCCATGCACTTAAGATTTTGAAATTACCTGTTATAACCTATGGATTTCAGCCATTTTTCCTTTTCTGTTTTCACTCCAGGATGTAATTAGAAGTGAAGATGATTTTCATCCTCCTAGAATGAGTTGAAAAATTGAACCAGGTCTGGGACATTTAAACCACCAAGGTCTGTAATTGAATCATTCTCTTCCTTATTTATGCTCTAGAACAAAAGGGACACAAGAGTTGTTCTTGCTCTAGCCGTGTGTTTACAGTGAGGAGATCAACAAAATTCATAAGAGATCCTTGCTAGTCAAGAAACTATCTAAAGAGAAAAAAAAATAGTGGAAAAAATATCAGCGGAAGGACTCCCAAACTTTACAGTCTAAACTGACAACAAATCTTCACTTTGCTACTGTATAAAATGAAGTCAACCTCAACATTTTTTTCCATGGGAGCCTTAAAACTTGTCTCTGGGAACTATTATGCCACAATCAATATTTGTGAACTTCATATCAATTTGTGTAAGAGCTGTGCTTATAACAGCATGTTTATCTCAGTACAACATGTAAAGTAGTCTAAACAACATGTTTAATATTATACTTCACGAACATTCATATTTCTTCATAGCAGAAGGAAATTGAAATCAAACCTTTATCAGGAGCTGGGTCACATCTTTCATTGTAAATACAAACTCCTCTTTGAGATTTTCAACATAAACACCAGTTTGCATGTCTTCTCTTATCTGGAAAAGAAACGAGACCGACTAAGAAAACCATTTTTTATTTATTAAGGGCAGATTAAGATTCAAAATTTTCCTGTTTACCTGAAGGTTTCTTTGACTTGGATCCAGCAAATCTGTTATTTGTTCATTATAGATCTGCAAAAATTAGTTGAATAATCAACTGGTGTAAAATACAAGGCTAAACAAGCCCAAGTGTACCAAAAGAAGCATTTAGAATTACTTAACCTCAAGAAAAGAACAGCGACACTGATACTTAAGTTGTTTGTCAGTGTGCTTAATTTGCTCCTGCGAAGGAAAAAAGAGCACTGACAGTGATAATCTTCAACACAAGACAATCTTCAATCAGCTTGAAAATGAAAAGAATAAGTCTTCACCTCACTTATACGGTCAAAGAGTCGCTGTAAGACTCGGGGGGTCAAACCTTGTTGATCACTCGATAAAGTTTCATCCGACAACACATTGGCTGGGCCCCACATTGTGTATGTCTTTCCACTCCCCGTCTGAGCAATACAGTTTCAAGAGTAGAAAGAAGAGCTGGGAACATCATCTTATGCAATATAAAAGAAAAGGCGGGAACTAACAGTACTAATTGTGAAGTTACCTGTCCATAGGCAAATACAGAACTGTTAAACCCAGCAAGACAATTCTCCACAAGAGGGGCTCCTACAAGTTGAAACATGTCTAGCTGTGGAAAACAAGATCCAAGAAAACTTAAATGAGTATTTGATTACAGTGATCACCAATTAGTACACTGCAAAGGAACACATAGATAGAGATCATACCTGGGTGGCCCCCGTATCTGCCACTGAGTCAAAAGTGAAGGTCTGTCCATTGATTGACAAAGAATTATTAGATATTTTCTGAACTATTGTCTCTCCTTCCTCCTCGTCCTTTTTTAAAGGCCGCATTCGTACCACTACCTGAGACATTTTTAATATTGTAACACTAAGCTGCTGCCGAAAACTGTTTAAATCTCAAATTCAACATGTAACCCAAGAAAATGAAAAGAACAAAGTGTGGTGATCCTAATGCAAATATTCTTACTCTTCCTTTGGCTAATAACAGATTATACTACAGAAATTCCAGTCCAATCCGTTCCATCGCACGATTTGGAAGTGAATTGAAGCCGTTTCTCATCAGCCAAAATTTTGAAAATAAGTGAAATCAAACTTAAAACAAGTTTTTAACAATAAAACACTCAGATTTATAATCATAGATACCTTAAGAACACAATAAAAAAATAGAGAGCTAAAATTCTATTTAGTGGAATCAAGTAAAGTATTGTTTATAAAAAAATTAAATAAAATTAACAGAAACATAAAAAAAAAAATTCTATTCAGTTTCAGTTTCCAAACAGATATGTATAGAAACCTAAAATCTAAAAATAGTAATTAATTCAACTGAAACCAAAATTTTCTCAGTAACCAAACCAGAAACAAAAACCTAGGCGGTATTATTTATTTAGTAATAATAAATTACCTTGACGCCAGAATCGGAAAGCGAATTCTCCGGAAAAGCCTCGATACTAAGCTTGCGCTTGAGAGGATTTGAAGACGGAGGCCGCGGAGGCAAGGGACTCTTCAACTTGGCGGAGGCAGTAGACGGCGAAGGCTTTAGATCGGAAGTAATAGAGTTCGGATCCAGAGGCGGAGCGTTCTCTTTAGAAGATTTGGCCCTCCGCGAAGGCGATTGCGAGGGTTTCGTCTTGTGAGAGCTAGGGTTTGGTGACTGCTCATTGTGTGTTGTTGCTGCTTCTCTCAAGACCGGGTTCTTAGGTAGCATAAAGTGCTTCATTACTAAATTTCTAGAGAGAGAGAGAGAGAGAGTTAGTGAGTTCCGGTTTGGGCAGAGTAGCGAGAGAGGAGGAAGAGAGACAAGAAGGGAGAGGGAGAAATGTAGCCGTTAGAGGAGTAGTTCGAATTTCTTTTTTTCTGGTTTCTTAAGAGAGGGAGGGGATGATTTTTGAATTTTGTTGGATCCAGAGCGTTGAAGGGGTGGGGATCCTAGGCACATATGACTAGCCTATTATCAACTATTTGTACGGTGCAGATGGTGGCCCAGCAACTTGATTCGTTTCTATGGATCCATGTCGAGATTTTGCATTTCATAGACGGGACTCAGTGTCTATGTTATCGAGAATAATATCTAAAAGAATTTATTAATTTTTTAAAAATATATTGGGTCAATATAAATGCTGTTCTTTTGAAATCATTCTAATAAAAAATTAATTTTGATTAACATATAAGCTACCTTAAAAATACCCTCTTCATAAAAAATAAAATCAAGATTCATATATTATATATTTGTGGTGTGTGTGTGTGTATAAATTTTATTGATTTAAATATAAGTATAAAATAGAAATGCATAAACTATTATAATCTAACTTTTCTATGGTGTAATATTATATCCAGTTTCTCATAAATAAATAGTTCGCTAGAACTCGTTCCATTAAAAAATATAATTTGGTTCCATATATATTATAATTAGAATTGCAAAATTTTCAATCTTCTCAACGTTATTATATTTCTATTAGACAATTAATATTTTTTTAAGAAAAGGGGATTAAATTGTGATTCAAGGATATAAATTTATTAGACTAGTAAGAAAAAGATATATAATTTATTATATAATAACCATGTAACAAGAACGTATAAAATATAAAGAAAAAATATTACTCAAGAAAAGTCTATGTTGCATATAATTTTAATCTATAAATATGAAAAATTAAAATTTAGGATGTTTGTTTTCAACATAAATATACAAAAATATATATATCAACATGCATACTAAACATATATTCAAACTTGCAATTGATATACAATAAAAAGTTCTAGTATACATGCTAATAATAAAATTAATTATGCTTAAATTAAAACAAAGAATGGTATGTACTTGTTGAAATAATATAAAGTAATAAATATTTTGTTGTTGTCAACGATGAATCATTTGTCCTTAAATTTTTATTACTCTTCACTTATGCGACTAGAATGTTTGCAATTTGTCTCTCAATATTCCAACAACACCACTTTGGTTTAGATGCACTTCCAAACTAAGATCTTTAAATCAAAGTAAAATAACTTGATTATCTCTCAACAAAGTGAACTAAAACTCTTGAATTTTAGGAGGAAAATAAAAGCATAAAAAGAGAAGAAAAACACTAAAAAAAAGGTGATGAAGAGTGTGTAAAAATCTGAAAAAATATTTTTTTAAACTCTTCATTCATCCCTTTTGTATAGGGGATTCTGTAAGCTAAAAAGTTGAAGAATTAATCTGATAATTATCAGGATTAATTTCCACATTATGAACCTTTGATTAGCCATTATAAATTAAGAATTAAATTTGAACATAATGGGCTTAAATCTATGTTTTTTTGGTTAAAAAAACTGTCCAGATTTACAAATAGGAGGCTGGGCATATTAGACCACCTTCTGGACTAAAAACAGATGGAGTAACACGTGTGAGTCATGCATGACCCTTTTTCTTTTCTTTTCTTTTCTTTTTCCAAGTTAGATGGATGGCATATCATCTAAACAAATGGAGAGACAAAGTATTGGAGGCACAACAAAAAAATATTGAAGTGAATAAGGTGAGAAACTCATGGGTTAAGACTCTATTTCAGATTCTAGGTGATGGGAAGGAAAATGTATCTATTAGAAGATAAAATGATGAAGAATTAAGTGTTAAAAGGAGAATTTAAATCAAGGTTTCTTGTGCATCCTAGAAGTACTAAGATATACAGAAACTTAAATTTTTTTTATTAATGGCTAAATATGAAGAGAGAAATAAAAGAATATGTGGTCAAATAAGGTTAATGTCAACATATGAAAGTATAACATCAAAAGCCAGTAGAGAAGATATTGTGCAGTTATTGTTAATACCAGAATGGAAGTGAGAAAATATCACTATGGACTTTGTGTCTAGGTTTTCTAGAGAAAAAAGAGGTAATTATGCTATTTGGGTGATAATGGATAGACTAATTAAATATGTTATGTTATAGCCTATGAAAAAGATGAATTTGGTCGATAAAGTGGCTAAACTACATGTAAACAAAGTGGTGAGGTTACATAGGATACCAATGTCGATAGTGTAAGATTAAGATCCTAGATTCACATTCTAATTGTGGCTAAACATTTAGTAGTCTATAGAGACGAGATTGAATCTAAACATAACTTTTCATCCATAAACCGATAAACAATCAGAAAGAACAATTCATACCCTAAATGATCTGTTAAAGGCCTGTATATTGGAGTTTGTGGGCAACTGGGAAGATCATCTATCACTAGTATAATTTACTTACAATAATAGTTATCAAGCTAATGTGGGAAATGGCTCTATATAAAGCCTTGTATGGTAGAAAGTGTCAGACCTTGATGTGTTGGGAATAAGTCAGTGACAGACAATTAATTGGACCTGAATTGGTTTAAATCACTTTGAAAAAGGTGAAGATTATAAAACACAGGATGAAAGTAGCGCAAGATAAACAAAAAAATGTCATTTAATAGTCCAATTAGATAAAATTAGATGGATGGCTCATGTTATGTCGCGAGCCGGGTCAAATTTTTCTTAGCATAAAACAAAAAAATGTTTAGACAATGACAATATATTTAAAGAAGAAAAAAGGATTTAGGACCCGAATCAATGATTCGAATAAGTTCAATAAGTATGGTTAATTTAATAATATAATTATGAAAAAAAATCAATGACAATAAGAAAAAAAACAAAAAAAACAACAATGACTAATTGAAAAAAATGAACATTTACCAGTATTATAAAAAGATATCCTCTAAATATTTTTAAAATATCTCAACCATATTATTTGATAACAAAGCAAAACTAAATGAGAATGGGATAACCTTATATGAAAAAAAAAAAGTTGAAGCTCAGTTACCAGCAGATCAAATGTTAAAAGATAAACTAAAAAAATAAATTAAACAAAAGATAAAAAAAAAAAAACATAACTCTATTCAACATGCCAAACTCGTGGCTCAGTTATGAGATCTGGATAATCTGCACAAAAACATTTGAGGTCAACTCTCAAGTAAACTAAATAACAAAAGGCAAAACTAAAAAAAAATGTCAAAGAAAACCCAAGTCTACCCGGTTTAAGTTGATTAACTTGCAACCTGAGATATAAAATCAAGATAATCTCATAGAAAGGAAAACAACAAAAATCACGAAGCTAAAGGTTTAATAACCTCATGTCGAATGATGAAATTAAAAAAAAAATTAAAAAAACAAAACCTTGAAAAAAAAAAGACAAAAGCCAATCGGGTTAATCATCAAAACACGTGATCCGAGTTACCTTATAGAATACAATTCTAAAAAAAATCATGAAGCAAGATTTTCAATCATTCAAAATTAAAAACAAAACAAATATAAATAAACAGAATGATGACCAAATTTCGTATAAAAAATAAAAAAAACAGAGGAGAAAGTGAAAAATAAAAGAAATTAAGAAAGTGATAAAAAATAGCAATAAAAAGAACGAGAATCAAATTTGGTATAAAAATCAAATGAAATAAATGAAAGAAGGGGGAAATTGAAAAATAAAATAAATTAAGTAAAGAATAAAAAAAACAACAATCAAAAGAATGATGACCAAATATGATAGATGAAAAAAATTGAAGGATGGTGAAATTAAGAAAAGAAAATTCAATTTATAAATTATTTCAAACAAAACAAATATTATTCAAAAGAACAATGGTCAAGTCTGAAGGAAAAACAAATCGAATGGTTGTTTTGAAATATTGAAGTGACTGGATTGAAAATCGAGGAGGAGAGAAAACAAAGAAAATGTTGTCGCAACAAAACCAGAGGTCCATTGACCACACACACTCCTGAGCATGGAGGGGTCATCGAGGAGATTCCAATGTCGCCTTGATAGTCGATGTTTGGTTATTAAGTGATGTTGCATGCACTGCCCGAAGTGTGTGGGTATCACCCACACACTGACGCGTGCTCACATGAACCAATTTTTTTTAATAATATTTATATTTTTTAAATTACAAATCACCCTTCAATCTTTCTGGTTATAACAAAAAAAATAAAAATACAAAAAAATACCTTTAAAATAAGTGAAGTTAATTTTGACTTTAAAGGTAATTTAGTCATTTTACTATTTTGAAAAAGTTGAAAGGACTAAAAAGCCCTTGGATGCAAGATTATTATTATTATTATTTTGCTTTGAAGGGTATTTAATTCATTCTAATGTTCTAAAAAAGTGAGAAGATCCCGATTAATTTGATAATGCCAATTGAACGTGGTGAAAAGACCATTTTGAGACCAATTTTAGTTCATCAACTTTTATTATGAAGGGCTAAAATGTCATCATATATAGTAATCCATAGTGCAACAAGTCTTTGTTCATGGTAAAACACTGATGTTTTAATATATGTGTGTGTGTGTGTGTGTGTATAATTAGGATATAAATTATAAAAAATATCAAATTAAAAGGTAGAGAACTAAAGAGTAAAATACATGACTCACTTCAAAATCATGACAAATTTTATTTTGGTTTAAAAGTTATTTTGTTCATTTTTCAATCACGGAGTTCGATAGAGGAGAGAGAATGTTTGTTGATTGCCACAATTTTACCAACTAAAATGGCTAACCTTAGTGTCAAAGGGTTCTGTCCGACGAGATGAGTTTTATGATGATTGTTTTTTTCTCTAAAAATGATGGAACGACAAATCAAGTTTGGTTTTGATTTTTTGGATTAAGTTACTTTTGTTTTTTTGAGTGATTTTAGGGTGTTTTAGATGATTTATATTCGTTGTTATTATATTTAAGGTGTTTTTTTTTGTTGAAGTGATTTAAAAAATAGAATTTTAGGCCAAAAAACCCCGCCCATAATTTTCCATCCACCATTGTTTTAGAAATAGCAGGTTATAGGTTAGTTGCTGGCTTAGGTGACATTTCAATTGCTTAATTAAAAACAAAATACAAGAGTCGTCCACTTATAAGAACAAAATAATAATAAAAAAGGCATAAACATACCAATTCCCAATAGTCCAAACATAAAAAGGATAAAATAAATAAAAAATTGATTAATAAAAAGAACAAAATAAACACACCAGCAAAACTAAGCAAATTTATGAAGTCCCATGAGCTAGATCATGTGAATGAAATAATCTAATAAAAGGTAAAATGAAAAACATTATGAAGCCTAATTCTTAAACCAACCAGCTGTCGAAGGAAAAAACCGTAAAATATGAAATCTAAAAAAAAAAGATCCAAAGCAACTCTGGCTAACCTTTCAAACCCGTGATCTACATCATGAGATTGGGTCAAGCCTACTAAAAGGAAAGAAAAGAAAAGAAAATCATGAAGCCTAATTTCTAACAAACTCAACATCGAATTATGAAATAAAAAAAAAGAAAATCAGTGTAAAAAAGATTTTTAAAAAGATTGATGTCAATTCATATTAACCTTTCAAACCTATGATCCAGGTCATGAGGCCGTAATCACCCCACAAAAAAATCTCGAAGCCTAATTTCAAACCAACTAAATGGTTAAAGATGAAAATAAAATTAAAAAAATTTAAGTAAGAAGAAGTAATAAAAATAATAAGGACTAAAATTCATATAAGAATAAAATGACAAGAAACCTTTAAATTTTGGCTGGACCAGTTCAAATTCCGAGGAGAGGAGAGAAAAAACAAATAGGAGAAGGAAAAAGAAGTTGTTACCGCCAAGACGCCAATCATCACCCTACATGGGTCGTCCTAATGAAAAGAGCACACCGTGTCACTTTATATGACATAAAATATGATCGCTTTTGGCCGCTGGAGGAGGTCACACGCTTCACTTGAACGCATCGGACGTTCATGTGCTAGCTCATGGATCGCACGCTAAACCTAATTGGTCTGCCCATCTACCATAGTTTAATATATACCTGTTAGTTTCAATTTTGGTCCCTTAAAACTTAATTTTTTTTATGTTAACATAATTTAATTATATTTTATTGAATTAAGCTCAGCCGAGAGAAACAAAAATTTATGAGGCATTGCGAGAATCTTATATATAGGCAAATAAAATAAACTACAAAGTTAAATCTCAAATAAAGTCAATGTGAATGGATCAGATTAGAAAAAAAGATGAGTGGCTGAAAAAAAATATTATTTTAATATATTTTTGAGAAAAAATATTTTAAAAAACAACCACTACAATATTTCCAAACAAAACATAAATTGAGATGCTAGAATATGTATTAATACCAAGAAAAAAGAAGAAGATATATTTAACCTAAAGCTATCATCCAACTCTCATCCCGATTCCTAAATAAAAACTTTTATGGCTTGTAAACCATTGCCTTAAGATTTATGACTTTAAAATTATTAAGTATGAGGACCAATTTATCTTAAAATGACAACATTTCTATGATCAAAACTTCAATGGTAAAGTTAATTGGATAACATTTGATAGATGAAGGACTCATTTCAAGGTTGTTTTTGTTCGGGGACCTAATTAAAAATCATGTGATATTCAGGAGACAAACTTTCCTGATAATAATTAATATAGTCTAAATAACTCTAACATTAAAAAAACATATACCCACAAATCAAGGACACGCAAAATAAACGTCAATATTCAAAAAGGTTGAGACCAAGATATAATTTCTGAATTTATAGGGACTAATCTGTTAATTTATTAAGAGAATAGTGACTGAGCTATAATTTACTCACCCGAGGGGAAAAAAAATCTACAAAAACTTCCCAGGAAAGACAGCAGACGCGGCCAAGTCGTCGAAGGGAACTAAACTCCAAACTCCTAGCTATAAAATCTTTGCATGTAAAAGGAAATCAGCCCTTCACCACAAAAAATAATAATAATAAAATACTCTAATAAGTAGTAATACCCTAGAAAAAAAAGAAAAAAAGAATAGAGCGAGCCAGAGCATTCCTTAAAGAGACACACAGAACCACCCCAGCCCACCCCTAGGGAAAAAAAAAAAAAAAAAATCTCAATCGGAGACTCCAAAAGGGATAAAAAGGAGTTGGAGAGTGAAAGACCTGTCAATCAATCAATCCTCTTCAGTGGGCAGCATACCATACGATAGGTATATCTCTCTGTTTCTAACTTCTATGGACTCTGAATTTTGTTCACTGTTGTTTTGCCGCGAATTCTGAAACTTTATCATTATTTTGTTTTATATACAGGTTTAGTAATGGCAGCTACAGCTGCCTCAAGTTCTGTATTGATGATGAACGTGCCTCAAACCCGTGCACCCCTTACTCCTCCTAAAGATGATACTCTCTCAAGGAAGAACCGGATAAACCTAATTCAGCCTCGCCGTTTCCCTTTGATTCGATTCCACTCCAACCACCATCAATCTTGGAATTCCGTTTCCTCCAAAAGGTAATCAACCGTTTCGATCCATTTCTTGGAACTTGAACTGTTATGTGATGTTGAGATTTTACACTTTGTTACGATTTCGAGGTATTTGATGATGGTTAGCTTATGCTTATGAACATGTTTGCTTTGTTATCTGAAGAACAATCCTTTTCTTTTGTTTATGTTTTTTTTAAGGTGGTCACACGAGATTGCTACGGGTGGATCAGGCTCTCTTAGAAAGAAGAATAATGCTTGGAAACAATGTAGTTCTTCCCTCGGCGAGAGAGTGGTCGGGGCATCTTTTCCAGAACAATTTAAGTGCATGTCTTGCTCCCTTAACCGTCTTAGAAGCCGCTATAGCATCAAAGGATCTACACCAACTATACCAAGAGCCTTTGTTGATAAGTCTGCTTTTAACTTGTCTGGCCATTCACTTGATCCTGCTTCTGTAAGTAAATTGCTCCCACACCGATTGTTGATGACCATCTGCCCTATTTTGAGGCATCAAAATGTTTTGTTTTCCTCTTCTAGTTGAATGAAGAAGGCTGTATTAAAAGGAGGCGCCGACATAACCACAACTAGGAAAATAAAGCGTCTTATTGCTTGGAAAAATAAAGCTCTTTAGTTTCATTGAGTATCATTTATAGAGAAAATTTAAGATCCCCCCAGAGTGGCACAAAAAGAAAACAAAATGCTGCTGTGTCTCACATCAGCTGCCTCTAAAAAAAGAGGTCTTTGAGAATTTTTGCTTGTTGAGAACTTTTCAGTTTTTTAGATTTTTTTTTTGGAAACAGAAAGTTGTAGAAAATATGTTTATCAATCCAAATAATTTTTTTTTGGAAATTGTGTTTTCTATGACACATTTGAGATTTCTATCCTCCTAGTGTTCTAGGTGGGTTAGGCTTGGACGATTGAGGATTTTAGGGCTTGGATTAAAGAGAAATGAAAGTACGGTTTGTATATTGAATTGGGAATGAATATGAAGGGCTACTAGCTTCATTCTCTTAGGTTCTCTGGGAATCACACCTAGAAAGAGAAAAAACCTAAGCATCACAACCAGGATTCTTAGAAATCACACCGAAAAGCGATTGCATAGCACAATCATGGAAGCATAATTGCTGGAAATTTAATCCATAAATTCTTCTTCTTCATATTGAAATATTACATTGCGAATGACTTTATATAGAGTTCCTAATACTCTCACTCCATTAAGGACGTGAACTCCTAAACAATAAAAAATAAAAATTATAATACCTATTAGGTTCATTTTGCATTAGTTCCCAGGAAAGAAATGAAAATAAGACTTTGCATCAGGCACTTGGTTCAGTGGCTTTATTCTTTTATACGATATCTATTAAAATTCAGTGGCATATGCATAAGTTATTGATAAGAATCAAAAGGTTATCCATCAAAAAAAAAAAAAAAAAAATTAAATAAAGAAAAAGGAAAAGAGAAAGAAGCAGAGAAAAGTAAGCAATTCGAGCTGGCTTGGATTGGCACAAATCTATTTGGGGAAGTTCATGCCATGTTTGAGTTTACTGTAATTGTTCTTTAGATTAGCTCTAAGCCAACAATCATAAGCTTTCACCTGCTCAATTGGAGCATAGGTTTTGCTTGGTGCCCTTACTGTTACTAGAGTGCATTCACTGTTATCTTAATGATAATAGCTGGAGAGTCTTTCTTCATTTATGAAAATTGCATGATTACCGTCCCTGATTGTGTTAGTTCCGAAGTCTGTTCAATTCCAGTGTACCCATTTCATTGCCTGCCTGCTTAGATAATTGCAACCTGATTTGTTGTAGTCTTTTTACGCTAATGATGTATGCATGTTCTTCTGGATGGCTGATTGTTGTCTGCATAATTTCCAGGTGAAGCATGTTCATGTCCCATGTACATCGATGGGTCCAAATGAGCCACATGCAGCAAGTATAGGCTGCCCAGATGGTATTCTTGAGAGACAAGATTCTGATTTATTAGATTCGGAATTAGAAAGGGCAAGACTATTTGAGTTTTTGCATTCTGAACTTCCATGTCACCCAAAGTTGCACAGAGGGCAACTGAAAAATGGACTCCGTTATCTTATTCTACCAAATAAAGTTCCACCAAACAGGTATAGTTCATGCACTCCTGTCTGTTTTATGCTTTTCATCATGTTTGCAAGGCATGCCACTTTAAGATTTCTAAATACTTATGGTTATTTTAAAAGATGGTGACTGCATGATAGTAGATGCTTGATCTATAGTTCATTCAAAAAACTTATATTCACTTCTTGTAGCAGCTTAAGATATCATTAGACATTCCATTACATTTTATTTACCGTATGTCCTTATGAAATGATGTGTGAGAGGATCTAATGGTGACTTTTGGGGCATGATTTAGAGGCGAACTCCTCAACACATGAAGGAAAAGATAAACCATAAATAAAAATTTATAATAAATAAAATAACCAAGTGCTCTTCCTCAGAATCATTGAACAGTAAGCATCTTTTTTATAAAAATAACTCTTCCATTAACATCAATTTAGGAAATAATCTTCTATCAGTGTGATATTAAAGATTAGTTTCAATATCAACAGGTAATTCCAAGACTTATGCTTTTTGAGGAATTGGTTTGCTCCATGAATGCTTGACCATAGATGCTTGTCTAAAGCTCTCCATATGTTCATTCTCGTGCGGCACATGACGCTGACAGCTAACTTATTGTTCAAACCTTTTCTTCAAATTAGATGTGATTGGCATTTGGTGTTTTACTTGTGGAAATCTAATGGATTAAAAATGTGAAATATGTTAGCATGTCCAACAAAAACTTCTACTATGGCTATACATTAACTTCAATATCTCACAAGAGCAAAGCTAACATTACAAGGAGTGTAAGGTAAAGCATATTGAATTCATGACCATGTTGAAGTATATAGTAGTTGGAGGGTTATGATACTAAATTAGTTCAGTGAATTTCTCTTTAGCTTGCCAAATGATTTTAAAACTTATTACTGCATATTAGATTCTTGTTGCGCAAAAGATGTGTAGTAGTGGAATTTGCAAAATCATATTTGCTTTTTTTTCCCCTTGCATTCTAAATCTAGAGAGGCCTGAAATCTTTTCTTGTCGATCCTTTCACTCCCAATCTATACAGCATCCAAAGTTTTTTTTTTTTTTTTGTTTCCATCTAGTGAGTTATATATAGAAAGAGAGGATACTATCCATAATTGAGGCTTTTAATTTAGAAGGTGATACTTGGTGTGGTCAATACTCATTGTTCGTTCTCTCATATACAAAACTAATTTTCAATTTGTTAGGTTTGAGGCACACATGGAAGTTCATGCAGGATCAATAGACGAGGAAGATGATGAGCAAGGAATTGCACATATGATTGAACATGTTGCATTCCTTGGAAGTAAGAAACGTGAGAAACTTCTTGGAACAGGTGCCCGATCTAATGCTTACACTGATTTCCACCATACAGTTTTCCACATTCATTCACCAACTAGTACAAAGGTTTGTCACATTTCTCAAATTTTGCTTACAGTAACACTTGATTGAATTAATGGTTTTGATTTGGGTTCTTGACACTTTTGAAGTTCCGGTTGTTTCCCTTCACTCTTTCACATGATATATTTTTTTTATCTGTTTTTTTCCTTGCAGCTCTATGGTAACCTTTGATAGGTTCAAGAAAGTAAACAACTAGAGTTTGAACATAAATAATTCTATGCCATGATGGATTAATATGAAAAAATAAAATCCATCTAGAGATTCAATGTGCTTATATAGCGGAAAAAGAAAAAGAAAAGTTAAAATGATAAGGCACTGACTACAAATGCAAAGATGGTATATACTAGAGTTGATATCTTATCTATGAGCAAAAAGCAGTTAACACTTCAAAACAAGGATTACAACTACAAAACAAGGAATAGATGCGTGCATCAGACACTGCACAGCAGTCATGTATACATGGAAGATATTTTAATGGCAAGCACAAACCTGTGTGTTTGTGTGCATTTGCAGATTTGCTTCATCTGATTCATACCGAGTTGCGCTGTTAATATATTTTGCATCTGCTGGAAGGAAAAAGGACTTCAGAACATGCACCCAATGTATCAAACTAAAGTTATTTTTGCACATTGAAAACAACTTTAAATCTTATTGTTCAATTTATCCTTTGCATGGCATAGTGTGCATTAAGCATTTGATGAAGTTACAAAAACAAAAAAAATGTATTTTGGATAAGTTTAATTAATTTTGTGGTATGCTTGAATTCTAGTGGAGTTGCAAAGAGTTATGTAGACCCAATATGGACACATGTGATGCTATAAAAATTAGTATCCGTGCAACATGTTGAGAGGATTAAGGAGATATATTAGCATGTCTTGTGATACAATATCTTCCTATGTGCCAATTGTAATTGTATTCTAGTATAAACTACCTTATCTTTACATCTTGGTTTCTTTTGCTTGCTTCTTAAACCAGTACTTTTTTTTATAAAATTTCAACATGTGGTATTTATTGATGCAAATGGTGCTTGCCAGGATGCTGATGGAGATCTACTCCCCTCTGTGCTGGATGCCTTGAATGAGGTACAGATAAAGAAATTGCCCGTGTATTTGAGATGCTTCCCTTAGTTTGGTAAAAATATATTTGTCAAGACATGTTTGCTATCATGATGGCTTGTGGAATAAAGATGTGACGATTTGTGTTTTTATTTAACATGTTTGTTTCATTGAACAGATAGCTTTCCACCCAAGTTTCCTTGCTTCTCGAGTTGAAAAGGAAAGGCGCGCTATACTTTCAGAACTACAAATGATGAATACTATAGAATATCGTGTTGACTGCCAGGTACAGACTCAATGTTGCCTATATGTTGAACTAGTTAATGTTTGAATATTTCTGCTTATTATTGATGTTTGATGATTTTCTTTTAAATGTAGCTGTTACAACATCTACATTCAGAAAACAAGCTTAGCAAAAGGTTCCCGATTGGACTGGAAGAGCAGATTAAGAAGTGGGATGCAGATAAAATTAGGAAATTTCATGAGCGTTGGTACTTCCCTGCAAATGCAACTCTATACATTGTTGGCGACATTGATAACATTTCAAAGACAGTTCACCAGATTGAAGTATGCCCAAAACTTTGTTGATTGTAATTTGTAGTAATTAAATAGTGTCTGGCATAGTAACTTAGGTATCTTTCTTGAAAAAAGGACTATAATTACTTCTTGCTATGCAGAATGTCTTTGGACAAACTGGTCTGGAAACCGAGACAGTTTCTGCTCCTTCTCCAAGTGCATTTGGTGCAATGGCTAGCTTTCTTGTTCCTAAACTCTCAGTTGGGCTCCCTGGAAGTTCATCCCGTGAAAAATCATCTAGTTCACTCGACCAGTCTAAAGTCATTAAAAAGGAAAGGCATGCGGTTCGTCCTCCTGTGGAGCATTATTGGTCTCTCCCTGGAAGCAATGCAAATTTGAAGCCACCACAGATATTTCAGCACGAGTTTCTTCAGAATTTCTCAATTAATATGTTCTGCAAGGTATGAACAATAAGAGTAGCACCAGCATTATGCAGTGTGCTGGTTTTTGTGCTGATGTTCTCGTTTTATTTTATCCTCCTATTTATAGGGGTGATGATTACTTTTGCTTACATTTCTCCACATTCTAACTTCAGTAAAAAGCATCATTTTATCTGCATAATACTGTTTCTGCCATCATGCATGAGTTGTGATGCCAAACAGTAAAATTGAAGAGTTGTTGGCTGTAAAGAATCTAGTCCAAATTAATACTCGAGATTCTAGTGACTGGGAAAGGGAATCTTGGCAGACAGTGAATCCATTGAGTTGTGTTTCTTTTTTATTGTTTAATATATAATACCTTTGATGTTAGAAGAATAGCCAGACTTTTAATAAGGAAGGACTTCATTTGCATTTGTTTGACGCTTTACTCGAGACAGTGCTATGACTGGATCAATTTTTCATCATTTAAGAAGCTCGTTCGACTGTATGTTTTGATTTGAAGTTTTAATATTCGGCTTGCTAAGTTGAATCTTAGGTCCCCTTGTTAAGTTTTAACATTTCATTTGGAACGTTTTTGAATTTGGAACGTTTTTGAAGGAATGAATTGAATTCTACAAATTGGCAGTCTGAGTTGACATAAAGACTTTCCATGTTACTTTTAATAGATTAGAAACAAAAAAAAAGTGTATGTTCTGAATTTTGTAATGGGCCACTTTAAGTCAACTCATGAGTAACCAATCACATGAAAGTCAATTCAAATTGATTCTCATGGGAATTCTTTTTGCAATTTGTTTCATGATTTTGATTCCAAACTGGGTTTTGTAAAAATTAAGAAGACTGTTGCTTATCCCAACAGACAATTGCTGACATATAAAGAACAAAGTTCACTGTGAACATGTATAAAATCTTCAACACCAAAAGATATATAATCTTTGAATTTTTTTTTCAAGGTTTTACAACCTAAGTTTGTTTCATGAGTTTTTTTAAGTAGTAAATGGCCTCACTCTTGAAATTGGTCTCTTGATGGTTTCTAACTCCCCTTTGATAACCCAAGTTTATATGATTTAGTGTTGTGGAATTGCCAATTATTGTTGATTTCTTACTTTTGAATGGCGAGACCCTGAAGCACTGACACTAATAAGGCATGCCGTGGATTTATGGCTATTATAGAGAACTACCTGTCAACTCCTCACAGAGGACACAAACTCAAGATTCTATTCATTCATATATGTGTCATATTTCAAACTGATGCATGATATATGGATAACATTCTCTGTAATGCTGTTTGAAAGGGTAGTATTGTTTTCACATCTTAGTCAAAGGAAAAAATATAATTGGTTACTAATAACTTAGCCTTCCCATGCTGTTGTTTCTGTAACCCTTAACCGCTTTTCATGGTATGCTGTGTTGAAGAACATTTTTGTGTTCCCATAAACATAAAAACATGAATATTTTCTCTGGTTTCCTTAATGTAATTTAAGAGCTTCCCCAAATCTGGTTTGTCTTAAACACTTACAGTTAAATGCCGTTAAATTCTTTATCTGCATGAAGAAACTCATGCTTCTCTATTTGGTTATATGTTTCTCCTGATGGTCTTGCCTAGTATTTTATGTTCTACATACAGAAATATTAGCCTTTGGAAAGTGGGTTTAATTCCTTTTTTTTTTTGGTTTGGGATTGACATCATGCTCTGGATTTTTCTGCAGATTCCGGTGAGCAAGGTTCAAACATATGGTGACTTGCGTAATGTTTTGATGAAGAGAATTTTTCTATCTGCACTGCACTTCCGGATTAATACAAGATACAAGGTTTGTGCTTGTTATATTATATTTTAAGCGTTTTGTTGTGCTTGTTTCTTCTGTTTCCTATCCTATTCTTTGCCATTTAATCTATGATTGGTTTGGCCTTTAATTAATTTCTCCATAAATATCAGTTTTAATTTATTGTGTCGCTTTACTTCCTTGTTTGTTTGGGCACTGCCTTTTAATGGCTTTTAAATGGGAGTATAAAAATTGAAAATGAGTTTGGCTCCTTGTAAACACAGATTATGAATGGTGATGGTTTTATTGTTGACAATGCTTAAAGTTTCTTCTGATTATTGATCATGAATTTAGCTATACTTTCGCCTCAATGGGCAGCATGAAAGTCTCTGCAAATTTATCAATTATAATTTGAACCCAAACATATAGCAATTCTGCAGACTGCTGGTAAAAAAGATGAAAATTGGCGAATTGTCTATATCAGGCTGAATTCTGTTTGTATAGGTCCACATCACCTAGTTTGATTAGCCCTCCAAAAGTTTTCTTTTTTAATTTTTCAAAATTTTCAGAGTTCAAATCCACCATTCACTTCAGTTGAATTGGATCATAGTGATTCTGGAAGGGAAGGATGCACTGTCACAACTCTTACAGTAACTGCAGAACCCAAGAATTGGCAAAATGCCATTAAAGTTGCTGTTCAAGAGGTTCGTATCTTTCTGTTCTTACCATCGTCACTCTTCATTATATAGCTAATGCAATTTCATTTAATATTTTTTTTTTCTATTTCCATTCTTCCTTTTGTTCCCCTTATTTGCTAAATGCAGAACAGACATTCGATTGTTTGATAAGATTACATTAGAAGTTGCAACTATTAATAGTAGTCTTCGGTACGGAATGCTTCTATTTGTGTATGTAAAAGATTCTATAGACAGAAAGCACTGTGTCTTATTTGACACTGCTACTAATTCTCTTCAATTACATTCAGATCCTTTTCCTTTTCTTATTATTCGTTACAATATTTTATAGATTATGTTTGATGCAGGTTCGAAGGCTTAAAGAATTTGGTGTCACAAAAGGTGAATTAAATCGCTACATGGATGCTCTTCTAAAAGATAGCGAACATCTGGCAGCCATGATTGATAATGTGTCATCTGTTGATAATTTGGAATTTATCATGGAGAGTGATGCTCTTGGCCATACTGTGATGGATCAGAGACAGGGACATGAGAGTTTGTTTGGTGTTGCTGGAACAGTCACACTTGAAGAAGTAATTTTCACCCATAGTGACCCTAACTATTATTGCCTGTTGTGCCACACAAGTAACATGAGTGTGCTCATAATCCAGGAAGCCATAACTTCATTCATTGTCATAAGAGCTTATATTTTTTATTGACTCTTACTGTCATATTTTATCCCTGCATCTTTTCAGCGTGTAGCTTGAAATTGCTTTAGAACCACCATGCTTTTATTGGTAAAGCGATTGATATGGAGCCATAGTTAGTATTGTGCCAAAATCCAATATACTAGATAATTTTTCTAATGGTTTGATGCTTCACAAATTTTCCATTACCATTTATCAGATGCCTTGATTTCTTGTCTTTCAACTTGAATTTGTATGTTGATGAGGTTTTCTAGGAGAAATATTTGTGGTCATGTTTGTTCCGAAGGTGATATTTTCCTTTGGGTAGTAGATGCTTATTGAATGTAATGCTTGTTTGCATAGACTAGTGTGCTTTCTGAAGTTTTTGAAGTTGATAATGAGGATTGTGAGTTTTTTCATATACTCTTTTGTTTGTGAAAATTTTTTTTTCATGACTTTTTCTAATTATCCTCTCTCTCTCTCTCATAGGTCAATTCTATTGGTGCCAAGTTATTAGAATTTATCTCTGATTTTGGAAAACCAACCGCACCAATTCCTGCAGCAATTGTTGCATGTGTTCCTACAAAAGTGTATTTTGATGGATTGGGTGAAACTGAGTTCAAGATATCATCAAGTGAGATTATAGCTGCCATAAAATCAGGATTGGAGGAAGCAATTGAGGCTGAGCCAGAGGTATCCACATGGAACTTAGCATTCTTTATTCTTTCAACTATTATTTGTTTTTGCATTTTTATACATAAAGCCATTATTGAAATAAACTTCAATGGCAAGTTCAATTATTTGATTTTATGTGCAGCTTGAAGTGCCAAAGGAACTGATAACTTCAACACAGTTAGAGGAGTTACGATTACAACTCACGCCGTCCTTTATCCCTTTAGTTCCAGATGCAGATTACACGAAATTGCACGACCCAGAAACAGGCATCACTCAGTGTCGTCTTTCAAATGGAATTGCTGTAAATTACAAGGTATCTTTGTGCATGTTTTTATTCAGTTGGTCGCTCTGTTAGGCTGATATGTTTTGATGTTTCTGTAATATGCAATTGAAATTGGGTTCCTATTGTGTTTCCAATTCATAGCAATTATGCAGTTAATCCCTAATAGCCATCCATTGTTGTAGTGTAACAGTGTTTGTGGTATTTCATTTTGAAGATGTGTTGTATTTCAAGTTTACTCTTCACTGCAAAGCAAACCAATACTTCTTGTCTGCTCCATTTTTCATACTCATGTTTTGCAACTTGATGGAAGTATGATGATAAAAAACCTGATGGATATATAATGAGAATATGCTTAAATATATCACCAAAAAATTCATTTGTAGTTTAAGCCCATGCTGCTGTACAGATATCTAAAAGTGAATCCCGGGGAGGTGTCATGCGGCTAATTGTGGGTGGGGGCCGAGCAGCTGAAAGTTCTGAGTCAAAAGGAGCAGTTGTTGTGGGTGTTCGAACTCTCAGTGAGGGTGGTCGTGTTGGCAACTTTTCAAGAGAACAGGTTAGTGTAGTATTATGTTATGTTTCTTTTTAAAATCAAATATTAGAAAGTTCTCCATTGTGCTGATAGGCTATTAATTCTGAAATGAATTATGAATTTTAAAAAGTAAATCATCAATATCATTATTGCTAGTGGTGTTGTCATCAATTTTCTATGATTAAAATTTTCAATTTTCATCTGAAAGACCTGCCGTACAAAACTCAGTTTAAATGGTGGTGCAGGCTGGTTGTTTGAGACTTGAGGAAACCTTGGACAATCTTTTTGCCAAAGGAAATTCAACAGTTATGGCCTATTAGATTACGGTCTTGGAATGGAGAATTTGGAGACAGCCCTATCCTTTATTGTTTTTGATGTAGAGCGTGCACTTACAAGAGTTGAACACATACCTTTGTTGTTGCAAAATTCCTCTAGATTTTACATTGCAAAAGAGAGAAAAATTGAGGTGATGAGTGTGTATGAAATATGAACAGCTATGTGAAGAGAGATTGGGAAAATCATCAGGAAACTATGTAGCTGCTTAGATAGACATTTCAAGAAGATTATCCAAACCATAAAAAATAAAAAAATGGATGGTTGGGATTTAGAAACAACTGAACTTTAGGTGAGAATTTTGCTCAGAGATGTTATCAGGTTACATATATACTCTATTTTCTAGAGAATGGGTTTTTTTGAATTTTGGCGATCATTTTTATCAGTAAATTAGCTTTGATAAGGAATCATTTGCAGACGAGGTTTTGTTGCAGTTGGATATTTAATGATGAAGAATTTGGAGGGAAAACATACATATAAAGCTAACTGTGTATATCATATGCTTGCATTTAAGAAAATTAGAGTTTGTAAATTGGGGCCAACAGACTAGGAAAGTTCATTATGAGTATGAGAAATTAATATTCCAAAGATAGAATCGTGGTCAAAATCTTAATTTATCAGGTTTGAATGTGTAATGCATGATGGGTTTTCAAATTTATAGAACCGCCACAACATTATGTGAAGTCAGTTGCAAGTTTTCTTGCAATCATATTTTTTATGCATGTTGGGAAGTTTTCTCAGCAATTTATTTTATCCTTGTAACTCTTCTACAGGTAGAACTTTTTTGTGTGAATCACCTGATAAATTGCTCTTTGGAGTCAACTGAGGAATTTATTTGTATGGAGTTCCGCTTTACTCTGCGAGACAATGGGATGCGAGCAGCATTTGAGTTACTTCATATGGTGCTTGAGGTAACCCAATCAACAACCAAAATATGCTAATCTGTAAATGTTTGGTGTTTCATTTTTAGGCGTTTGGTTGTTTTGGTCGCTTTTAATGGGTGCCACATTCTTGACTTCTGATACTGGTATTTTGATACTTGAAATTACTGAATCCCAGCATAGCGTTTGGCTGGATGATGCATTGGACAGAGCCAGGCAACTATACTTGTCATATTACCGGTCTATTCCCAAAAGCTTAGAACGTGCAACTGCTCACAAGCTCATGACAGCAATGTTGAATGGGGATGAGCGATTTATTGAGCCAACCCCACAATCATTACAAAATCTAACACTGAAATCCGTAAAGGATGCAGTGATGAATCAGTTTGTTGGTGGAAACATGGAGGTGTGTGATTATCTACTTGTTAATCGTGCATATCACATGTGGATACAAATATTTCATCATATAAAAATTGCATGCCTTTATTGTTCAGGTCAGTATTGTTGGGGATTTCTCGGAGGAGGAGATTGAGTCTTGCATTATTGATTACCTGGGCACCGTTAGAGCAACAAGAGATTTTGATTGTGAACAAGAATTCAATCCTGTCATGTTTCGACCAGCGCCATCTGATTTGCAATTTCAACAAGTAAGGATCAAAACATTTTTTGTAACTTGAAAATTCTCACATTTGAGAATTAAAATGTCAGGAATCTTCCTGAAGATTATTGTTAGTAGGGTTGAAATGAGCTGAGCTTGCCAGCAAAACTGCTCAGCTTGTTTGTAAAACAAGGCTTGTTTTAGAATTAAGGCTGAACCAAACAAGCATGGACTTGACTGCTCAGCTTAAGAGCCTATCTATACAGATAAGAACCTCAATTCAGTCCTATGTTTTGACTTGTTGGAGATTTACAGCAAGTGAATGAAATAAGTTCTGCTGAGTTGCCCATGTCAGAGTTCCAAAATTGAGCTTGCAGAGGCTGTCAGTAAAACATGCCAGTTGATGTGTGCTGAGCCTGTCCTTGAGCTGGCTTGTTGGAGCTCAATTTGAGCTTGAGCAAGTTTGAGCATTTCATCAATGTGACAGAGCTAATCCTGCAAGCATGTAGTAATTGGCTCGGCTCGGCTGAAGCCCTAGCTTGTACCAGATATCCTAGTTTGGTTTTTTCTTTTGTTAGGTTTATGGAAGTAACCTGTGTCATTTTATATCTATATGACAAGAGTTCCTAAAGTATGTCTCTTAAGCAGGTCTTTTTGAAGGATACTGATGAGAGAGCATGTGCATATATTGCTGGTCCTGCACCAAATCGTTGGGGTTTCACTGTTGATGGAAAAGACCTATTTGAGTCGATGAGTGGCATTTCAGTTACAGCTGGTGAGTTTTCGTTCTATAAGTAGAACTAATAAATTTGCTGTTTGTTTTTGATTCTTGGAAGCCTTCTTAAGAATTAGTAAATTTGCTTCTTGTAAGACTTCTCAAGAGTTGCAAGGGCATAATGGAATGAATTAAGAAATAAAAAAAGGGAAGAACTGTGTTGCAAATGCTTGGATAAGTTGTTGTCAGGAAGGATGGGGATAGGAAAGTATTCCTTTATTCTTTGTGGTGTCATGCTTCAGGTGCTTTTAGGGGAGTTTCTTTAGCTGATATTCAGCGGAATTGGGCTGCTCATATATGATATTCATTTTGCTTTATTATTTTGAAGGATTACTTATTCTCCATCAAGCTTTTGTTGTTTTTTTGCTATTAATACAATCTTCTCTTATTTACAAAAAAAAAAAAAAACATTTGGGAAAAGCCCTTTATGTTAACCCTTCACTTTTCTTGTAATCTTGTCCTGTATTCACATGCTTATTTATTTTCCATCCTGAAATCTTGTCACTGAACAAGGATAGCCGAATAGCCTCACCAGGGTAGCTGTTTTTAAGATGGAATTGTTTTAATATCTCTTCTAAAACCTGTATGTAAAATTAATGGTTATATATAATCATGTAAATAGGATATCTGTCTTAGTTAATTCACTGCATTTTTAATACAACATTCAAGGACTTGCAAGAAATGTTTCTCACTTTCCAGAAGGCATGGATTGTACGAGTAACCAATTGATTTGGTTTCCAATGTGTCTACTGAATTTTCATGTTGCATTTCTTTTGGATTGAAAATTGTTGATCTTGTCTGCTTACAGAAGATGGTGGTTGACAAGTTAATATAAAATGTATTATTCAGGTTTACCTTTTTTTGCGAATATTGTCCGGCTCTCACTTCTGAACTGTTTACCTTTGTAGACAGTTGAAAACAGCTCTATTTCCCCCCCAATAAACTGAAGTATGATTCGTAGGCAGTGTTTGGGAACGCGGTTTCGTTTCCCAAAAATTTGAAAATTTTTCTCTTTTTTTTTTGCTTAAAATTAATATTTTTAATGTCTTCATATCATTTTAATGTGTTAATGTTAAAAATAATTTTTTTAAAATAAAAAAACATTATTTTGATGCATTTTCGAGCCAAAAGCACTTTGAACCACAACCGCTACCACATTCCCGAACACCCCTGTAATCTCATAGCTGGCCAATGCTTTGCAGATGCACAACCAAATTCTGACCCACAGCAGATAGACAGGAAGGATGTCCAGAAGGATAAGCAAGGAAAACTTCGCAGTCATCCTCTCTTTTTTGGCATAACAATGGGGCTACTGGCTGAGATCATAAATTCACGGTAATTTTTCTGACTAACAGTGCTTAGGAAGCACGTGCATCTATATGATATCACTGCATGTTTTAGCAATTCACTATCATGCGTTCATTAACCAGTGACATTCTTTATTTCTTGCACCTTGTGAAAGCATTCATCTAGAATAGTACCCGAGGGCATTTAGTCTAGCTGTATTGTACTCTGCAAAACAGCTTCTTCCTAAGGATGAGGGGTCTTGCTACCCTAAACACAAAGAAGCAGAGAAGTGTGTATCCATTTAATGCTACAAAATTATTTTGGAAAGTTATTAAAGTTTTTACTATTGTACCATGGATGCTCTGTGCATTTTACTCTTTGGCAACACTTATTTCAAATCTCAACACAGATAAATAATTTTCTGAAGGAGCCTTTCTTGATAGCAAGATGGGAAAGTAATCTTTTAGTTTTGAATTATGCAGCCTGAATCTGACTTATTTGTAGCTACCATAGCTATGAATTATTTGTATTTTCTTTCAGCAATATCTTTGTTTTGTGCAGGCTTTTTACCACAGTCAGGGATTCTCTTGGGTTGACATATGATGTATCGTTTGAGTTAAGCCTGTTTGATAGGCTTAAGCTTGGATGGTATGTGGTATCAGTAACATCAACTCCAGGCAAGGTGGGGTTCATTTCCCTATATTTTCATCTAACAATCTATTTGTCTGTTCTGACTTATTCACTAGCTTTGGCTCTATTGACATGCAGGTACATAAAGCGGTTGATGCATGCAAAAGTGTTCTTAGAGGGTTGCATAGCAACAAGGTTGCCCAGAGAGAGTTGGACAGGGTTAGATATTATACTACTTGAATAATCTTTTTGTTTTCTGTGATCAACAGCATTTAGCTTGGGACATACGATTCTAATCCATTGAAGCAAACATGTTTAATGGAAATGATGAAAAACGTTTCCAGATGTTTGTTGTTGTTACCTTTCTTAACAGCTTTTGCTTTAATTAACTTGTCAGCTGGGTTTTATTTTTCCTTCTTTTTTCTTATTAGGGAATATCTAATTGTATAATGCGGTGGGGTTATCTTTTATATATGCTTGTATCTTATGATTTTATGGATGTGTACAGTTCTTTTTAACACTTTGCAATTACAGGCAAAACGGACACTGCTAATGAGACATGAAACTGAGATTAAGTCCAATGCCTACTGGCTTGGATTGCTTGCTCATTTGCAAGCCTCTTCTGTTCCGAGAAAGGTAAAAAAGAATATCTTTGAAGCTTAATTTTCCATCCTTCAGTTCTTGTCTTCTAACTAGAGAAAGTATCGATTGCATATGACCTGTTCTATTCGGTTTTGGGGTTCAGGACGTCTCATGCATTAAAGATCTCACTTCACTATATGAAGCAGCAACTATTGAGGACATATACGTTGCATATGAACAGTTGAAAGTAGATGAGGATTCTCTGTATTCATGCATTGGGGTTGCTGGGGCACAAGCTGGAGAGGAGATTAATGGTAAGTAACCATAGTCCGCCGTCAAATGTTTCCTCATATCTAAAGTGTATTAGCACATTAATTCATATTTTAGCTGTTATCTCATTTTTCTTGGACATTCTGCATGAGGAACATCTTGTCTTGTTTTTCCATTTCATTTTTGGCTTTTCAGTGGCATATTTTCTATGAAATGCTTGCATCTGTCTCCTTTTCTTTTTCTCCCTCCTTTTTCTGTTAACACCTTTTGCTTCATTTATTTAAGATCTTTTCTTAAATTTGTTAAATTGTTCTCCCATCTGATTAACTCATAATTTGCAGCTTTAGAAGAGGAAGAAACAGATGATGATTTTCAGGGAGTCATACCTGTGGGACGTGGTTTGTCTACAATGACACGGCCAACCACTTGATCTTCCTCGATCTAACATGATTGACAGCAGTGAAATCATTTTCACTTAGTGTTGGAAGGTATGTTTCTTATTGGCATTAAATCTTATATGAATTATTTTATACAACAAGGCCTGTTGCGAACAGATATAGCAAGTTGCTTCTCTATGTGGCTTTGGCATATGCAATGAAATTAATAATTTTGGTTCAAAGATCTGTCTGGAAATTCCTTAAAACATGCCAAGGCAGATGCACGTGTATCATAATTGAGATTTTTCATTGATTGAAATGGGAGATAAGAACCTCGTGTTATTTTTTTTTTCCCTCTAGAGTCCTGAAATATGATTCTCCTTGTGTGGAGTATGTGGGTTGATGTTGATCCACTTTGTTATTGACCACCAGCTCTCTTTACTAGAAGATCATGTTATTAAGGGTTTTCATTTCTGTTAATCATTAGGTCATATGTTAGAATTAGTGGAGCAAAGTTGGATGTAAGGGTTCTGATTCATTTGTCACAGGAGCTGGCAAAAAAGTTTGGATTTCTAGATGGTGGTTTACCATTATCAGGACTCTTTCTGAGACACGCCCATCTACCTGCTGCCTACATACACTGTTAAGATCTGTAGCTCACTTGCACCCATTCCCACTCACCTGTTCACCTCCACTTAACATATGCATCATGTTCAGGCCCCAGTGATTAACAGAGATGGTCTTTAAGGGTAAAGGTACGGCTAACTCTAGCGTGAAACAAAATTGACAATGAGAAAGAGAGTTGATTAGGATCTGAGCTGGAGAGTGAGGGGAAGGATGTCAAGAGAGGTAGGAGGGTTTGTACCACTCTGCACGCCTGTTTGATGAAGTTTCAAGTTCTTGTCATGTTGCTCATGCAGTTTATTTAAACTGTATTAGAATTTCCAACATCAGAGGTCCATGGTTCAATAAAAGAATAGGATGCTGTATTTCTTATTTCCTGCATGTTAACAAGAAGTCGAATAATTTCTGCAGGACTGCAGGAAGCTCTCCACCTGATTCAAAGGTCACATGTCTGCCTATTGACAATCGGGGCTGTCCCATAAAGCTTCACCTTAGAATTCAGCAAAGTCCAAGGCGTGGAACCCGCACATCAAAGTGGTTCAAATATATATCAACTCAAATGCCCAGCAAAAGCAGTTGTGGAATTCCACTAGCTGATAAGGTTATTTTGATTACTAACAACTTAAATCATTGGGATACCAGAAATTGGACAGATAGTGTAGACTGCGTACAGCTGCCGTTCTTGGTCATTGGCCACTTGAATCTATGATAGTTTACAGCATACAGCGGTGCCAATTATTTCTAATGTAAATCAACAAATTGTGTGCACATGATGGTATTTATATACTGCATTAGAGAAATAAAAATCTTGGTGCTCGAGCTAAGTTTCTCATGTGTCTGCAAATCATGCACGCCATTTTTGTTTGCTGATGCAAGGGCATTTGACATTAGAGGTTGGGTAGAATATGGCTTTTTGATTCTTTGGGAGCAAACGGTGAAGATTTCTTTTGGTATTTGTAGTCAACAACATTCATTCAATTCAGTGCCTACAATAGATCTAGAACTTTTTAAATGGCGAACCCTAGAAGCTAGCTTAGAAAGAAAATGTGAGGAGCACGTATTGTGAATCAAATTCTTGTGTATCTAAGGGTAAAAATGTCTTCCAAATCATTTTGGTATGGTTCGAAGGGTTTTCAGTTGGCAGTATTGTGGGTGATCGGGAGAGAACTTGACATAATAGCTTAAGAGAAGAGTCTCAAGGAGAAGTCCAGTCTTTGAGAAATTGGATATAATTCTTTAATTATTATAAATTTCTTGTTTGAAATAAATATTTGAAAATTGCTCGATGGATAATACTCTCTAATCAACCCTTCCTTGTAAGTAGTTTTCATTTATGAAAAAATATTTCAGCCATTTGAAGGAGAAAGAGGTATTTTCGATGAAACTTCGGCAATTTTATGTTCTACTTTGGCCAACGCAATAACAATCATCATCTTCTCCAATGGTGTAATATATCTGGGGTACAAAAGAAAACTTTTGTGATATTTTATTAAATATAGAATAACTTTTTATTAAATATTTGAATTTTAAAACAGCTCCTGTAATCTTATCATATTTAAAAGAATTATAATTCATTTTAAATTATTATTGTTATTATTATTATAGATCGACAGTCTTCTGCTGCTGCTAATCCAATACTTTTCATCGGAAAGAATGGCAAAAGTCACCATCAAAGCACGTATACGGCCAGCTGGTGATACTCACACAATCCACTACACAACAACGCAGCAAAGCCCGAGACGATAAGAATACACACGGTGCGCTTTCTTCGTCCCTCCCATGAATCCAAAACCAACCCACAAAAACACAGTACCCACTATTTCGAAGCCACGAAAATTCACCGAATAAATAAAAAACTTAGTGTTCTGAGTATTTGAGTATGGGTTAGGCAAAATGCGATACCACATACAAACACCCCTAGATTTATGAGAAAAGCAGGATCCCATAAAAAACTCACACTGCCCTTCTGTCGTTTCTCCTGATTCCTCTGGCTCATGCATCTAATTTAAATTACGCGGCACGCCGTTGGTGCATGCGCCGCTACATCACCACACCACCTTAATTTGCGTGTCACCCTATCTCCATCATCCCCACTGCAAAATCATTGCTACATGCCACACACACACACCCCATCCATCCCTTTACTCCTCCTCTATAAATAGCTCATCTGGTACTCACCTTCTCATCAAACACAACTACAGAAAAGAGGAAGAGTATATATATATACACGGTACCAGCCATGGCAAAACTTATGAAGTCTTCAGTTCCCTTCTTGGTGTGTTTTCTTGTTCTCTCCACGCTTCTTGTGTCGGGAGTGAGTGGTTATAGAGGAGGAATGGTGGGGGGGAGATCCGAGGTGAGTGACGTGAAGACTAACAAGCAGGTACAGGAGCTGGGGAGGTTCTCCGTGAAGGAGTTCAACAGCCACAGAAGCCTGTACTGGGACGGTGGTGGAGTTGGAAAACTGATGTTTTCTGAGGTGGTGGAGGCACAGAAGCAGGTGATTTCTGGGCTCAAATATTATTTAAATATTGTGGCCACCACACAGAATGGAGAGAAGAGAATGTTTGATTCGGTAGTTGTGGTCCTGCCTGGGCTTCGAACCACGGAGTTGCTTACCTTTGAGCCTTCAGCTAAATTGATGGTTAGAAAATGAGAATTGTCATTTAGGGTTTGATTGGTTTATGAAATCCAAACTAAGATAATTAAATTAAGTTTTGGCGGTGTTCTATGAACATGAGTTAAGAGCACGTACTCTCTTTTATTTTTGTTTTACGAGGCTGTAATAACCATGTTTATATGTGTCGGAGCACATGTATAATCTCTATGAAAATAAAAAATAAAAATAAAATCTTTATGCCCTAATCTATAAGTGAAACTTGGGAGGTTCTCTGTCGATCGTCTGCTCCCCCTTACTATTAATTAACCAACTTGTTGCAAGCTGCTAGTTTTTCAGAGAATTTCCTTACGTTTTAAGCTACAATGCATGGCTAAATCTCCTGTTTAATTAACCATGCATAGCATAGATCAACATATCACATAACTATTATCAATTATTGCTCTAATACGGAAATAACGACCTGTTTTATGTGGATTTAACCCAAATCGCTGCTAGCCAATTTAAAGTAAAATATTTAATAGATAATAATCAATATTTATTCAAATAACTTAATTAGAAGACTGCTATAAAAATGAAAAAAATCACATCAAATATATTTTAAAATTTGAGTTTTAACTTGAAATCTTAATTTAAAGACATAAGTTGTTAATTGGTCTTGTTTTATTTGATACCAAAGACTTGACAAAGATAAATACTGATTGATATGCAAATTACAATCTTACACTTCTTGATGGTATGTTGAGAATACGATCAAGTTCACATAATATTTTGTCATACTAGTGGTGAAGGACAAGATGGTTCTCTAAACATGTTTGCTTCTTCCATCCACCGACGAGGTTTGAAGAAAATCTAAAAAACAATCAACATGTTGATGGATGAATTGAGAGATTCAGATGTTGGATTCGGATTGCATGAACACTTATAAAATTATTTCTTTTTTATTGAGTTTATGAGACTTTTCAATTCTTAAATTTGCAAATTAGCACTAGTGTAGGAGGAAGATTGCAAGGTTGTGTATGGTATCTTACCATAATAATAAATAAAAATGATAAAAGGCAAGAGATATGGTAAAGGAATTTGTGTGCAAAAATGAAATGACCCCCCTTAACTGGTGTTTAATAAGGAAAAACCCTAATATAATTTAGAAGTAATTATGTGAGATAATAATCTCTAATGGACAGTAATGTTTCATTTGAAATAAAAGACCCTCTCATATCGATTGCCTGATGAGCTCAAACGAGTCCAACATGACAACCACTAAAGGTTGTGCATTCAATGTATATACATTGTCTCTGTAGTAAGTAGAGAGTAAACCAAGTTTGATCAAGGGTTGTGCGTCATGGGTGTAATAGCTAAATTTAGGGGCATAAGTCTTGTCTAGGAGGACATGTGGTTGGTCCACTAAAGAGGGGATAAAAAGTCAGTTCATCAAGGAATTGATATGGGTCTAGACTTGTTAAGGGGAGACATGCAGTCATTTCTATTGGGGGAGGAACATGCAAGTGGTCTCGTTAAGGAGGGAACACACAAGTGGTCTTTTTGAAGGGGGGTAAAAGGTCAGTCTAGGGAGATGTATGACTTGTCTAAAGGATATGAAGTCAATCCACTAGGTGGACATAAGGTTAGCCTACCAATAAAAGGGATACGTTGTTAGTTCCATAAAAAAAGAACATGTGTTTGGGTATCTAATCAATCTAGGCATCCAATCAGATGCCTCTGCCTCAAAGTGAGGTTCACTTAGTTTGAGATATAATGATTTTCTTAACATATGTGATCTGGGTATATCAGGTTTTTGGAGATATGAGTCATCATGTTCGAACTAACTGGTTATTTTGTTTGATCAACCAAGGTGTTTTAAAAAATGGTTAGCAAGTTATTTGGGTTGACTTTAAAATTTTGTTATGATAACCTTTTATACTAGGTGATGTGGTTCCCTTATACTTGGGTATGGTGTAACTACACACCTATGAAGAGGTGTTTTCTTTATACCTGGACAGGGTGGATGCTTTTATTCCTAGACAAGGTGACTCTTTGTACCTGTGAGTAAGCCTTTATTACTTGAGTAAGGTGGGTTCCTGAACCAAAGGATGAATGTCTTTATACCCGAGCAAGATAGTTGGTTTGAACAACTTATAAAGAATAGCATATGTAAAAGCATTCTTGACCCGAGATGGAGGATGTCATTGTACTCGGACAAAGTTATATGTATACCCGGGGTGAATAATGCTTTAAGTTTGGGTTAGGTTATCCTTGTACCCAAATGGAGATCTAAGTGGACATTATATTGTGCCTAGGAGGAGAAGTTTCACCGAGATCCTTTTTGTTAGGGGTGGAGAATGTCTTTTTTCTTGGGAAAAGTTATCTTATACTCGCGATAAGTGTTGCCCTAACTCAAATGGAGGTTCCTTTCTCATCTTGCTCTAGCTAAATTATCTCTTCATGATTTATTTTGAAAATGTTATTGTATTTGGGTTCGGTGTTGTCCTAAGCACAAATGGAGAATGACAAAAAAATATGTCGGGCAGAGAAAAAAAAACTCTTGCCTAAGGTGGAGAAAATGTCATGGAAGATATTTTATAAAGATCATTGTATAAAGATTGTTTTTTAAATATTGTACTTAGTGATTAACCATGGTAGTGATTAACAATGGAAATCATCATATAATGTCTATTTCATTAAGACTATACATGGCAATTCATCATGTAGATTTTTATGGAGATCACTTATGGAGATTATTATGGATGCTTCTCATGTAGATCATTATAAAGATTTCTCATAAAGTCTATACTTGGCAATTCATCATAAAAATTAGGTTATACCCAGGATGAGATGTTTTCTCATTTAAGATGGAGAGTCATATAGAGAAAATCTCATAAAAAGCATGTAGATAATAACTAATGAAAAATAATGTAATAGAGAATAACTCATGGAAAATAATACATGGAGAACAATGTATAAACAATATTTCATGAAGAAAATCTTATGAAAAACATAAAAGAAGAAAAAATTCATAGAGATTATCATACGAAGACAATTTCTTAAAGAATAACATATGGTGATAATTTTGTAGAGATAGTTTTCAAGTAAGAAGTATAACTTTCTCCATAAGATCAGACAATGAACCCTATTAATCAAGCCTTTAGTAGCGACTGATTATAAAAAGACCTTTACCTTATTCAACATCTCTTCATCGAATCTTTTTAAATGAGCCTTCGTGCTCTTATTATCCTACTAAATGATGACGAACAACTCAATAGAGCATTTTTAGATAAGATACTCATTATAAAATAGGATATAATATTTACACAAAGTTCCTTAAAGCCAAGAATGGATTCGAGATCTAAATTATGATACCATGTTTAGACTAACCCTTTGAATATGATGGGGAGATTTTTTCATATGGTGTCTTTGACTTACATGATGACCTCTAGACTACCATGCATATTTTGCACATACTCTCTCAAGTCTATAAACTTATACTAGTTTTTTAGGTTTATTTGGATGGAGATGACGTTTCTCATAAGACGAGTGTCTAACACCCGTTTAGTTAATGGAGAACACCTCACTTGGTAAAGGTTATATATCTCTATATTAGAGAACCTATTGTAAAGAGTCAAGGTTGCCCACTACTCTTGTGTGATGTGATTGTTCTTACTTGTTGGATTAGATGATGGAGATTTTGAGAAGTTTGAGCACTTATAATGGGAAGGCTTGTAACCCTCTTATGTCCTCTAGTTTTTAGGTTGTTAAAAGAGGGAGATGAATTGATTTTTTTTCAAGATCCCTACCAATGTTGCCATTGATGGTTAAAAAACTCCAAAATATCAATGTTTTTCCAAGGCTAGTGGATGGATTGAAAGATAGAGGCTACTACACTTGGGTTTCATGAACACCTATAAAATAAAAATCCCTTATTAGGTTCAAATAACCCTTTAATACTTAGGTTAGCACTCAAGTAGAAGGATTATTACCTTGAAAGCTTGTATAAAGCATCTTGTGAGAATAATAAATGGAGATGATAAATGTAAGATATGTGAAGGAATGTGTTTGTGTATAAAAACTAATGAAACCCCTTTATCCGGTGCTTACTTTATATGAGGTTTTTATTCCCATGAAACATACCAACTTGTATTGAAAAAGGACATAATGATAAAACATTATATAATAAGGGCAACTATATGGGATATAGCCTTTAATGGGTGGTGGTGTAAGGTAGAAAATCTTGTCATGTCAATGCCTTCTAAGTTCAAACGAGTCGAACATAACAACCATAATTGCATGGGCCCAAATGTTATAGGAGGATTTACGAGCATTTAATGTGTGTGGATATATATATATATATATAGTAGTTGGATTAAAGGGTATAAAGCTTATATAGACGGGTGCATGGTTAGTCCATTAAAGAGGGGATGTAGAGTTGGTCTACCATGAAACGGATAAGTGGTTGGTCTTGTTACGAAGAGGACGCCTAGTTCGATCCCATTAAAGAGGACACATAGCTATAAAGTTAGTTTAGGCCCCGTTTGTTTGCTGGAAAGTAGTTTCCTTTTGAAAAGTGAATTCCGAGAAAGTAAATTATTTTCTGATATTTGGTAGTGTAATGGAAAATAAGTTGGAAAATATTTTTCAGTGTTTGGTTATGTCATGGAAAATAAGCTGGAAAATAACTTATTAATGTTTTATTTTTTTCAAGTTTATTAAAATAATGAGAAACAAAATTTACAAATTAAAAAGTTGAATGAGAATGAAATTGAAAAAAATATATAATTTCATAAATTATCTCAAATAAAATAAATAATAATCAAAATAATAGAGATCAAATCTAAAAAATAAAAAAATTAAAAGATGAAGAAATTAAAATAATAATAATTAACATTTCATAAATTATTTCAAATAAAATAAATAACAATAAAAAGAATGAAGACCAAATTTGATAGATAAAAAATTTCAATTAAAAAATGATAAGGGAAAAGCAAATAACAATTATAAAAATAAGAACTAAAATTAATATAAAAATTAAATTTTAAAGGATGAAATTGAAAAAAAAATATTCAAAACAAAATATATATAGCAATCAAAAGTTTGAGGACCAAATTTGATATAATCAGTAAATAATATAACATTTCTAAATTTTTTTTATATTTCTAAATTTTTCACAATTTACAAAAAATATTTTCCGCTCAAAATAAAAGGAAAATACTTTCCTAGAAACCAAACCAAATTTTTCTTTGATCGGAAAGTGTTTTTCGTTGATCAACTTTTCTAATGACAAATAAACATAAAAAAGTTTGACAAGTAATTTTCTAGAAATTACTTTTTAGAAAACAAACACAGCCCTAGAAAGATGTGTAGTCAAACCAGAAACACATGATGGTCCAAATAAGAAGTTTAGTAAAAAAAAAGAAAAAAAAAAGAGAGGGATGTGTGGTTGGTCTTATTAGAGGGGAACACATAGCAGCCATATCATAGAGGCGCTCGATGCTTATATGCATGGAAAATGATCTTCATCGTTGTGGAACCATCACCATCGATTTTGTGTACCAGCTTGTAACCAAAGCTTATGTATATGCAATCTTATCTATTAATTTTTTTTTAAAAAAAAAAACAGGAACTAACTTGAACATCTAGTCCTTGAAGCACATGATTGCCCCTTGTGTAGTTTCTTGGGTAGTTCTATGATATTTTGTTTTGCGGATTTTGCTTGAATAAATCTCCTGATTGAGGGATATCAATGTACATCTTCAATGTAGAGTGACATATATACTCTCCTTCTACCTCAAGGATTAATAACTCTTGAACAAGAATGATTGATGCGTTCGTTAACTTGCCAAATCAGGCCCGAAGACCCGCGGAAGAATCGGGTGAAAGATGAAACAAAATAAGACACACCATTGCATGATGGATTTACAGAAAAAGTTTCTTTATTACACGCATCACAACAGGGATACATGATGTTAACAACTGACCAGCTCAGCGCCAATTCAAGAAGCCATTGTCCATTTACTACTTAAGAACAAAGCGCACACCCATGATTCTCTTCCTACGCATGAAAGAGAGAGATAATTAAGAGGAGAGGATGCAAGAAGCTGTTAAGCCTTGCTATCTATGGTCATTGGCATTGGATCCTGCTTTGCTGCCATCTGCATTTCCATACCAAACACCGTACACAAGAAAAACAGTCAACAACAGGCACAATGTCACCATAACAACAGACTTAAATAAATTAGGGTTTTGCCTATTTACAGTTGAATTTGTTTGCTCTAACTTATTCATCTTCGCAAATATGTTGCTATAAAATTGCGCTTCCTTCTTGTTGTACTCTCTCACTTTGTCCTTCAGGATCTTGTACTCCAGCTTGACGTCCCTGTTAGGAGAAATAAATGGCAATTCAAGATTTGGTCAATTCCCAGCTAACGAATGGCAACCTCAAAGGCAGAAGATGGCACCCCAATTCTCAGGGTCAATCTCAAGCGGTAGCTCACCTATTGTCAGGGTCAATTTCAAGTGCCCTTTTAATGTCTTTCTCTGCCAGGTCCAAATCGACAAGCTGTATATACGCTTGAGCCCTCCTATACAAGGCCTTCACATTCTGACTATCAAGCTCTAACACCTGCACAGACAAATCTCTTCCAATGTTAGCATGTATCCTCGAGACAACTATCGTAGGATCAAAATGATTGTGAATGAAATTAAGCATGAGACCTTGGAGCAAAGCTTCTCAGCTTCCTTGTAGTCCTTGAGCTTCAGCTTGCACGCTGCATTGTTAAGCTTGCAGGAAATTTTCAGCACCTTTGATTGCTGCTTCTCCTCGTCAGTGAAAGATGAGTCATACTCGATAAACTTTGCTGCCTGTCGCACATCAATTAACATTCTGTCAATGACTTCATTACAATTGGACACCATCCCACATATAGCAAGAACCTGCTGCGCTCAATATACCTTCTCATATCTTCTTGAGGCTCTTTCATATTTGCCAGCCTTGAACCATGCATTCCCTTCTTCTTTCTTCTTCCCTGCAGCTTCAATCTTCTCTTGTGTATTCATATCCCAAGATTCCTTTTCCTATATCAAACCATTCGCAATTTGTTAAATCACCATCAAGGCGACAATTTTTAAAAATCAACCACATTAAGGAAATCAGATATATATTACACCCACCTTGGTGAAGGAGATCATCTCAACTTCATAGTACACTGTTGCATTGACAGGAACAGTAGCCAAGTCTTGTTGAGATTCAGATCCGCCAAAAGCATATTCTGGTTGAATTGTCACCAGAGCAACTTCCCCTTTCTTCATAGTCTTTACGGCTCTATCTAGTCCATCAATAACTTGCTCTGTAAGGGAAGCCATTTCAAATAGCAGTTAGTATTAGAGAATGACTACAAAATTCATAGAAACTTCACTAATGGAGGGGGAAAAGTGAAGCCATTCAAATTATATTACCTTCATCTATCTTGAACTCAAATGGTGGCTCCTCTTCATGGCCCTTCTTCACAAAGATAGTCCCATCTTCCAGCTTCCCAATTAGTTTCACTGAGGGAAAACAATAAAGATCACAAAGCACATATTAGAAAAACAAGTTGAGCAAGAACCAATCAAACTTCAGTCATAGAATATTATTGTAAACATTACCTTGAACAACAGTCCCGTCATCAGGTCGTTCATAACCTTCTCCTTCCTTCAGGATCTTTTTCATGACCTTCTTGTCCTTCATAACATCAGACACAGTCTTCCAGGAAAGCAGCTCAAGCATTATCTCGAGGGTAGCATTCGGAGGAACCGCACCTTCATCACCTGCTGCTGTCCTGCCATTCTCTCCAAACCCATCTGCGAAAAAGAAACAAAGAATTAGTAAACCATCATACCATATAATTAAATAATGGATCTAAGAAGGGATTGCGCTTACATTGTGGTTTCACTGTCAGCAACACTTTCTCCCCTTTTTTCATTGTTTTCACAGCCTTTGCCAAGGCGGGACAGAAATAGCCTACACAAGGAGACATGACATTTAACTTTCTTCAAAAAATGCGTTCAGCGTAACAAAGTACATACTTGTGAGAGAGGAGACAGACCTTCTCCAACAGTGAATTCAACTCCATCAGACTTTGAGACAACTGTGCCATTTTCAAGCCGCGCTTCATACTTAACTGCATTGAACAGTAAAACAACCATCAGGAAACAATGAAAAAAAATATCCATCCAGGCTTTGCATGATATAAGGTAGCAGCAGATAAAAAGCGTACCAAATACTTCATCGAGATCTTTGGGATTATCCCATTTTTCTCCCTCAACAATTATTTTCTTAAAGATTCCTCCATCTTTGCATATGTCTTTGACACTTGTCCAAGATAGCAACTCCACATCGAACTGAAGAGTAGCATTGGGAGGAATAGTTGGAGGAGAGCCAGATTCACCATACGCCAACTCTGGAGGTATAGTAAAAACAGCATTCTCACCCTTTTTCATAGTTTTGATGCCCTCATCCCATCCCTTAATTACTTGCCCTGAGATGAAAAACCGCCATTCCACAGTCACAAGACAAGCAATAATAAATCTAATTAAATGGAAAACAAGAGCGAAAGCAAATTTATATCATTAATCCTAGTTGTTATTAACTCCAACAACATAGACCACTCAATTCATTTTAGCATAGCACACTGGCAAAGCAATCAAGATTCATGTAATTCCACCACAACAACAAAATATGAAATATAATCGATCCAAAGTGATATTTAAATGTTAACTTATTAATGTAATTCAACACCTTTTCTTGAGATCAAACTTATTAACTTCCAATACATTTAAAATGTTTAATATACATATATATAAAAAAATCTTCCTTTCACTTGAAAATGGAAATCGACCAATTAATACATGACCAAAAGAAAAGAAAAGAAAAAAACAGAGAGGTAAATAGCATATAGCAGTACTAAATTAATTGATTACCTTGGCCAAGCTTGAACTTAAATGTAGTCCCTCTCTCACGGCTCGAATCAAACTGGGTTCCATCAACTAAAGTTCCAGTGTAGTGCACTGCAAATTGAGCAAAAGAGTTACTACCAAGCATCCACTACCAAATCAATTGATTAGTGGACACTACAGTTACACAGTAGGCAGGTAAGGGATATGTAGGTAGATACCTTCAACTTCATCACCGGCACTGGGGGTATCCCAGCCTTCACCTTCCTTAACGAGCTTCTTTTTCAGCCCATTTTTGCCAATCTCCTTCTCTTCACCCACCTTGATAACAGCTTCATCTGGGTCTGGGACACCCATGTCCATTTCATCTTCAAGTTCCATGTTGTTGCTTCCAGTTGGGAACTCAAAGTCTTCCTCCATCTATCTGATCTCAAGCAGCAGTTAACGTGCGACGAAAAAGAAGAAATGTATGGAAACTAATTGGGGTTTAAGATCTTGAAGCAGAGCAATGCAATAATATAGTTTGCTTGATTTTGCTAGCGCACGAAAACGCAACAAAGGCGTTTGTAGTTTTATAGTATATTTCGGGGTAGTTATGTCTCTAGAGACTTCTCATGTCAAACAGGCTCGGGATGGTTCCAGAATTGTCTCGTCTTCTCCGCATTTTCATTTCAGCAATATTCCATGCTTGGGCCCGTGTGCTGCAAACCTTTTTTTTTTTTAAAAAAAAGGAGAAAAATATGCTATTCGGGATACAAACATGAGTGCATGAAGTAATTCTCCGAAGATTATTTTTTAAAATATGTTTTATTTAAAAATAAATTTAAATAATATTTTTATTAATTTTTTAACTTTATTTTTGATATAAGTACGTTAAAGTGATATAAAAATACCAAAAAAAATATTAATTTTAAGTAAAAAAAATTAAAAATTAATTTTTTTGAAACGCAAAAAACACATTAGTTTTATTTTAATTAAATGATAAAAAAAATAATGATGGTAAATTGATCAAATTAAAAAAATATATAATAACTTAAAAAAAATTAAGGAAAAAAATATTGCTTAAATCTTAGCAAATTAAATATAGAATGATGAAATTGAGTAAAAAAAATATAAATAAAAAGTCCTGAGCCAACACGAATTAACAAAACAAATCTATAATTAGGTAATAAGGGGCGAAACAACTCGGGTTAATTCGTCAAACCCACAACTTAAATCATGATATTGGGATAACCCGATAGAAAATAAAACAAAGAAAACCACAAAACCCATTTAAAAAAAATATTGAATGATGAAATAAAAAAATAAGTAAAAAAAATTAATGTCAACCCGCATTAACTTTTCAAACTCATGACCTGGATCATTGGACTAGAAGTATCATATCTGAAAAAAAAAAATCATAAAGCCCAATCCCCAACTAATCCAATATTAAAGGATAAAACTGAAGAAAAAAAACTCAATTATACAAAAGAATCCAGAACCAAAAATAGCAATTAAAATAACGATGATCAAAATTTATAAAAAATAAATTAGATGAGAACTATAAAAAAATTTAACGGTTGAAATAAAAAAAATCAATTCAACAAAAGAATAAAAAATCAAAACAATGAGAACCAAGTTGAAAAAAAAATCATAAATTATGATTGAATAATGAAATCGAATAAAGATTTTACAAAAAATCTAAGAACAAAAATTAAAAATAAAAAGAATAAGAATAAGAACCGAAGTTGAAATATCAATAACTAAGAGGAAAACTTTGAAATTTTGAATGGCCAAAGCGAATTTCAAGGGGAGGAGAAAAAAGAGAGGAAAAAAAAACCCTGCCAATTATAAATTGTCATGTCGCCGCTGCCACGCTATGCTTCAATAGAAAGAAGATGTCGTGAAGATTCCAGTGACTAATAGGAAGAGATTTATTTTATTATCGAGAGGCCTTCGCCATCAGAATGCCACGAGTGCCTCCCACGTTGGCACTTGTTGTACGTGCCAATTACTTTTCCATTTGAATAATTTTTTTATTTATTAAAAGATCAATTTGCCATCATTAAACTTGATAATAACAGAAAACCCATAATAAACTCATAGATGCCTGGTTATTAAACCCAGCCTGGCGGGTTGACCTAGGACTCGGTCGACGGGGTGATTGGACTAGACCGGGTTTAATAAAAGACCGACTAGGATAACAACCCGGTGAATCCGGTCGACCTGGTGGGTCAACTCATGACCCCGGCGAATCCGGACGAGACCCGATGTTGTTGTTTTTTTTTTCCCCTCAAATCTGGGATTTGAAATCCATTAATATATATACTCTATGTTTCCAAGAAAAAAGTTATGTTTTTTCAATATAGGATAAAAAAAACTTTTTGATTTAAATACTTCAACTTAAAAGGATAACATAGTATCTTTTCAATGTGGGATTTGAAGCCCTTTCGTATATATACTCTATGTTCCCATGAAAAAAGTTATGTGTTTTTCAATGTGAAATTTGAAATCCATTAGTATATATACTCTATGTTCCCAAGAAAAAAAATTATGTTTTTTCAATGTAGGATAAAAAACTTTTTGGTTTAAATACTTCAACTTAAAGGGATAACATAATATCTTTCTAATGTGGGATTTGAAGCCTTTTCGTATATATACTCTATGTTCTCATGAAAAAAGTTATGTTTTTTCAATATGGAATTTGAAACCCATTAGTATAAATACTCTATGTTCCCAAGAAAAAAGTTATGTTGTTTCAATGTGGAATTTGAAACCCATTAGTATATATACTTTATGTTCCCAAGAAAAAAGTCATGTTGTTTCGATGTGGGATAAAAAAACTTTTTGGTTTAAATACTTCAACTTAAAAGGATAACATAATATTTTTTCAATATGAGATTTGAAACCCTTTCGTATATATACTTTATGTTCCCATGAAAAATGTTATGTTTTTTCAATGTGAGATTTGAAACCCATTAGTATAAATACTCTGTTCCCAAGAAAAAAGTTATATTTTTTCAATGTAGAATTTGAAACCCATTAGTATATATACTCTATGTTCCCAAGAAAAAAGTAAAGTTTTTTCAATGTGGGATAAAAAAATTTTTGGTTTAAATACTTCAACTTAAAAGAATAACATAACATCTTTTCAATGTGGGATTTGAAGCCCTTTTGTATTTATACTCTATGTTCCCAAGAAAAACGTTATGTTTTTTCAATGTGGGATTTGAAACCCGTTAATATATATACTCTATGTTCCCAAGAATTTTTTTTTTAATATGAGATAAAAAAAACTTTTTTGGTTTAAATATTTCAACTTAAAAGCTTAACATAGTATCTTTTTAATGTAAGATAAATTTTTAAAAAAAATATTCTTTTAAACTTCATTCTTAACATAGCCTATATTTATTTGGATTTTTTCTTAATTTTTTCATATGAAATATTAAAGCTTTAAATATTTTTTTAAATTTTTTCGGGTTGATCCGGGTTGACCCATAAAACCAGGGAGGCCGGGTCAACTACCGGGCCGAGTTTAATAACTATGCCTAGATGCTAGTTTTATTTTTTTAATGGTAATTGAGATGCTTAAAAATACAAAAAGATAAATCTACCCCCGATTATAATCTAGTAATGATCAATAAGTCTTCAAAAAAATCATAATACCCCCAACACCTAGGCCATTGATTAAAAAAAAACGATAAAACGATAATTATATTATTTTAATAAATAGTAAAATATGTGCATAAGTACAGTGAAAACTTTATCCGTACTATTTTTTTTTTGGATCAAGCCCCACCCAAATTGGGTAACAATAACAAATAATTTGGGTCAAGTGAACAAAGTTGGATTTCGCATCTTCCATATGAGTAATTGTAACCATGAATTGTTTGTTCGCCAAACCCATTCCAAATGTAATTATATCATAAATTGTTGATAGTTCTCAAAATGTTTTTGGAGGCATTTCTATCAAAGTCCAGGGACCAAAAGTAGTTCTTCTTGGGTTGGGTAGATTTATTCACAACTTGAGCTTGACAATTTTCCCGATGGGCTTACTTTATTAGGACCCAAAAACACTATATCATTTTTATTAATTATCTATAATCTAAATTGTGTGTTGTTTTCACTGTGCATTACCTCCACTATTCATCCTCTCACATTTTAATATGGATGGACTATGCAATTTTTTTTTAATTTGATCCTCGAATTTTTTTTAAGCTCTTTGGTCATAATTAAAAAGTAATTGATTTTGAATTCTTATGAAATGGTGGGATTGAAAAAGAAGAGATCGAAATGAAAAACACGACAAATATAAGTGGCATGCCATAAGTTTTGAAAAACATGCACTTTGGTTCTCCAACTTAAACAATCACGCAAATTATACAATTTTGGTTCCTCAACATTTTTCCAATTCCATTTTGGTACAACAATTCATTTTTGTTATTTTTTGATTTCTGGTTGAGAGAGGGGAGAGAGATCGTTGGATTTTGGTAGTAGAGAGAGAAATATATCATTGACACTAATTTATGCCACTAAAATGGATGATATTTGTGTCAAATTGTTTCATTTGATGAGGGGAATTCATATTAGGTGTTTTTGTTCCTTGAAAATTCATGAAAAAAAAGATCTAAGCTTAAGTTGATTTTTGGTTTCAAGTTGAATTCAGTTTTTGGGCGATGTTTTGAGGTCATAAATAGGTTTATCATGGTTTCTAAAGTGTTTTAGGTAAAAAAAACAAGTTGAAACAGGTTTTGGGGTCAAAACAAATTTGAGCCTGATTGTTTGGCAACCACAATGGCCAGAATCTGGGCAAGCCCGGATGAAATGGGTTAGGCAGGCTGGCTTGGCTTGCGAAGCTAGGAAGCGTCTGACCCTTTTTTTCTTAATTTTTTTATTTCAATTAATGCTTCTTTTTTTATTTGTGTAAAGAACAACGATATTTTGTTGGTGTTTTCTCTGTATTTCCATTAGTATATAAATAACTGATAGATTCCTTGATGAAAGCTTGTTATCAACGAGCTTTTCATTAGGAATATTAGGCCCGTTGATAATTCAGTCAGTGAATTTACTTACAAATAAAAATACCGACTGGATATCCATGACAAAAAAAAAATTGGCGATTATTTTTTTGTCAGTTAATCCATCTGTAAATATTACTGATGGAATACCCATCAATAATGGATCATGTATGATCGATGAATCCCCCAATAAAATCACCAACATACAAATTTTGTCAGTGGATTTGTGAGTTTATATCAAAACAGTTCATAACTCTTTGCAATTCTCCAAGGAAAATGGGCCTATATTATCGGTAAAAATTTTATGTTCATCAGTGATTTTATCTGTATTGCAATAATTTGTTTTTTTTCCCAGTACATACTTATTTGGATTAAACAATTTGATAATAAACAACTAAATTAAATTGAAGAAAACATTATATATTATTAATTTAATTATGAAATCAATTACAAATGTATATACATTAGAAAGAAGTTGGAGTTGCAGGGGGAGAGGGACGGGGAGGAGGAGGAGAATGGGAGGAGAATCTTCTTGAGGTCCATAAGAGGGAGGATAATGAGTTGACATGTATACCATCATCTGCTCTCATTACTTCCTACTGCATTATTCGTACCATGCCTCTAATTCAGCCTTTAAATCGGCCATTACAACAATAATTTGGTATTGAATCAACTCCTAAATGGCTACACATGGCTTAGTCGAGTTAAATTATAGGTGCCTACCACTAAGACACTATAGTCCACCCTCATATCTCAGGCCGTAGTCATAGAGATACTGTGAATCCAATTCCTACCGAGTCCACTGGTTGCTCTAGTCTCTAACCACAACTTTATATTGTATTTTTGATGGGTTGAAGGATCCTATTTGTGTTTGTCATGTAAATTGGCATTATATGTTTTATTAAAAAAAAAGCAAGTCAAAGATGTCGACAAAAAAAAATTGTTTAAAAAAATATGTAAAAGGTTTCAAAGTTCATTTACACATCGACTCGATTATCCATGAACTGTTGCACCCCTTTATGTCTGTCTCTCTTTTATATATGTGTTTTCATATATAACTCCATTAGAGTTGGCTTATGCCCAAGTTGTGTAACCTGTAAAATAAATCATTAGTTAGACTTTATCACAAATGATCACTAACATTTGAAAAAACAATACTTAGAAATAAAGCAAGCTCTTACCAGGCATTTTGCATGATTAATAAAACAAATCAATTCACCAATATACTTGTTAATGGAATCGTGAGTCTCCTTATTTCGATTCGATAACCCACTCCATGACCGCCTTCTAAAACTCTTCGACATCAAGAACTATAGATATCTCTCTCAATTACTCTTAGTGATGTGGGGAGATATAAATTTGTTTCACACCTTAAAGTTGTTAGAAAATAATATAAATCATATCATGGAAACTCACCTAAAAGCTTAAGCTTTTGGGTTGAGATGGTTCTTTGACATGGTATTAGAGTCTTGATGACCAAGCGGTCACGAGTTCGAATCTCACCATCCCTATTTATTTGATAAAAATTAAGCACAAGGTAATGTGGGCATGTGCAAGTTTCAAGCTCAAAGGGCTTTCACTTGAGGAGGTGTGTTAGAGAATAATATAAATTATATCATGAAAACTCACCTAACAACTTAAACTTTTAGGTTGAGATGGTTCTTTAACAAAAGTTATTTGACTCAGCTATTCTCTTAGTATAGATGTGTGCGCCATACTAGAAATCACGTAACCTGGTTAAAAAAGTATTGATTATTTATCTACTAATCTTAAATATCTCCGCCACGCCTCAACCATAGGCATCTATTTAGAATGATTTCTAAGTTGATTCTACTGAAATAAAAGTATTTTCATCGACACTTTCATTATCAATGTTATCATACGAACACCTTATATATTTATAAACTGAAAATTGATTAATAAATAAAAAAACTACATAAGTATTTAATCAATTCATTAATATTATCTTTAAAAAAATTCTTATATGTTATGATCCGGCTTCATTCCACTAACATTTTTAATATAATTTTTTCTTTTTAATGTAATTTTTTAACAAGAAAAATTATTTTTTCAGCTATGTAATGTCGTCTTCACGTGTCTAGACGTGAGTTCTAGAGGTCTACAAACTTCAAAGAGATTGTTAGAAGCGATGACAATGATCGGTAATGAACTGACATCAACAGTCCTTGCATCAATTTTTAGACTACTTGATTCACTTTGCAATACTGAATACAGGAAGCTTACTTGCATAAGTTTGTTACAGGTGAACAAATCACTGGAACCACACTTATAAAATATTATTAATTAGTATAGTGTTTCCTGGGTATTTTTAGTTTTATTATTCAATAATATAATTTTTTTTCAGTTTTCTTCTTATTTTAGACATTATGCTTCATAATTTTTTTATATTTTCTTTACATTGAGTTATTTAGTTATATATAGGTCTCATATATTTAATCGCCACCCCCCTCAATTTCAATATTCATTATTAGATTTTTTAGAAGTAGGGCTTTTCAATTTTTTTATTTACTTTCTATAAAATTATCACAGCCTTATAACTCGGGTTACAAGTTTGGCAGGTTAGCTTAGGTTTACTTGAGTCATTTTTTAATCATATTTTTTAATTTCATCATTTAATATTGAATCGATTAGAAATTGACTTTCATAATTTATTTTGATTTTGTTAACTCTACTTTTTTTTTCTTTCTTCTTCTCTCTCTTTTTTTGGGTCTTTTTTGTAATTCGATTTCTTTTCAATTTTAGCCTTGAGTTTTGTGATATTTTTTATTTTGCTTTCTATTAAGTTATCATGGTCTTATGATCCTGGTTGCAAGTTTTTCATGTTAATCTGGATTGACTCGTTTTTTTTTAATTATTTATTTTTAATTTCATTCTTTAACAATGGATTAATTTGGTGTTAGGCTTCATAATTTTTTTATGAGGTAATCATGTTTTCATGACTCAAAATTGTTGGTTTAGTTGGTTGGGATTCGGGCTTTATTCTTTTTTTTTATTTGCTTTTTATTATATTATCTCGATCTTATGATCAAAGTCATGAGTTTGTTATGTTAATTTAGGATGTTTCATATTATGTTTTTTGCTCCTTTTAAAATTATTTGTTTTCTAATTTTGTTCTTCAACAATGGATTGGTTTAGAGCTAGGCTTTGTAATTTCTTTTGATTTTTTTTATATGGTAATCTTATTTTCATGACTTAGGTCACGAGTTTAGTTAGTTGAGAATTAAATTTCATGATTTTTTCAATTTTTTTTCTATTAAGTTATCTTGATTTTATGCCTCAGGTTTGTCAGGATAACTCGAGATGACTTAAATTATTGCTTGTTGCTTTTTCTTAAAAAATTGTTTCTTTTTTTAATTTTGTTCTTCAACAATGAGTTGGTTGAAATCTAGGCTTCATAATTTTTTTTTCTAGTTTGCTTTCTATGGTGCAATCTCACTCTCATTATTCGAGTCACGAGTTTGGTTGATTGAAAATTGAGTTCCATGATTTTTTTATTTATTTTCTATTAAGTTATCTCAGTCACAAGTTTGTTGGGCTAACCCGAAACGACTTATATTCTTTTTAAATTGTTTCTTTGTTTGTTTTGTTCTTCAATAATGTATTGGTTTAAAGTTATAATTTTCAATTTTTATATATGAGGTAATTTTTTTTTATCATGATTCAGTTCATGAATTTAACAAGTTTATCCAAGTTGATTGGTGATATTTTTGTGTCTCGAATATTTTTACTTAATGAAAATTGGTCTTTCTATCGTGCGCGGATTGCAGGTTTTTCGCCTGAGCAATGTGGCTAAACTATATTGGTGGTTGAGATTCACCTTCTCCATCTTGTAGCCAAGTCTCCTAACTGGCTGAGATTCACCTTCTCCATCTTGTAGCCAAGTCTTCTAACTGGCTAACTGTATTGATTGTTGTATTGTAGCAATCATATGTCACAGTACTCCTAGTAATCAAGCGTAAACTGCTGATAGAGTCAAAAGTTAAAGTGAGTGGGAGGGGAGTACATGAAGGGAATGTAAGGAATTCTCAGTCACACTTCTTCGAGTGTGAAGCGGGAGCTTTCTGGCAATCGTTGCCATGAAGGGAAATTGGTGGAGGAAATGGAGCATAGTTACCCAGCGTGACCCATAACAGGTTGCTGCCGTTAGACTACAGTCACCTATTGTGAGTATTAGCATTCAAGATTTTTACCCAGCGTGATGATCATATAAAGAATGAAACTCTAAGAGGGTAGCACGCCTGGCAAATGCTCCTCTCCTCATACAAAGGAAGATAGCTCTATAATGGCATAACCCTCTCCAAGCATACTGTAATAGGAGATCATGACCAGCTTTCCAATCTATAAACAAAGATGTTTGTGGAAAACGCACCAGGTTTACTCTCACATGGCATGGACAGCCAGTAACAACGAGAGCAGTAAAGGAAAATCAAGCTCATAGGCATTGTTTCATGAAGAAAACCATGGGGCCTTTTTGGCACCAAATAATACAAGTCATAATGAACAGCTTTCCAGATCATGCTTCCTATGCATAGAAGTGACGCTTTAACTTATGAACAGAAATTGATGATCTGATCAATGTAATCTTGATGAGCTCACACATCTTGACTCTCAGTTTCATCAGCTTCCATTCATTTCACGCTGCATTTCACTGAGCTTTGCTAGTCACTAAATTTATGAAATCGACATATGTCCACCTTTTCTTTTCTCTAGCATTAGGTTCAAGGGAAGAGTAGCCCTCTTCACAGCTTCTGAGGAAGCTTCCCTTACCAAAAGCAGAGAGAGCCAGAGGATCGGTGTTCATTTCTACACGTCTATAAAGAAGACCCATCTTTCTCCACATCTCTAAACACTCTTTTCCATCAAAACCTATTTCTTCTGCATCAAAAAGAATTCCAAAAGTGACTATATCAGGTTCCACACGAATTTCTGGTAACTTAGAGAGCAAGATCCTCAAGCGGGTGAAATCTTTCATCTTCAAATATGCTAGCAAGATAATGTTTGCAACTGTTATATTCCAACAAGCCTTTGCATCTTCCATCTCCCTAACAACAGCATCCATGCCTCTTCGACTCAAAAGACAAGCATGAGAAAGGAGGTGTAGGCACCAAACAATATCAGTACGGCCAGTTATAGAAGTAAGATCAACAGCCAAGTCGTGCAGTCTCGAAAACATGTAGTTTGCAATATAAACCCCAGCTAATTTCCTAACCAAATCCTCCTTTAAAGTGATTTTTGAGTTCCATGCCCACCTTAAAATCTTTTCCATCTTCTCCACAATCCCGAAGTTTGCATATGCCTCAAGCATCGAAATCAAAGTCGAAGACTGCAACTTCATCCTTTTGGTTCGCATAGACTGATAAACCCTTTCCATTCTTGTCAGCAATCCACCTTGCGCAAACTTTTGGATGAGCAAATTATAAGTATAGCGATCAGGTGAACACCCATCCAGCTCCATCTTCTTCAGGCACATAGCCATCTCATCATACATTCTATACTTTCCATAAGCTTCAATCAAGCCATCATAAGTATCACTTTCCGGGCTCAAATTCATTTCATTCATCTGATTAAGGTAAAACAAAGCATCATCAAACTTGCCATTTCTTGCATAACCATGAATTATAGAATTGTAAACCTCCAAGGACAGGCAGAGACCAAAACTTTTCATTTCCATAAACGCAGTAACTGCATCTTCCATTAGACCCTCTTCACCTAACAACCCTATAATCTTCTCATAATTGAATTCATTAATTCTTGTTTTCTCCACGTCCCTCCACATATGAAACACCTGTTCAGAAAACCCACAACAGAAAGAGAGAGAAAAAAAACAAATTCAATTTTCCTTGCTGCTAAAAAAAATAAATGAGCGAGTGAGTGTACCTGAAGAATCTGATTGGATCTTGCAGAAAGTTTAAGGAATTTGATGACAGACCAGAAGTGATCTTTGGACCAGTCTCCATCCTGTTGAAGCAGTTGCAAAGGGTTTTGGTTGTTGTTAAGGTTGTGAAGCAGGGACTTGAGCCTCTTGTGTTCATGGAAGCTGTCAACAAGAAGAGTTGTGTGTTTTGTAGAGTGGTCCTGGCCATGGCAGATGGTGGCATGGGCTGTTGGGTGGCGAAAAGCGAGAGATAGAGAATGGGTAGTTACTAGGGTTTTGTAGTTGTTGAATTTCCATGTCCAAGATGGTATTGAATTGTTTTGGAACTTGAGTGCCATTTTAGGTTCTTCTTAAGAACAGGTCCCGACTCTGCCCAATAAAGGAAGCCCGTTTTCTGATTGTAGATACCCGAATAATTATCGTCGAATTCATGGAATCTATATATTTTATTTTATTTTAAATTATTATTTTATTAATTTTTAGATTGTTTTGATAAAATATAAAAATAAAGTTTAAAAAATAAAAAAATATTATTTAAAAAATAAACGAGACTCTAAATTAAAAACAAATAATAATAAGAAAAAAAAACCCACCTCGTGATTGCATATCAATTCACTTGGTCAAAATTTGTTTTATGTTTATAAAATTTAGTGAATCTACTTCATTGGACTAAATTATAAGATAAATTTTTATTTCATTAAAGTTTTCAAGGAGATAATATTAAAAAAAATAAACTCATGATTAAATAAAAAAATGGTTTTTTTCAATAATGGATAATAATTTTCAAACATATTTTATAAAGTTTTAAGAATATAAATGTTAAGAGATTTTAAAATATCTTTTATTTATTAAATATTTAAAAAAGTTATACTGTTTTTCTAAAAAAAAATCTAATATTTCATTTCGAATATAAAAATTATAATAAGTTATTAATTGAATTTAAATAATATATGAAATTGAATTCAATTCTACGCATCATTTAGTTGTAAAAATTGATGAATAAGTATAATACATGAAAATGAAAACATGCAGTCTCTTTACCTGGATAATATGATTGATTTTTCTATTTTTCAATCTTACCTAGGGCGGTAATTTTTTTTAATGCTTTTCAAATATATGTTTATCTTAAAAAAATATTAAATTTATTTTTTAAAAAATATTTTTTAATTATTTTGATATATTAAAATTTTTTTAAAAATATTATAATATATTTTCAAGAAAAACATATTTTTTACCCTGCACGAAACACGCTTCAAGTCAATTACAGCGCCCATGTGTGAGGACTTATGCTCACAACTATGCAATTGCAAGGGATTCCAGAACAGATTCAGAAAGTATTATTATCCACGAAACATTCCTTATTTTACCCGAAAAGTGGATTACTAAACGGTCATAATTCAGTAAACTTTGATGGACACTTCTATTTGAAAGTGGCAAAAACCAGCCTCTTCTCCAATAGGACTGTTGAAGAATTCAGCTTAGGTTGTTCTATCTCGAAGCTGTCAAACTTATGAACAGAACATTCTCAGAAGTCATCAAAATGGATCATTATATTCTGTCCTTCGATTTGCTTGCGAAGTTGGAGCAGCCGAGTTTCCTGTCATTTTCTCAGCTTGGTTTTTCTTGCTACGAGCCCAAGACAACCATGGTTATTTCTGCATTGAAACAAGCTTTAGAAAATTCACACTTTCTTAGCTGAAAAGGGCAACCCGGGGTTCCATTGAAGAGACTGGTAGAGGTGGAGGAGGAACTGTATACAAAAGAGTACCATCTGATCATAGAGTTGCAGCAATTAAGAAACTGAAAGAAGCTAACCAAGCAGAAGAAGAATTCCGAGCAGAAAGTTAGCATTATCGGGAAGCTTAATCACATGAACTTGATAGAGATGCGGGGATGTTGTGCAGAGGGAAAGCATAGGCTCTTGGCTTACAAGTGCATGGAGCATGGATCCTTAGCAGAAAATTTGTCTTCAAATGCACTTGATTGGGAAAAGCGGTTTGACATTTCTGTAGGCAAAGGAATTGCTTTGCATTTTAAAATTGTGTTTTACTTTTAAAAAAATATTAAATTAATTTATTCCATCATTTTAATGCAATAAAATAAAAAAAATATTATAATATATTTTTTAATGAAAAATATTTTTCAAAAACACTATATACTATAATACCAAATAATTATTTTTACGAAAGAGTAAATTGATGAAGTTGAGATACTTAAAATTAGGATGCTATATATGTGATGTAAATTCTATCATCTAACAAAAAATTAATAGCTTATATATATAAATATATTCAAAATATCATGACAGATTCTGAATATATATTCTAACTTATTTTTCATTGCAACCTAACATTAAAAAATAATTAATATACCAATGATTTACAAAAAGTAATTAATATGCCAATGAGATAGATGGCATATTTATAACAAGATCCGTGGAAGTTTAATATATACTTAGGTTACAGTTCGCGCTTTGCTATGAGGAGGACAAAAACAAATTAATATAAAAAAGAAAATGCAGACAACACTAATGTTTTATTATTTGTAAGTAAAAGTGTGACAATTAATTTTAAAATCCAGTCAGGTGATCCGCGCTTTGTCTTTGACAGGATACAAAGTTTTTTTTAACTCTAAAAGATAAATGTGCAGTCATTTTCAACATATTTTTGTCATTAAAAAATAAATCCTTATAATGAATTGAAAAACTCATTCATCTATTTAATTAAATAAATTAAAAATTACATACATATCAATAAATGTAAATGCAAAAAAAAAAAGAGTTGTTAATGCTAGGAAAAAATTAAATAAAAAAATTGAAAAATAGATGTGAATTAAGATACTTAATTTTAATTTTATTACACTAGATTGATTGGTTTAATAACTTTATTTGTAGGGGTTAACTTTTTATTTAATTAAATAATAATAATAATAAATATATATATGAAATTTGTTGAATAAATATTATATAAGGTTTCATGAAGAGGACGCTACTAATATCAAAAGAAAAATGTTATATTCTTGGTAGAAAACCAAGTAAAAATTAAACTCTATTCTATTGAAAATATCACATATTCTTTTTATACTTTATTTATTTTAAGTAATTGCAATCAAAATGAATACCCTTCAAGTAGGGCATCCAAATTTTATTTAACCAATCTATTTTAATTAATTTAAATTTAAATTATAAAAAATAAAATTAAAAAAAAGTTAGGCACTTGAAACCGAATGGCTTGACAACCTAACCCAATAAAAAAAAAAACACATGCCTTTAGGCTTGCAGGGTTTAAAAACACAACAATTGATTTCTCTTGTCAAATAAAACTCATTGACATTAAAATTAGTTTTTTTTTCTCTAAAATTAAGTAAATTTCATTAATTTACTTTTAATCAATATCCTTTCTCTTATTTTTTTAAATTTTGTAGGTTTTTTTACAATAATTAATCTTTTGAATTATTTCTATAATTTTATAATACTTCAAAGGATTTATTATAATTTATTTTTAAATTTTAGATAAATAAATTATGTTTTCATGAAGTAAAATATTTGTACGTGCACTTCTTTTATTTTTTATAAGGAAAATTAGCTTGTTGTCTTAGTTTTTAATTAATATTAACAGCTTATTTTATTTTTTTATTTGATATATATTTTTTATTCATTTTATTAAATGTAAAATATCTTTTTTTTACATTAGAAATTAATTTAAAATTCTATTATTATGTGTGTTTGATACATATTATTTTAAAAAAATATTATTTAATTAAAAAAAGATTAAAATAATATTTTTTTTAATTTTTTTTATATTTTTAACATAAACATATTAAATGTTTTTAAAAATATTTTAAAAATATTAATTTAATACTGAAACAATTTGAAGCGGTGAAAAAACAAACTCACATGCATGTCGTAATTCATTGTAGTTAAACAACCGTAAACCCTAATCATTTAAATACAACATTCACTAGCTGTCTCTCTCCGTAACCCGAACACGCACGCACACTTTCTCCCTCTTCTTCTCAGCATTTCCTCCCCCCCCACTACTAAAGCCTAGCTGAAGAAGAAGACGGCCTATCCAGCTAGGGTTTAGACATAACCAAAAAAGAAAAAAAAATCCTGAAGGTTGATAATTTTTTATCCTTTGATCAGTTGGATAATAATAATAATAATAATCATAATAATAATATGGATCTCCCTAGCCTCGCTGTTGTCCTACAAGCTGCTCTTAGTCCCAATCCCGATGAACGCAAAGCCGCTGAGCAAAGACTCGATCAGGTTCAAGATTGAATAATTGATCAATTATAATATTTCTTTATTAGCTTTGCGATAATCAATTCAGTTAAAGATGTGTTTTGATTGCAGTTCCAGTACACTCCTCAGCATCTCGTGAGATTGCTGCAGATTATCGTGGACAATAATTGCGACATGGCTGTGCGTCAAGTAGCTAGTATTCACTTCAAGAACTTCATTGCTAGGAACTGGGCACCCCATGAGCCTGGTATGCTATCCTCGTCGGTTAATTATACCAGCAGATTGTTGTTTTTGATTAGTATATGATTGTTATTGCTTGGTTTTGTTATTATTTATTGTAGATGAGCAACCGAAGGTCTCACATAATGATAAAGCTATGGTGAGGGATCACATCCTAGTGTTTCTTGTGCAAGTTCCACCTCTGTTGAGGTATAATTGTGTGATTTCTACTGTTTTATTGATGATTCTGATTTTTTCATGTTGGGAATTCTCTCTCTCTCTCTCCTGAATTGCAATTTCTTGCCTTTAATTAGTGTTTTGTTGGAAAAATATGATCTCCTGAATTTTTATTTTTTAAATTGTCAAAATTCAACTTTGTTTGTAGAGTGTGTATTGGAATTTAGTGGACCATTGTAGAGGCTTTTCTGATTCTTCTTCTTTTGTATTAAACATCATGCCATGATATATAGGGTACAGCTGGGCGAGTGTATCAAAACAATGATCCATGCTGATTACCCAGAGCAGTGGCCGCACCTTCTGGATTGGATCAAGCATAACTTACAAGATCAGCAAGTTTATGGAGCTCTTTTTGTGTTGAGGATTCTTTCTAGAAAATACGAGTAAGGATGTGCTAGTTGTTCATGTTTTATTTCACTTCCAAGATAATATGCCAATCACTAAGCTTTTTGACCTTTTCTCAAGTTCTGAACATGCTTGTGGTTCTCTATCTTCATTTCATAAATATCTAAACATTGATGTTGGGATCATTTTCCACAAAAAAATAGGAAAGACATATAAATAACTTGCATATGGCCTTTGAGCTTGATATAGCTCAAATATAACGACCCGGTTTTGAACAATGGCCTGTGGTGCTGATGAGAAGTGTGTTCATATAAAATTTTTTTTACCTCTGTATCTTTGCACGTCAAAAAAAAAAGAAGTCATTTCGTGGCTGACTATATAATTGGCACGGATACCTGTGCTTGATAGTTAGTTAGACCGTGTGGATTGGTTTTCCCTTATTTCATCAGTGATGCTGTTTATTATCAGTGAAAAGAATCTTTCCCAGGCAATAAATTGTGGTATGAGAGTCTTGGGACTGCTTTTCAGCCCGCACTTTGGATTTCCAGTAGTGTATTGCAACAGTGTCTGGATGCTTTAAGTGAGCTGTTGTACCAATTTGACTTGGGGATTAGAAAAAACGATCCATTTAAGAATGTTGCAAGAAAGAAAATGTCACAATAGGGTTTGTTTTTGTTAGAATGCTTTGGCACCCATCGTATTCTTCCATGCAGTGAGCACATTGCTTGTGAGTTTGGTTGAAGAGCTCAATAAATTGTCTGATTGGTGGAATTCCATTTGTAATAATTTTTATGTCAAAATCCATATTCACCTTCTTATCTGGGATGTACTACATTAAACATCCATTCTAATATTACCGAACTTTTTTTTTCATAGGTTCAAGTCGGATGAGGAGAGGACACCTGTTTATCGCATTGTTGAGGAGACATTCTCTCATCTCCTCAACATATTCAACAAGCTTGTCCAGATTCCGAATCCTTCTCTGGAAGTAGCAGATTTGATTAAGCTTATTTGTAAAATATTCTGGTCATCTATATATGTAAGTTCTTAAATGGTAGTTACAATAGTTAACATATGTAAATTCCATTTAAGGATTCCTTGTTTATTGGATGCTCCAGTATATCTATCATGGGGAGCATATTCTAATGTGCCTTTTGGAATCGCGGCCACCCCCACCCCCCCCCCCCCCCCCCAATTTTTTTTGCTACTTGACTTGCATTTTGCTCATATTATTGAGATGTTCTGTAAGCCATGCTGAAGTTCCCCTCCATGTTCATCCTTCAGTTCAGCTTATGACAATTATGAAACTTGTTCTCCTGTAATGTTTAGAGCAGTCTTGTACATGTTGTAATTTATACTCATTCAACATGTACTTTAACAACCTACTGCTGTGCTAGGAGAAGAGGACCTAATGTTGGCACTCTTTGCATATGGATATTCATACAAAAACAGTATGTTTAATACTTTTTTACCCTGTTTTAGGAATAAATTAAAGTTTGATCATATCCTATTTCTACCTCCGGCATTCATAAGACATTAAGAGGCTAGGATGCTGTCAAATGATACATATATTATTTGTTAGAACTAGGAAATATCCTAGTGTTGTATGCAGTTTGTTTTTGTAGAAAATTTCTCAGACATGGGCTTCTTACAGTATTTTTGATGTTATGATCTACAAGTTTTAATTTATTGTCACTGATCATCAGTTGGAGATTCCAAAGCAGCTATTTGATCCAAATGTCTTCAATGCTTGGATGGTTCTTTTCTTAACTGTTCTGGAGAGGCCTGTTCCTGTTGATGGCCAGCCTGTGGATCCCGAGCTTAGGAAGTCATGGGGATGGTGGAAGGTGAAGAAATGGACAATTCACATTTTGAACAGGCTATACACTCGGTAATGTTTTGGTTTTTGAAATAAGCTTTAGAGTAGTTGGGATGATCATGTCGTTTATTGTGTCATGACCATTTTAAACACCTGTAGGTTTGGAGATTTGAAACTTCAAAACCCAGAAAACAAAGCTTTTGCCCAAATATTTCAGAAAAATTTTGCTGGGAAGATTTTGGAGTGCCACTTGAATTTATTGAATGTGATACGTGTTGGTGGCTATTTACCTGACAGAGTTATCAACCTAGTTCTTCAGTACCTAAGTAACAGGTTTGTACAATATGCTTTCTCACACATACTGCAGTCATATTTTTGTTCACATTTTACATCCCATTCCTTCTTTCCATTGTCATATATTTCAGCTCCCAGTTTTTTAAAACTCTTTTTGGCAGTGTTCCAAACTAGTTTGTTTCTGCGAACTAGCTGGGGTCGGGAACTTGGGATTGAGGTTTGTTGTTGTTGAATGCACCTGGTTTGGGCAAGTTTGAAATTGAGGCTAGTTGTTGTTGTCATATGCATCATTTTAGGTGTGAGTGGCATGTCTGCTTAAAATCCAAACTGATGCACTCATGAGATTTTTTTTTTCTCATGGCCTTTCCTAGGGTTTGACTCTGTTTTTTGATAGCATCATTTTGCTCATCTTTTTACTGAACTGTTCTTATTTTCCCCTTTGTTTTGGTATGGTAATTCTAAAAGCATTTATCATTTGATTGCAAGATGAAAGAAACTCAAGCACATGTACACAGCAGAAAAATGAACATGCCTTGGTTTCTAAAGCACATGACTTTTATGCCTTTTGCATTATTGTGACAAGTTGTTCACCACAGTTTTATCAATATTTTTTGTTGGGTTTGGCTAATGGGTGCCCTTAGGGCACTTGTTAAGAGGTTAGTTATTATTAGTTTGTGGTAGTTAAATGTTGCAACAATTAGAAAAATTTGAATTCCGAACTTTTCATCTAATTACATCACAAACCCAATGCTTAAGACCCAAATGATGCACTTCTCAAACATTGAACTAGCTACCAATAACTGGTTTCTTAACAAGATCCAAGGGCACCCACTGACATCTCCTTTTTTTCAATTTTGTGTTATGTTGCACTGCTGCTATGGTGTATTGTTGAAGGCTAATGTTGTCACACTGATTTTTGCTCACATGCAGTATCTCAAAGAATAGCATGTACAATCTACTGCAACCAAGACTTGACGTTCTTCTCTTTGAGATAGTTTTCCCTCTTATGTGCTTTAATGACAATGATCAGAAGCTCTGGGATGAAGACCCACATGAATATGTGAGAAAGGGTTATGGTGAGTATCAAAATCTGGATCCATTGCTTGAAAGACTGAAGTGCTTTGGCATTATTGTTGGACTTGTGGGAGGCACTGACCCTGCCATAGAATGCAATAAACCATTTGGTTAGAAAAAGACTCGAGTTTCAAGTGTACTTTTGGGTTTTAAAAATTTGAATAATGTTTTGGAGAATTATTAATTTGATACTTTCAGAGGTGCTTTTCAACATGAATTGATAAACAACAAAAATATCCTTCATTTTTTTTAATAATTAATTAACTGTAGTAATTTGTTAATTAATTTGTGTTTTTATTTTCTTTAAATTTAAAATTGACGCATTACCAGCAACATTACCAAACACTTTCATGAACAATCATGAACCCTTCACAGCCACAGCCACCTTTTCTCCATAAACATAAAAAGTCTACATCATTCCTTAAAAGATCCTGAGTTTTAATGGTGATTCATACATGGCATGCCTTGTTTCAGATATCATTGAAGATTTGTACAGTCCAAGGACTGCTTCCATGGATTTTGTCAGCGAGTTGGTTAGAAAACGTGGGAAGGAGAACCTTCAAAAGTTCATTCTATTCGTTGTGGAAATTTTTAAGAGGTATCTTTCATTTTGAGCTTTAAAATAGATTGAAATATATTTGGATACTTAATGTTTCTCAGATTGATGTTTTCTTTTTTGTAGATATGATGAAGCACCATTGGAATGTAAACCCTATCGACAAAAGGATGGTGCTCTACTTGCTATTGGAGCGCTTTGTGATAAGCTGAAACAAACTGACCCATACAAATCTGAGCTGGAGCGTATGTTAGTGCAACATGTTTTCCCTGAGTTCAGCAGCCCTGCTGGCCACCTTAGAGCAAAGGTTCATTGCTTTTTTAGCTCTTTTTTCTTTGGAATCATTTTTCTGTCTGGCATTTTATATTTTAGCTATAACCTGCTGTTATTGGCTCTGGTACTTTAATGTTAATTGTGTTTCCCAGATTGCAAAGTCTATATGTTAGTTCATTAAAAGTCAGCCTATTATTTATTTATTTATTATTATTGGTGTTGATATTAGGCTGCATGGGTTGCTGGACAATATGCCCACATTAACTTCTCAGACCAGAACAATTTCCGTAAAGCTTTACACAGTGTTGTTTCTGGGTTGCGTGATCCAGAACTTCCTGTGCGTGTTGACTCAGTTTTTGCATTGCGAAGCTTTGTTGAAGCCTGCAAAGGTATGAATCTGCTACACTCTCTAGCTCTCTTTCTATTTCTATCTCTATCTTCTAAATGAATTCTATGTATGACTCAGATTTAAGTGAGATCCATCCGATTCTTCCTCAACTTCTTGATGGTATGTGATTATACTCATTGACAATTCATTTTGGTTTGTTATGACATTAATTTCTGAAGCCAGTTAAGTAGAGCTGGCTTCTCTTTGTTCATAGATCTTTTTTTCTTATCAGTGTCACTGCTTTTTTTGTTGATTTTTTTTCCTTGCATTCAATTCTAAAGGTTATTAATAGCATGTGACCAATTAGCCTTTGTTAAAAAGGTTCTAAAAGTGCTGATGTAACTCATTTATTTTTTCTTCCTCCCATCCAGAGTTCTTCAAACTAATGAATGAGGTAGAGAATGAGGACTTGGTATTTACTCTGGAAACTATAGTGGATAAATTTGGTGAGGAGATGGCACCCTATGCTCTTGGATTATGCCAGAATTTGGTAATACTCATCTGTTCTGATTACATGCTACAGTTGTTGGACATTTGTCTCTGACTGAGACTGACATTACACCTTTATTTCAGGCAGCTGCATTTTGGAGATGCATGAATACTGCAGAAGCTGATGACGAAGCTGACGATCCTGGTGCTTTAGCTGCAGTTGGTTGTTTGCGTGCAATAAGCACAATTCTCGAGTCAGTCAGCAGGCTACCTGATCTTTTTGTCCAAATTGAGCCAACTTTGCTTCCTATAATGCGTAGAATGTTGACAACCGATGGCCAAGGTATGCGAGCATCCATTGGCTTGTCTTATCTTGTCTGAATGGAACCGATTGAATTCTGCGATGACTGATGCTTGGAATATTAGGACTTGCTTGTATCCTTGTGATATGCTCTAATTAGTAGAATTTTTATTTTTTTCTAGTCATTCTGGTTCTGCTTGCCAATCTGGCTGTCTCAGATCCAGTGAGATTGGTTTGTGATGCGGTTTGAAGGCCAGTTGAGTTCTCTTTCTCCTGCTCACTCTTGGCAATCCAGTCTTCTTTCCTGTTACTCTCCTGGGAATGAGACACCTATGCCTTGTAGCATGTAAATCTATATCCTGTGTTAGCTTGTCACTTGATTGGAAAAATACTAAAGCAGGACCATAAAGTGTTTTGAAAACTTAGACTTTGCAATTGAATTCCCATCTTCATGTTTTTCCTTGAAACTTGCAAGAAGAATTTTAATTTTATCCTTGAAATCTATTCTGGGCCTAAATATCTGGTTAAAGCTTAATTGTCTCTGATGGCATGATATTGATCGAACCTTTTGTTCTATTGGTGAACTTGTGAAATTGAACTCTTTTTATATCTTTCTGCAGAGGTGTTCGAAGAAGTTTTGGAAATTGTTTCATATATGACCTTTTTCTCTCCGATGATATCTACAGAGATGTGGTCTCTTTGGCCCTTGATGATTGAAGCACTGGCAGATTGGGCAATTGATTTCTTTCCAAGTATGTATTTAGTTCATTGACTTCTTCTGCCACTCGTAACATCTTGGTAGCTAATGCTGTCTTTGGTTTTTATACCCTCATTGATATGATTTGCTAAATGTATTAGGAAATTAATGTTTCTAAACTGCTACCATTATTTACTAGCTTGAACAAGATAACAAAATCGAGGGTTTGTGATTGAATGAATTAAATTTGTATTATGATGCTTTTAAATTTTTAGTCCTTGTGACAGTTCTCATGCTGTTATGCTCTGCTGCAGACATTCTGGTTCCCTTGGACAACTATATATCCAGGGGGACTGCACATTTCCTTGCATGCAGAGAACCAGATTACCAACAAAGTCTTTGGAAAATGATTTCATATGTGAGTTATTCTAGAATCATTAAATGCTTTTTTTTTCTTTTGCTAATTGTGCAATTGAAGCATGCAGAATGAAGAGACTATTTTCTTGAACATTCTTTAATTTATTTTATCTACTTATCTTTGTTTTTTGGTCTATGTTTTTTGTTCTTTTGCAGATCATGGCAGATAAAAACTTGGAAGACAATGACATAGAACCAGCACCAAAGCTTATTGAAGTGGTTTTTCAGAACTGTAAAGGGCAAGTGGATCAGTGGGTTGAGCCATATATGAGAATCACTGTTGAGCGGTTGCGTCGAACTGAGAAATCATACTTGAAATGTCTTCTTATGCAAGTGGTAAGGAATTATAATGGTACTTTACAAATCTTTGATGCATGACTTTTCCTTTTTTATCATACTTTACCCCCCGAACTCCTTTGATGATACTTTGCCCCCTGAACTCCATATCCTGCTCCTTTTTCTCTTGGGGATTGCTTATTTCCCAGGCTTGACTTTTTCAAGTAGTTTGAACTATGAACATTCACCTCGTACTAGGTTTGAGTAGGAAGTCAGTATTCCTGACCTTGACTATGAGCAGACAGGCCTAGAGTTTGTGTGATTGTGGAACAGGCTCGTGTTTCACACTATAACTAATCATGTAAGGTTTTTTTTTGTTTTTAATTATGAATTTTAGGTCTTTATTGGTAAACAGGCAGTGTCGGATTTTGGGCCTTGTTATGATAATGAAGGTAATTTTTGATTGGTACTTCACACTCTTTGGAATAAACACATAATGTTGCTTTGGCTATTCATCATTATTGATATATTGGAAGCTGGCTTGTCAAGGATTCTCCATGGGATAATGGATATTGTAATTTCATGTTATTTTATCAAAGATCCATTTCTTGAGAAATTTGAGATTGTTCAGTCCACTTCATTCCCAGGGAATTTCTGCCTCCGATAACCTCTTATACTTTTAAAATTATGTTTGTCTTTGAATGTGTTCTCTCTATGTGACCGAGAGTCAGTCAACTATCGATGGTGACACCAAAATTTTCATTTGACAACCTGAACTATCCCTTCTAACTGATAGATTTATAAAACAAGGCACCTATTAAAATTCCATGTCACATGCATTCTTGATGTTGGGGCAACAGAAGAATTTATTAGATCTGCCACGTCCTAGTTAATCAATATTCTACAGAGAACATTTTAATTTGTTATTGTAAGTTTTATACTACTCAGTTTCCTAGTTGGGGTAGGAATATGGGTTCCTGTTGCAACTGTATGCGTTGGGTTAGTTCCATTCTCGGTGGAGTTCACTTATGGGTCTTTGGGTTATATGTTATAACTCTCAAGTTTCTTGAATTGCCTGAAAAGAATTATTTTGTGAACTGATTAATCTTTATCTACGAAGTATCATCCCACACTTGATATAAGCATGTGTCACAGATATTGCACCTTTTTTTTTTCTCTCTCTTGCATACAAACCTATACTAGGCTATCCTGATTTATGGCTTCTGAGAGGTGGGAAATCGAAATCTGACATTCAGATTTATTTGATATTCTTGTAAAAATGTCTTATTTTGAGGTAGCTAGTAGTTAATGCTTTTGGTAGCTTAACAAGATCACTCCCTTTTAAGTGAATTTCTTTTTTGTCTGTAGTAGGCTACCCATTGTATTTGAATTGAGATTTTGTTAAAAGGATACCCTTCTGAATTTTCTGTGCAGGTTGCGGATGCTCTTTACTACAATCCAGCTTTGACCCTCAGCATATTGCACAAACTTGGTGTTGCTACTGAGATCTTCAATCTATGGTTCCAGATGTTGCAGCAAGTGAAAAAGAGTGGTGTACGGGCAAATTTTAAAAGGTAACTTTTCTTAAACTTTTATTCTCTATCCTTGGGCTTCATATGAGCTGTAAAGTGGTGGTCTATTTTTCTCATATTCTCATTAAATGGTTTCTAAGATTTGGTGGAGCATACTTAGTGATTTCTGTGGCGCAGGGAACATGATAAGAAAGTTTGTTGTTTGGGATTGACATCACTACTTGCTCTCCCTGCGGATCAATTGCCAGGAGAGGCTTTGGGGCCAGTTTTCACAGCCACTCTTGATCTCCTAGTTCAATACAAGGATCAACTTGCAGGTCGGACTCTGTCTTTCTCTCTTCTGCCTGGTTTTTCCCACTGCCATGATCTTTCTTCATTATATGTTAGGTAGAATATTGATATTCTTATGTACATTATGTGTTGGGACAGAAGCTGCCAAGGAGGAAGAAGCTGAAGATCTTGGTGATATGGATGGTTTCCAGACTGATGACGAAGATGATGATGGTGATGGGTCTGATAAAGAAATGGGAGTTGATGCTGAGGATGGGGATGAAGCTGATAGCATTAAACTTCACAAGTTAGCTGCACAGGTGTGATCATTTTCTCATATTTCATTCTTAATGAGAATCCATGGCTTTTTAACCCCATATTTTCTTCAGTATGCTGGTGATATTGGTAGCCTTGATCTATATTTTGTTTTTATTGGAAATGAATATTAAGCATACTGTACATATCGCTTCCATCTTAAAATCCAGTGTGTTTAAAAGAGAAATCAATTTACTCCCTATCCCAGGAGAATGCATACGTTCTCAATTTAATCCAATTTGAATTGCATGTCCTTGCTGAAAAAGTCAAAGCATGTACTTTATCACCCTCAGTTCCTGCATTTCCCCTTACATTTCCCTCCTAATTTCTTTCATGGTCGCTTTTATTAAAGCACATTATTAAGTGCACGCTGGCAATGCAAGTTGATTCAATGATTCTCCTCTGAGCCTGAACTTTTTCTAAGAGAACAGCATGTTGAAAATCTAAAATTTTGTGAGGTCAAAGATCCATTTTAGAAAGAGTAAAACTGTCTGTCATGATTATTTTTTAACAAATGGCACAAATAGACAATTAATAAATTCCCAAAGAGTTTACTAAAATTACAATGCTTGCCATTGTCTCCATTCGTGATTTATTCGTTAGGTTTTCTTTGTGATATGTGACATCACTCTTGGAAAACCAGCAATTGGTTGACGGTGTGGCCGCCGCCTTGATATAAAAAATTTCAAACTGGTATTTGGTTGGTGTTTTATGAGCCCAATCATTTCATTATAACACGGTACAGCAGCTTGCCAAGTGCTCTGGAGTTTGTCCAGTGCCTGTACCCTTGATAGTCCACGATGAAGGTGAAACAAATGGAGCCAGCTTCTCTTATATCTGCTTGCCCATTTATATGATATTGCATGACCAAAATGTTGCCATGGCTCATAAGTGTTCTGACCTTGCAATTGATTTCCTTATGCGATCTCCATTCACTTTAAGCCATATATATACCTTGATTACTGTATCTCACAGGTGAACTTCTGTGTTGGGATTGCTAATTTACGCCGATTATATCTTTTTCCATATTGATTTGCTATGTTATTCAAGATGCATTGAGCTATAACTTGGTAGCCTGGATGGATTTTACATGAGATCGATTTCAAATTTCTCTTCATATCAAACTAATTTTTAAAACCTTGGTTTATGGAGAAAGCTGAGTTGGTCAGTGAATTCTGATCGAAGTTTCACTGAACTGCTTGTTTTATGTTTTTCCTCACCTCTTTTATACTCGACACATTCTTGGGCATTTTACTCAATCATCACCTGCTATGTGTATACCACAGGCAAAATCTTTCCGCCCACATGATGAGGATGATGATGACTCTGACGATGACTATAGTGATGATGATGAGTTGCAATCACCGATTGACGAGGTGGACCCTTTCATTTTCTTTGTGGACACTATCAAAGGCAAGGGGAACCTCTTTTGCGATAGTACATAAGAGAAGATTTAAGACTAATTCTTGGTGCCATCTAACCATGACCTTTTGTTGTTTTTGGTTCTGTTGAATCAGCCATGCAAGCATTGGATCCATTAAGGTTCCAGAACCTTACACAGACACTTGACTTTCATTTTCAAGCGCTGGCAAACGGTGTTGCCGAGCATGCTGAGCATAGGAGGGTAGTGATTGGAAAAGAAAAATTGGAGAAGACATCTGCTGCCGGTGCTTTGTAATTTAGAGGTTTGGAGGCCTTGTGGTCAAAGTTGTTCATTGCTGTCCAGTTCATGCATACTGCATTGGAGTCATTGCCATTCTCATAAAAGCATTTTTCTTAGTTCAATGGTCACAGAAGTCAGTCAGACCTGAAGAATTTTCAGGCTGAAGTTATGGTGGAGCTTTGCACATTTGAGTTCCCAATTAGTCTGCAGATTGTGGGATTAGTGGGCTGTGACTTTCTCTGCCATGGGTTCAGGTTAGTCATTGTTTGGCGAGTCTGGTCAATTCTACTTCAGAAGAGGCCTGTCACGGCTAGTTTGTGTTATTCTCTTTGTTTCTCCTGTTGTAATTTGTGTTTGGGCTTTTTGGGGGGAAGAGATTCTTTTGTTTTAATCTCCTTTCCACTCTCACCTCTTCCCGGGGTTGATTTGAGCCCCCATTGGCCCGCTTGTGTTTGAAATCAAGAAGTACCACATGCATAGAGTTCATGTCATAGGGATGGGAATCATTTTGGAGCGGTCAACCATGTAATGATAATTTTTTCCTATAAAAAGTAGCCAATATTCTTTTTTTCTAGCCTTCCTATTTTTGTCCCATTCTGTAACGAGTATAGTCTGCAAACATTAAGGAACATCGATCCGCATGGGTTTTTGGAGTTTTGGGGCTTGCTGCAGAGGCTTTCCAAGGGTAGCTTGCTGCTGGCTGTAAAACAGTTAGTATTCTTTATATAATGTGGTGGGAAGAGAAGATTGGTTTGTATATGATAAGCTCATTTTCATAAATCATCCTGGTAAAACCTAGATTTCTCTTTTGCTGCCGGCTTGCATGGTCTTGATACGATTTACATGGTTTCCTGGTTTGTACCGTGCCTGTGCATTCTTGCTTGAAATAGTGATCTGGTTTGTCAATGGAAATGGTGTTTTCCTGTGATGAGTTCCACGGATAAATGGCTGCCAGCTGCATAGGAACTAAAGAAAAATGGCCTTGCAAGGTTTAAGTAATCACAGTCTGCCATTCTCGTAGAATTATTTCTGAGGAATCACGTTTGAATGTCGCTGGGGAATTGGATTGTTACAACTCAGTGGAGGAACAAGAGGAGAAGAAGCTGAATAACATGGTAGTTAAATGAATTATTCATGGGAAATTAGCTATGTAAGCCAAGGTGAAGGTTGCCACGTGAGATTCAAGCAATAACAAATGAATTCAACCTTAGCTCACTGGTCAGAATTTAGATTTGTTTTCTAAAATTTATCAATTTAAGTTTTATAAACCTAAAAGCCATTGAAGATTTACATGGTCATTAACTTCAGGTCTTATGTGATTAATTAAGACAGGTGCAAGTTAGCCTGGATATCCATATTAATAAAAAACAAATTAATTTCTTTTTAACCTCCATCTAACCTAAATAGAAAGTCATGCTCTCTCTTTTTCCATCAAACTATATTAAGCTTCCTTTACATGAATTCAAAAATGATTTCTATACTTTATCACGGATTTTTTTCTTGTAAAATATGAAATAATATGCTTTCCTTGTATGAATTTATCTTGTGTACACCGTAATATATTAGAGGTGATTACGGGATGAGTTCAGCCTCTCAATTATGTAACAAAGTCTGTTTCAACTTACTTACAAGTAAAATCTTCACTTTTGTCACTTATAAAGGGAGAGAGAATATATAGAACCACAAAAAGAAAAGAGACGAATAAAGAGTCAAAGATGACATAAATGCGAGAGGACTATTAATTAATGCACTATAAATGATCAAAATCATCACCCTTTGCGACATTTCTTCTCATTTTTTAATTTTCCTGTTTTTAAATTCTGATTAGTGGATGCTGCTGCTTGGAGAGGAATCTTCATCACCAGCTAACAGAAAGTGATTAATGCAGAAGATGATTAGCCAAAACAGCGTCCACCTATCTCGTTATCATGAAACAATGACAACCCACCGACCCAATAAAAAATCCCTCTTAACTAGAAGACAATCTCTCAGCTCTCAGGGATTTGATGTTTATTAACACTGTGTGGTAAAGAAAAAAAAGGCTGGCATTATAATAATAAGAATTTAGGTTTGAGTAAGGCTTGCTTCTTCATGCCCTCAAGGCAATGCTATCCATGATGGACCTCTTCTTGTTTCTGTGTTCTATAGAGTGTTAAGGAAGTTGTTGATCTTTCCATTTGTTCGTGGAATCTATAGAAGAAAAAAAACCCTTCAAAATATACTTTTCAAAACCTTGAGAGGACAAAAAGTTGACTCTCCCGATCGAATCCAAATATTATTTAGTCTTTCTTCACTGGGAGGGAAATACTTTCCCTTCGTGCCTGCCTGGAAGTTTGCAATGATACAAGCACAGATCCATTGCACAACCATACAGAGGAAAAAAAGTTCAAGTACATACCATTGTTTACATGAATCAAAGCTCTCATGATTCATAAATATATTCTCTCAGCTGAATGTGCTCAAAGATTTGAAAGCTAATGTCCTCGGAAATCAACTTCATTAATCTTTCACTTTTCTCTTTGTCATATATAATCTAAACTAAACCTCATGAGATTTTTCAATAAACAGTCAAGTCCAAGGGACATCTTTTAATCAACAGCACGAACCAAGTTATGGTATAGCCCTGTTCAATCGACGATATGAAAAAAACCTATGCCCACGGGTTGCTGCTGCTGTCAAGAGAGATGTTCGACAATAATATAAATTATATCTTTAAACCTTACTTAATAGTTTAAATTATTAAATTGAGATGATTTTTTTACATGGTATCAGAACCTTAATGACTAAGTGGTCACGAGTTCGGATCTCACAATCTTTATTTATTTGATAAAAATTAAACACATGATAATATAAACTTGTGCAAGTTTCAAGTTTAAAAGGTTTTAATTTGAGGGGATTTATTAGAAAATAATATAAATCATATATAAAACCTTGCCTAACATCTTAAACTATATCATAAGGCCTCACAAATCTATATATGATTTTATATGATATTATGTCACCACGTTTCAACAATAGTACTAAATCTTTCATAATACTAAGTTTCGATATACAAAAAATGGCTTAATTAAAATGTTGGCAAAAGAATATTAAATGGTAGCAGCCGCTGCACACAACTAGAAGCTTATCTTCATACTGGAAGGTAAGCTCTCCACATTTAAAATTAATTAATTAGTGCATTTCAAGTCATTTTTTGTATCAAACTCAGCGGGGTGACCTTTGCTTTGGAAACAAGTGATCTAAAAGACGTGATTAGATTCCACCAATTGTCCGAGAAAGACATGCACTATAATGATAAGTAATAAACAGCCATGCAATGCTCTATAGCAGGACTGACTTTTTGACATTTATGTTCCCTCCTCTCCTTTGGTTTCCCACTGACACGGTCAAAGGTTCTTTAACTTCAACCTCATGTGTTGCCTCCATGTCTGATATATATTAAATTACGCGTGCATTAATTAGCTGAATTACGTATTTTCTGCTTTCTAATTGGCTCAGCCCAACAATGAATTATTTCTCAAAAATCTTCGAAAACCTTGCTTCCAAGTAATTGATCTTGTTAGAATTGGATCTTTGCTGAGAAGGATAAGGACGCGATGATTAATGGTTGGTATGGTGGCATGCTTCTTGCAATTATATATCATGCCTTTCTATTCAGGATTTCTTAGGGAATTTTATTTTCCACAGCTTGATTTAACTGGTATATATAACGATAGCAGTGGTCCAAATGCTTTTCTTTCCACTGGATCAGGGAAACTTGTCTCTCAAATTTCCTTCTATAAGACATAACTAACCACATTAGATTATTCCCCTGTTAAGTTCCCAGTATCTGCAGAATCATCCAAATTATACTAAATTAAATCAGTAGAAATATTTGAACCATTTGAAGTCCCTCTTGTCAGACTGTTCACTTTTTGTTTAGCTTATACTTGCCCGGAACCCTAATCTTGTTATAGACATTAATATCGTGCCACTTTGCCACGTTTTCCCTTCCTTTCCTCACTGGCTTGACATGTACAACTTTGCCCGGAACCCTAATCTTGTTATATCCATGTAACAATATTAGAAAGCCAAATAGAAGAGTTTATCCACCATAATTTAAAAACTCGTACTTAAAAAAGAAAGGAGTGTTTCTTTTCAATATAAAATAGATTTTTTTTTTATTCATTTTCAAACTACATCAACACAACACAACACAACACATGTATCACTATCAAATTTGAGTTTTGAAGTAAAAATGCGTGGTACGAAATAAATCACTTTGAGAAAACAAGTTGCATAGTGAAAATGATGGGAATCTCCTATGGTGATAGCGACATGCATGAATGGATTGTATGCTTTTACTAGCACTTCATATTTTACTTCGAGAGCCCACCCAGGTGCAATCTTACTAGATAGGTGAATTGTAACAGGAGAAAGGGCACCACCTTTCATAATCTAGAGATAAGGATTTCAAGTTTCAACAAATAACTAAGGATTTAAGCCAACAAAATATGACCATTAACACATCTTTCTAATGGGAAAGCTCCTCCTTTCGAGTGTAACCTTCTACCTAATGACGACGGGAAAAAGTGATCAGAATTGAAAGATCCAAGTTCGATCGATTATCAAAAAGGCAAACTTGCATTATTTCTAGAGACCGCTTAATAAAAAGACATGACTTGAAAGATATTTCGGAAAGGAAAATAAGATAAAAGGACTCATCCTAGAAATCACCCTCAGTTCATTTCTTTTCTCATAAGGGTGTAATCGGTTGTCTCAGTACTGGTCTGGCCACGAGATCTACGCGATTGTCCAAGCTTTCTACACACACACACACAAATTTTAAATTAAAATAGGTAGTTAATATATATTAGAACTTTAATGAATGGATAAGAATTTCTCTTCTAATTAATATAAAATTATTACAAAGTAATAATAATAGGTCTCTATATAAGTTTTAAACTCCATGATTGATATATATATATATATATAATTAAACTTGTTTGGACAAGAATTTTAGTATCTTACGAAGCCAAACATTATAAGCACAGGTGAAACGTTAGACTAGTTAAACAATATTACACGTGACATTATCAACTAATCAAACTTAATGTAGATATACATATACAAACATAGAAACAAAATTAGGTAGAAATTTCATGTTGTGATTAAAACAAGCTAATAAAGGAATAAAATGGGAATATCTAATATTCACCCATCAATCCATTCAAAAATTAGTAGAGCTAGATAAGAACAAAAAATAGTTTTATACAATGTTAAAGAATCATCTCAACTTAAAAATTTAAACTGTTAGGTGAGGTCTCAAGATATGATTTATATTATTCTCTAATACACATCTTCAAGTGAAAACCTTTTAAGTTTAAAACTTTCATAGACCCATGCATACTACCTTATACTTAATTATTTTTATCAAATAAATAAGGATGATGAGATTCGAACTCATGGTTGTTTGGTCATCAAAGCTCTTATACCATGTCAAAGAACTATTTCAACTTAAAAGTTTAAGTTATCAGGTGAGATTTCAAGATATAATTTATATTATTATTTAATACACGACGAGTGCAATCCAGCATTAATAATTAATTTTGAAGTGTTTTCATAAATCGGTGGAGTTTTGCACTAAATCTATTTTTGAGGTCAATTTGTTAATTAAAATAGATTAGTTGAGTTTCTAGCTTGGCTTTGGATCTTTGTATTTGGTGTTGTATCTATCGAGCCACCCCTTTGTTGGCTCTGCTTTTCTTTGATATGATTTCTTCTCTTTTTTAAAAAAAGAGAAAAGTCTAACTATTCAAACCTGTGTTTGGGGACGTGATCAATATAATATATATATATAACAAATTGAAAGCTATCACGATAATGATGCTAACCAATTGCATACCACAATATTGCTTTAGTGAAGATAAGGTGAATGGACTTTAATTTGGACATAGTAATAAATTGGTACATGCATGTGGCCTACGAGATCGCTTAAATATTTCTCTGTTCGTGGCTCTCATCTCTTCTAACTAAGCACTTGGTAAATAAATATATAAAATATATGCGCTCTCTCTCTCTCTCGTGTGTGTGTGTGTGTGTGTGTATGCTAGCTAGTATTTATGCATGATGCTAATTCGAAAGTTCAAAAATCCAATCGAGTAGCACAAACGAAACAAACTTCGCTCTTGATTACTCACGAGATAGATAGATTTCTATATATTCTTGTATACCAAGATTTTTAAGTTTTCTTCTTTCGTTAATGAGGACGAAATTTGAGCACTTTAATCAGTTTACATTTTTCAGAATATGATAAAATGTTATTTCGTATCATGCAGCTAGAACTCAAGAACAATAAACAATCCTGTTTTCAGAGCTAGTTCCTATCAAAAAATATATATATATAAATCATATCTTGAAATTTCATGTAATTAACAGTTTAAATTTTTAAGTTGATATAGTTATTTGACATGGTATCAGAGTCTTGATGACGAAGTAATCACGAATTCAAATCTCACAATTTTTATTTATTTGATAAAAATTATACACAAGATAGTCAAGGTTAGCGCAAGTTTCAAGTCCAAAAGATTTTTACTTGAGGGGATATATCAAAAGATAATATAAATCACCTCTTAAAATTTAATCTAATACTTTAAGCTTTTAAATGAAAATGATTCTTCAACGATTCCATATTTTATTCTCGTTGTTTTATTGATGAAACTGAGCTTAAGAAGCGTGGACATGAAGATGAAGAGAAAGAGAAGAAAGGCTGGACACCATTCCAGAAACCAATGATCTGGACTGTCCACAGACAATATAGAACCCCACCAGTGACCCCAAATGGGTGCTTCTTGTGATCAGTGTAATCGTGGGCAAAATTAGGTTGGCGTTTCTTCATCAATTGTAATCATCCATAAATTAGGTTGGCGTTTCTTCAGAGAATATGAACCTCTAATTCCTAATAAGAAAAAATGGTGGATTATGGATAATCAATTTATCAGCATAATCCATTACATGTACACCACGTTTCCCTCCTTTCGTCTCAATCAAGCCACGTTATCGTTTTCTGTCAACGTGAGCCTTAAGGAGCTCTCCTGATAGAACACGCACAAAAAGTAGGCGGCTAAAGGGACTCGTTACTAGGGAGGGCACCAATATATATATATTTTTAGCAAATTACTATAATTTTCGTATTTTCTCTCGAGCTTTTTCATTCAGAGAAAAGGCGTTCGATATTTAGCAGGGTCTTGAAATTCCTTTTCAATTTAAAAACTGGATGAAACATCATTAATGATTTCTTTCGTTAAGGAAAAGCTTTCTTCAGCTTGAAAATTACACGAAACCACTTTACTTTTTGAGAAAATAAAAATAGAAAAACTCAAAAAAATTGTTTTAATTTTAAAAATGAGTTTTCTTTAATACTTTTATATTAACTTTCAAGCACCAAGCAACCAATAAAATCATTACTAAAGATGTTTCCGTAATTCAGTGCTTTGCATGTCTTGATTAGGTCGCCTTAATTAGGTTGATGGACTCGGTTTGACATGGATTTAGACTTTTCTTTTTATTTTTTTTTCTATGAATGGGATAAAAAAATTAAGGAAAGTACAAAAGATAGCCATTAGGATATGGATTTTAAAGCAATTCCAAACCAGCAAAAACAACACTGGAAAAAATCGAAGCTAGGATAAGAAGGTCATTTCCATATATAGTTGTAGTGTGAAAAGTGCTTGGGAGAACTGATCCTGTTGCTGATAGAAATGTGTTCATTAGTAAAACCCATATAATTTATTTTTAAATAAAAATATAGTTATTAAAGAATCATCTCAACCTAATAGCTTAAACTGTTAGATGAGGTTCCATGATATAATTTATATTAATATTCTCTAACACACCCTCTCAAGAGAAAGTCTTTTGAACTTGAAACTTGTATAGACTCATATTATCTTGTGCTTGATTTTTATCAAATAAATATGGATTGTGAGATTCGAACCCGTGACCGCCTTGTCATCAAGACTCTGATACCATATTAAAGAACCATCTCAACCCAATAGCTTAAACTATTAGGTGAAATCCCAATATATAATTTATATTATTCTCTAACAATAATAGCTTATGATTGTTGAAATTTTGAAAAGTTAAACATCTGTTATTGTTGTTGTTGTTGTTATAAGAAAAGAATCAAAATATTTTTTAGTTGAATAAGAGTCAGATTTTGATGCTGATGGGTTTTCTCATTTTGAAGTTTAAAGATATGATAAAATTGGTTTATGATTTTATATGAAAGCTATATTTTAAGTCTCAGACAATATTTTTTATAAATAGCTAGAACTTGTATTTTACAACTTATTCAGTTGAGATATATGATGTTGTGATATCACCTGTCAAAATCCATAGTTAATATAAGTTTTTCATCACATTCCTACTCGGTGAAGTCATCATATCTTTGTTCATCTTATCAAACATTGCAATAGGAGATAAAGAAAAGAGAATACAAAATAGAGAAAAATAATAATTTTATTTTTTAAATAAAATAGTAGATGAATTCCATGACAATATCTTATGAACAATTTTAGATACCATGATAGTACATCTAATAAAGGCCTAGGTATATTTGACACTCATGACTCCACTGATGCAACCATATATGACTCAACATATAATTGCACATATAGGTATCACATCTCCATCAGTATATTAACATTGACCTCGATCATCATATCTCAATCCATCTTACATCAATCCACAGTATATTAGTTCATTACAAGCATAATGATTGTATTTTTTTATTGTATTGTGACTTATTTGTATTAATGTAAGTTTAACTAAATTCTTAATTGTACTATGAATTTTATTTTTATTTCATTTATTGTTGTTGATAAAATAATTTTAAATATTATTGTATGTTGTGTGTGTGTGTGTGTCCTACAATTTAAAATATTCAAAAATTATTAATTAAAAAACTATTTGGGTAAAAAAAGGATATAAATTAATAAAAAATCATATAATGAACAAGGAATTTTTCATTATTGATTATAAATATTTTATAAATTAGCAACAACAAATCCATTACTGGTTATATGCAACTCATGTGTGTAACATATAATCGGCAACGGGTTTTTTCATTGCTAAATAATAAGCAATGGAAAATTCATTTCTAATTATAATCAACGAATAATTTGTTGTTGATTTACAAATCTACACTATCATGTTGATTTCATTGATAATTTTAGTTTTGTCTGGAATTGATCATGTAGTTGCTAATAGCTCTATTGTTTTAGTAGCGAAAGATGCAATAGTTGCTGCAAGACTTCTTCAATGGGAAGGATCTTTGCAAGGGTATCAATCCTGATGAGGATGATGCTTGTGGTGCTTTTGTTCAGGCTGCAATTCTTAATGGTGAGGGTAATGAGAAGGTCCAAGTCACCAATTTATACTTTGGTTTGGAGATCAATGGCAGAGTCATGACTGTATTGATTTCGAAGAACACTACCATCCCCACCAAGAAAGAGCAAGTTTTCTCCACCAAGAAATATTGTATTCAAAATATTTATTTTTTAAAAAAATAAAGAAATGAAAGAGTTCCTTTTTTTGCTGTGACCTCAAAACTGAGTTTTTCTTATGTGGAAGTTCTATACTGACAAGTTAAATAATTTTTCTGACAAAAAAAAAAAAAAGCACAAGTTCGATGGATAAGCTAAAATTTTGTTAGAGTATTCTACATGTCTTGTTTCCTATGAGATTGACTTGTTAATATGCTAGCGGGACCGAGAGTATGTCCAAATTAAACTTAGAATATGATGTTTGAGAATTTTCTTTATTTTATAGCTTATTTAAAAAAAAAATATAGTTAAAGATTGATTATTGACAACTTTTCCTTTCAAACTTTTAACTCTTTTAAAGCTCTTTTAAAGCACAAAGCTAGCTAAGCCGGCGCCTGACTCAAAAACTAGCTGGAACCTTAAGAACCATAGACCAAAAATTAACACATATTGATTTAAGGAACCTTCGCCACCACAACTAGATAGAATTCTTCTTGCATGAACTGAGGAACCACACAGCAGGCAAGCTAACATATTGACTCCAAAATCATCCATGTATGATCTTAGAGAAGAGTTCATCTCTTAATTTAGATAGAAGTGGAACTTTATTCCAGGAATAAGCTCACAGATCCCAAGAGCACAAGAAGTCATCAAGAACTTGATCAAAGGCATCTCAAAAGGAACAACAGCACTCAAGAAAGCCAAACAGCGATCACAGATGTTAACATCTTTTGTTTTCATCAGCTACAGGTGACTCAAGAATCGTATTTCTGATAATACAATTATTAGTCACCGAGAGGGTAGTTGAAAGAAACTAATATACAAACTTGAAGTCTTGAATATATAAATATATGATCTGAGGTTTTGATTATTTAATTAATAATACCATGTTAAAAAATCAATTAGTTTTAAAGAATATAATATAAAATCATTTTTGGAATTTCAATTGATAAGTCTTTTTTTTTAATCAAATATAAACAGAACGCGACCAAATGATCAGAAGTTGACTTCTCCCACCCTTCAAGCTGTGAGGTTATTAAGAATGGTCCTTGCTATAAATAAAAAGTGTTATTCACTGTGGTTAATTTCTTCGCACTTTCTAGCAACTAATTAACTCGCTTCCTTGATCTAGTGTTAATTGCAATGGCATCGCGTTGGAATTCATTAATCTTGAAGGATTCAGAAAAGATGCTGCACCCATCATCACGTCACTTAGCCAGCAATACTTCTATATAATGGCAGTAAAAAAAAAATATTGGAACTTTTCGAAGCTTTTATTCCCCTAATTGATAATTAAGGTGACCATGACATGATTTTTTTTCGTACAACAAGAAGGATGCTGCTGTAGGGATGGTCACTCCTATATATACTAGAAAGTATGAGGTATTCAAGCACCCATTACGAATCTCTTATCCTATCAAGTACAAATATGTACACAATGCCAAAATTCTTCCATGCAAATCCTAGAGACAAAAAAACCTCATTCATGGCGGCCCTATCAATGCTTCTAATCATCAAAATCCTTTGCCTGGCTAATTTTGCAGAAGCTACCACTTCAAAACCCTTGCCATCTCAGTTCGCAAAGTTGTCTAGGTCAACAACAACACCCGGAGCTCCATCATCCACTGATACCTCTCCGTGCAAAGGCACCCCTTACAAAGCAGCCTGCCAATCTCTCCTCCTGACATTGAATACCAATAATAATGATGATCTTCCTAAAACCCCGAAAGAACTCTTTGATTACTCAGTCCATTTCACCTCAAGCCAAGCTCACTCAGCCATAGACCAACTCGCTACCACATTCCTTGGCCAAACCTACCAGGAGATTGACATGACTCGTTTGCCTGGTAGTGGCATGAGAGACTGCATGGAGTTGCTTGATGATACCTTGGACCAACTCTCTAATGTCATCAATCGCAAGAATGACCCTACCCACACCCACAACGATGTCCAGACATGGCTTAGTGCTGCAGTTACCAATCAAGAAACATGCAAAGAAAGCCTGCTTGAAAATGTTAAAAAGAATCATTTAGAGAAGTTTGACGTAATAGATTCCACGGTAAAAAACTTAAGTCAATTTATAAGCAACTCTCTTGCACTTTATGTGTCCAGCTATGGACTCCCTAGCACGAGTCCTCGTGGTCGGAAATTGTTGACGGACCAAAGTAATATTATTAATGATTTCCCAAGTTGGTTATCCTTGTCGGAAAGGAAGCTTCTAGAAGCTTCTGTAGGAGAGATAGAAGCCCATGCGGTAGTGGCAAGGGATGGGAGTGGGACCCATACCACCATTGCGGAGGCAATCAGGCAGGTGGCGGCTTCTCTGGATGGTGGGGGTAGAAATGTAATTTACATCAAAGCCGGGACTTATAAGGAGAACCTCAATATCCCTTCAAAGCAGAAGGACGTGCTTTTATATGGCGATGGGAAGGGTAAAACGGTCATTGTCGGTAGTAAAAATGCTGCAGATGGTTCCACAACTTACGACTCTGCCACAGTGGGTACGTATTTTTTATTATGTTTTTTTTTTTTAACAATTTTACATGTCTGTATAAAAAAATAAAAAAAAATTCATCTATATCATTAACATAACATGCTGGTGATTTATCTTGATAATCGAAGAAATCAATTTCACCTCTTTTATTATTTTAAGGTATGTTATTATCTGTTTCGGTTGAATATATAAAGTTTTGACAAAACTATGAACGAGATTTTTTAAAATATTAAAGAAATATATATTTTTTATTTTTATATATATATTTGACAAGTAAGATCCTAGATAATCTAATTCAATTTTATATTTGGAGCTTTTTTGTTACGTGGAAGTAATTTTCATTTTACAAAATATAATTAATAAATATTTTTTAGATTTTTTTTTAGTTTAACGTGGGTGTCCGGGTCAGTTTACGCGGACCTCGACTAATCCAACTAGCCCTGAAGTTAACGACCATGTAAGCCTCCAGTGGCCATCATATGAGCAACCACAGGGTTCAAACCGGAGACCACAGAGGAAACAAACATGTTGGTTCCAAACTCTTACCATTAGACTACCATCTAGATAGTTTATTTTTTAGATTTTTTGTCTGTTAGGTAGAGGTCTTGAATCAATATTCCCCTGAGTAACTCTTAATTTAAACCGACTCTGCTCTTATCTTGAATTTTTGGATGCATGGTATCAAGAAAATTCTGGAGCTAAGACAATAATAATTTTGAGATTGATTAGCGTGTGGGAACGGGGATGACAAAAGTCATCTCCTTCCCCCGCCCCCAACAGTACTGTGGGACGCATGCATTGCATTATAATTAACTGGGCATTAATTGTTGATTTCTGGCCATAGTTTTTTTTTTTTTTTGCTAATTAAATATGAGTCTGTGCTTAATTAGGCGTGATGGGGGATGGATTCATCGCGAAAGACATAACATTTGTGAACAGTGCCGGTCCGAGCAAGCACCAAGCTGTTGCCCTTCGAGTTGGATCCGATAGAGCAGTAATCTTTGGATGCTCAATCGATGGTTATCAAGACACTCTCTATACTCTTTCCAAACGACAATTCTATCGAGAAACGGACATTTATGGCACAGTAGATTTCATTTTTGGTAATTCAGCAGTGGTTTTCCAGAACTGTAATATTTTTGCCAGGAATCCCGGAACAGGACAGAAGAATTTTGTGACTGCGCAAGGTCGCACTAGCCCTGATCAAAACACAGGCATTTCTATACAAAACTGCCAGATAGAGGCGCAGTCGGTCACATATCTTGGTCGGCCATGGAAGCAGTATTCTAGAACAGTTGTAATGCAGTCCTCTTTGGATGGTTCAATAGATCCTGCTGGTTGGTTTCCTTGGGCTGGTGGCTCCTCCCCCTCGTCAATCTATTATGGTGAATACATGAACTCAGGCCCCGGCTCCTCTACTTCCGGCAGAGTCAACTGGCCTGGCTATCATAGCTCGCTTACCTCCACAGAAGCTGAAAAGTTCACGGTTGGTAGTTTCATTAGCGGGAATGTTTGGTTGCCCCCCACCGGCGTTGCTTTCGATTCTGGGCTGGGTGGTTAAGGCTCGAAAATGGAAACTACGATGGGGTCCAAATGTGTTTATTTTATTATAGCTGTCATCTTTGTCCTATCTTCTGTTTAATTATTTTCCTAATTTATTATGTTTTTTTTGTTTAAAAATAATTTTACTTGTTCATGAATCAAGTGCCCAAATGTAATTCTCCATGTTCAAGTAATACAATTTCATTTCAATTTCATTTCAAGTGTAAATAGCTTTTAATATATAATTTTATTAGAGAATAATATAATTTATATTTTGATAACTTATCCAATAATTCACTTTTAAAATGAATTATTTTTTTAATATATAATTTTATTATAATATATTCTTTTACTTCATTTTTCTTTTTGATAATCTTAGAGATATTATTAAAAGTTCTTTATGGTTCAGTGATGCCAAGAACACCATAATATTAAAACTTTCTTTCCAGTCCACCGTAATATTAAAAAAATTCTTTCATCCTAAAAAATAAAATATTTTCACACTAATAAGTAAAAGAATTTTGTAAGAAAATGATATATTTAATGATTGTTTGCTATTTACTTTTTAAAATATCTTTTATTTAATTTGAATCAAAAAATAATTTTAAAATTTTAAAAACTTTATTTTTATTGCCAAAACAAGAGAATTAAAAAACATGACTTTTACGCTAGAGTACAAGAGAAATTAAATAAACAAGTACGCTGGAAAAAAAAATTATAAAGCAATTAGAAGCACATCAATCTATTTGATGTTCAAATCAACTAGTTATAAAAGAGAAAATGAAATAAAGGAAAAACTTGTGCATGTATCTTTCATAATGACGTGTTTGTTTCAGCAATAATTAATATATATATATATATATATATATATATATATATATATATATATATATATTAGTGCAATGGTAGCTTGGTAATTTTGCTGTTGGGAAATTTATCCCACGTCACTAAATTAAAGTACTCCAAACTATTATTTCACTCCTAAATTAATTAACTTATCACTTTAACCCCTTCTTTTTCCATTCTTAACAATATTAATTTGCCTTTGCAGCTCAGGCTACTGCTTTGAGATTATGATAACGATTGTTTTTAAAAATAATTTTATTTAAAAATATATCAATATATATATATTTAAAAATTTTATTTTTGAAATTAACACATTAAAATTATCCAAAATCATAAAAAAAAATTATGTTTCTAAAAAATAATTTATTTTAAAAAAATAACACTTTTTAAATACAAAAATAAGCATCCTCTAACATTATACTCTAATATTGGTATTTGTCATCCATAAGTTCTTTTGATAACAGTCAAAGTTTGCTTTTATGGTTTTTACCTCTCTTCCTTGCATTATATTAGCCATGGGTCTGGGCCTGTGGCCGAAATGTGTGCTAATTCCTGGCCCGTTAACCTACTTGCCTTGGATGACCTGTGTGTGATTGCACTGCGTTTGCAGTTAGCAGCCTAATTAAAAAAATAAAAAATGGAGCTGAAGCCCAAGCCATACAGGATAATAGAAGTCCATGGGCCAATTAGCAGAGATACACATTAAGATCCAGATGATAGTCTTATGACCCACTTTTGTTTTTTGTTTTTTGTTATATATATATATGTTTAATTTGTTTTGAGAATTTTAAAAAAGATTTAATCCGTCGTGATATTAATGTTAGGTTGGCATATAATGTGTTTTCTATATATATAAATCAAAATGCTTGAAAAATAGAGAATAAGAAATAGCTATATATTAGTCTTGATCATATTTGTTAGAAGTGAGCAAAAAAACTAAAAAATCAAGAAAACCAAGAAAACCGGAAAAAAAATTAACCTAAAAAACCAAACCATGAAAAAAACCTATTAAACCAATTAAAATTTTAAAAAAACCGACCGGTTCAGTTTGGTTTCGGTTTTATAAGCCTAAAACTAAAAAAAACCAAACCGAACCCAAACCGAAAAAACCGGAAAAAAACCGAGTCAAACCTGTATGAACTAGTTTTTATTCTAAAAACCGAACCGAACTGAAAATGATCACCCCTAATATTTGTTATTATAAGAAAACATGGCATTTGATTTTCAAACAAAACTACTTAAGTGATCTTATTGCATGTAAATTTAGTAAAATCAACCCAAAATCCTCCATTATCATAATATACCTCAAGGAATTTTCTTTTTAATCATCAATATAAATTAACAGCACAATAAAATAAAATTACAAGGAGACATAGATGGGGTAAGGCTGCATGCGGCATGCTACCTCATCAACATACCTATATATATGTGGAGATCATGATGTTTCTAATTAACATCAATGCTGTAGCGCCACATGATGAGGCTTGCTTTGGCGAGGAAAGAGAAATTTCATAAGAGAAGAATTAGAAGCCAAATTCATTGAAAGAGAAGGTATCAAATCATTAGGTATTAAATCCAGCTTATTATATCGAGTTATTCAATATGATGACTCTGAATTTAAAGTTTAATTTGATTCAAGTTTATTATTAAATTATATTAAGAATTAACTCGGTCAAAGTCATGTTATCCTATGGATCAACTCATAACCACGTTGATCAGGCCAAATCTAGATTTGACTTGATAAAATCAACTCTAAATATTTTTTAAATTTTTTGTTCGAACAACATCATCTTACTTAAAAATAAAAGCATAAATGATGTTGTTATTTGATAGATTCGGGTTAATACGTCAATTGGCAATTCACCATCCAACCTACAACATAGCCTTAAACATGCTCCAACATTGAATAATACTATTATATTTAATTTTGTTTGACGGAACATCAAAATCATAATTAGACATTTAGCTTAAAGTTCACAATAGCTCAAACGTCCATGTGACAACGGAAGCACTTTTGGAGTTTTATTATATAGTAGGATAGAAGTATGGATGCTTTTAAGTATAGCTGGATTCGTAAGATCATGTGGCCAAGGGAGACAATATCTCGAGCAGAGATTATTACATGCTATGTATGTATATATGCTTTGCAAAGTAGAGCGAGAAGCACGAAAAAGAGGGAGAATTAACTATGCCTTTTGATTCTATTTGAACCTATATATATACAAAACTAACTCGACCTAGATAAAAACAACGCCGCCAAGAATCCCTTGATGAAGAAAAATGGTGTTTGGGGGATTATAAAAAGAGACTCACTTGCCCAATCCACTCCATCTATCACGTTGATGTTGCAGTCAAGACTCAAGAGTGCGTGGATTAATTAGAAATAAACCAAGAAATAGTATATCAAAGAAAGAAAATAATGGATTTTGCTCTATTTTTTTATTCTCTTAACGAAAGATTGTGTCTTTTACTTTGAGAATTATGTTTGTTTTCTAATCACATATTAATTTTTTTCATTAGGTTAATTTTATTACTAATATCGTTTGTAAAATTTACACGTTATCAAACTATATAATTGTTTTATTTTTTTTTCACTGTAATTCTCTTAGTTTATACCGTAAGAATATTTTTATTGGTGTTTATTAATGGATTTAGTGAAGAAAAATTCGGTCAATAAATATCATCACAATATAAATTTTATTGATATTTCTATTTGTATTTATCAATTTTTTTTAGTAATAATTTAAGACAGAGTTAAATTAATTATCCTCGGAAAGCTTTTTAGTTTAAGTGAAAACAGAGATCTCTTAAGAAAAACAGAGAGAACACCGGTTCAAATCGAACTACAACTCATCAAGAACTAACAAATAGTTTGAAAATGTACTTTCAACAATACAACGAGATACCTATGAATCTTGTTAATTATGAAGAGTTTTTTGTCGGGATATAGATGTCTTACGAGGAAAGGCAGGGGCAGCAGACGACCTTATTAGCATCATGAGGTTAATAATTAATATATATATATATATATATATATATATATATATATATAAAGGGGGGGAAGACGATGAGGGCTAAGACAAATTATCAACACAAAGCATCAATTGACAAGGAAGTAATCAAAGATTAGATAAGGGGAAAAGGTTCCCGTTAGACAAGTGGGTACAGAACCATGTGCGATCATGTGGTTGTTGGCCCTTGGCGGGCCCACCAACCCACTTCTCCAGCCCTATTCCTTCTTGACAGGGAATTTTTGTTCAAAATAAATTAAAACAAAACAAAAAAAACAAGTAGCCAGTTTGCTTTCTTTCGTGTTGGCGAGTGCACTCGACGCTTGTTTCTCGAAGGCAAGAAACATGGCAGGTCTTCTTCCCAATTCAAACAGTGGGGGCTCCTGGCTGAATTTCGTTTCCATTAATAAAGCAACAGGGGCGGCATGATCCTTACATGGTTTTTATGACACGGCGGACATGGCGTGAAGCCCACGTCCCCTAACGAAATAGACATGTTGCACACTTTTATTATGGCCAAAGATGAACTTGGTAAGATGGTTTGTAGATTAATAAGGATGTGTATGGTTGAACGTAGTATTTTTTATTATGTAAATTTTTAAGATATAATTTATATTATTTTTTAATATATTTTTTTAGTTTGATTATCAGGTTTTTATATCAAATGATCATTATAATTTAATAACTTAAGTTATTAGATAAGATTTCAAAATATAATTTATATTATTTTTTAATATTGTAAGGAAGCTGGTTTGATGATAAATTTATTGATAATAAAATTTAACAAAGGCTTGGGATTAATGGTAAATGTGTTTTTTTATTTTTATTTTGTTATTGTGGAGGTTTGAATCCTAAAAAATATGATAAGAAGGATAGTTTTTTATATATATATATACAAATATATACATCCATTTAAATACAAATGATATATTTAAAGCTTGATGGAAGAGGGATTTAATATTAGGGTGATGGAATCTATTTGAAGAATGCTCTAAGAGCCAGAAAAAAAAAATTATTGATTAAAAAAATCCTTTAGGTGCCGAAAACATAAAGGCTAAAATTCTCTCTAGCCGTCCAAATTCAATCCCTTCCACTCTCATCTAATATTCCTTCCATATTAGCTTTCTCTCTCTCTCTCTCTATCTCTCACTCTCCCCCTCAAAATCTCATAATTAGCTCTCCATGCCCATGGAAGAAAGCCTTCTCTCTCTTTCCTAGGCTTTTTAGAATATTAAGAGCTGATTTGTGTGCGAGTGTCAGAGATGATGGAACTTTGGCTTTTGTCGACCTTGGAAGCAAGAGGCCCCCTTTGTGTCAGAAGAAAATCCTAACTTCCAATCTCAAATGCTCACTTGTCCCTCTTTCACCCCCATAAAGTGACTTGTGTCAGAGTTAGTTAGTTAGTACTAGGATTTTACGGGATAGTTCATTCACAGTACTATACTAGTACTCCTGCTGCTGTAGTTTCTATATAAATTCCTGCTAGAAAACCCTAATATTCCCTTCACTGTTTTCTCTAGTTATTCTTTCCTTGAAATTAACTCGGTTTACAGCCATGACTTCAAAGCATGTAATAGCTACAACACACACGGGGTCTCTTAAGAACAGGTTTGCCCGTAGATTTCTCAGATCCCTTCTGAAAGTGAAAAGGAGTGATAGACTCGGCACTGGTACTGGTACTGGTTTCCAATCAAATGAAGAGATCAGGAAAAGGAATGCTCAGAGAATAAAGACCGCTGCTTATAGATCGATGGCTTGTGTAGTTGGGCCAAGAAAAAATTGGAGCCGAGCCCTTCTTTTCAAGCTTAGATACCGAGCCAGAATCCAGGGAGCTGGTTTGAGAAAGCGATGCTTGGTTTCTAAGAAGAAGAGAGTTCTAAGAAAGGAAAATAAGGTGCAGGTGATCTCAAGAGAGCCCAGTCGTGCTGATAATCTTCGAAAGCTTGTTCCTGGAGGGGATTCGATGGATATTTGCAGCTTGTTGGATGAAACTGCACATTACATAAAATGCCTTGCTACTCAGGTTACGGTGATGGAAAGTATAGCCGATTTATACTCTGAATGATGATCAGATGATGAATTGCATGCATGGTAATTTGAATATATTGTTTTTATATACATCAAAATTGAAGTAAATATCATAAAGAATAAAACTACCATGTCATGTTCTACAAGGAAAGGATCCAGATGATGAGTATGTAAACAGGTAAATTCTCTAGATCTATATATAAATATAAATCACTGCACAGTAATATTTTTCTGCATCTTGATGACAGATGTTAGTCAGATCAGGGACCAATCGTACCAGATGGTTTTTGTTTCTTGTGCATAAATATATTATCTGACAGACAGGATATCGTTTATATATGTTTTTTGTATTTTCTTCCTCTCTCCCTCTCTACAACATAAGCTCAAACTGCATCTTCACTTCTTAAGATTTCTGTAATAATTTTCCATAGCTTGCACATCAACGATTATATATATGCAGGCCGATTGTAGTGTATAATGTTGCAGGTGGCAACATAATAAGGGAATCCTGTATATGGGACTAATCAACCTATCAATTTATACCTTCTATTAGAAGATCTGATAGTGAAAATCTTGTTTCAAAGTTAATATGGCTTAGGAGACTGATCGATCAAGTAATCACAAGGGTTTCATGGCAGTCACACACACACACACATATATTTATATATCCATTTTCAGCTGCAAGAAAATGTATTACAAATGCTGATTAGCCGGAGTTGTGTTGAGATAAATCAATGGTACTTGAATTTGAAGTAGCCAATATCGGCCAGGTCGTTGATTAAAAGATATATATGCACAGTTTTCACATCCTGTAATGTTTGATGGATGGTTCGAACTATTTACTGGACCCAAACCTAGATTCGTTCAATATCAATGATATTGTGTGGACGGGGAGCTTGTCCAGAGTCCTTGAATTTACTAGCGAGGGGTCAGTCGTCATCCAAAAAGAGTAATAATAATTACAGAAACTAAAAGGGAAACATCTGCACTCATCCTGCTGTTCATCATTTCAACATTACTAAATTTAATTTGTATTATTTTCGACTATTCTACCCTATAGTCACTGCAGAGAGTGCGAAGCAGTTAAGATCTCAATTTCAAACTTTGGAGATGGTGGGATATGAGATTTAAAGATGGAAAATGACTACTTTTCATTCTATAGTTGAAATCCTGCTGGACTTTAATATGAACAAGAAATAAGTTTCTAGATGAATTAACAAATTAATTGGACATTCACCAGATAATTATACAAAGAAAGGGAGTCCTTGTGGGTTTAGCAGCTGTCCAACTGTTTTGGTTACATATCAATTCTCCAAATTTAATTTAATTGATAGTTAAGGAGACTCTTTCATTGCCTATTAAGATCTAAACTATCGGATCCCATCAACCATGCACTAAGATGTAAGCTTTTTCATGAATCTTCTTGTATCGACATGGATATCAGAGCTTTCTTCTGTAGAGCTATATATATATATATATAAAGAGGAACAAGATATAAGCACCACAACTAACTGCGATTGTGAATTAGTACGCTGTCACTCTCGTGATCAATGTTCAAAGCAATTCTTTCTTAACTTTATGCCCAGACAAGCATTATATACATATAAGAAGTGGTAGCTAGAATCTTAGCAAGTGCTGTTTACAAAAATCTGTTCATTATGTAGGAAAAAATTTAAAAATCACTGTGAAATATATAGTTTGATGACAAAAATTGCATGCTTTCCGTATTTTAAATTAACTTAATAATTAATACACTATTTTTTAATTAGATATATGTGTTGCACGTGAATTATTCAAATATTCAAAATATTAAAAAATACAGCATCCATGACTTCAAATAGTTTGAAGAAACATTCAAAGTCTTTAATTATTTCTAATAGATAAAAATATTATGAAAATGATAGGAGTTTTTTTCCCTCGAAATTACAGAGGAACCGGTGAGCAATGTAGTCTTCTTTTTATTATTAATTGAATCAAGTATAAAATTTGAAAATCATAATCTATAAATCTAGTGAATAAAGAAAAAATGGCCTGTGAAAAAAATCTGTGGTGCTTTGATGTATGTTAAAATCAAAGGTTCTTCTAAGTGATGTTTGGAGGGGAAAAAGTTTAATTAGTGTAATTATAAAAATAAAAAAAATTATGGTCTAAAAAAAGTTATATAAGAAAGTTATATAACATTGAATTTGTTATATGAGAAATACAAAATTGGATATTGAATCTGAAAAGTAAAAGGAATATAGGGTACATAGTATAAATGGGGAAAAAAAGTTATATAGGAAACACATGTTAGGAAATGAAAAAAAGAAAAAAAATATTAAAAAAGTTATAGGAATTATACATGTATTAAATAAGTGTATGATGATTATTTAAACAATTTAAGAGTATTAATTATAGTCTTTTAAAAGTATTTAAGGTATTATCTTCAATCAAAAGTTTCCATAGAGTTTGTTCTTTTATATAAAATTATAGATATGTCATATAAATTGATAAAATAAATTTAGTGAATTTATTAATATTCTTATTATATGTTTACACACACATGTTTGTTAGAGAAAGCACAAAACCCATAATAATATTATTATTTTTTTGGAAATGGGATCCTCTCATGTTTTTTTTATTTTTATTTTTGTTATTGTATAAACACAACAATAATATTAGGGAATGCATATATATATATATAAAATATTATAGAACTACTTTAGTGTTGTAATATCCACCTTTACTATTGTATATTGCTCTACATATATAAATAAAAAAGGTTAGTAAGATAATAGGTTAAAACTCTTATTTCTTCTCAACTTGATATCAGTCATTACACATTAAAACTTTTCTCTTCCTAATGGACTCTGTTGTTGCTGCTGACTTCTCCCTCCACCAAACCAGTGTTATAGCACCGCTGATCGGCCACACATAGGCTGTTGTTGGTGGCCCCTTCCCACAATAGTAGACTCCCTCTCTTGCAGAGCAGAAAAATGGTTTCTCTTCTCATGTTTTTGTCGATCCTCTTCATATTATAGGGACCTTAATTCCAGCCATAATTTCTTTGTCCAATACTCAGCAAGTTATTTTGTTGAAGCTTATGAACAATAATTGGGCCTTGGAATTTGATTTAAATTCAAGTTGATTTTTAATTTTTTAAACCAATTAAATATTATTTTGAGGGGTTAGTTGTGGGTTTATTAAAGTTTATAGGGTTTTTTTTTAGGGTTTTTAAGTGCAAAAAAAAGAGGGCTGAAAATGGAAGTTTTTTTTACAAAAAAAAAAAAGAGCCCATTTTTCACCAACTTGAAGTGGCCTAAGCAAAAATAGTGGATAACATGTCATTGATCTATTTTTTTAACATAAAATAGGTAAAATCATTCAACGAAAAAAAAAATGGCTAAGTGCGCTAACCTACCTAGACCCAAACATGTGGCTTTTTTTTAACTTTGGTTTTAATTATAACTCATTAAAATAACTTATAAAAAAAATTTTATTTTGAATTTTATTTTATTAAATATTATTTAACTTTTACTTAATTTTCAAGCAGCGTTATAACATTCTTTTTATGACATAAACAAATGATTTTTTTATACAACCCTTTATAATGTTTTATTAATAAAAATATTTTGTTGATATTTTACGCATATCTATTTTTATTATTGTATGATTAAATAAGAAATAGATTTCGATAAACAAAATTATTAAACTCAACCAAGTCCATGACATGATTTATGGATTTGACGGGTTGACTCTGATTGTTCCAAAACATCATCATTGTTTTGTTATATAAAAAAATATATTCAAACAACATCATTTTAAAAATATTTTCTAAGTTAAATCGAGTTATAAAAGGGTCATGTTTGAACTTTTCAAGTGGATCGGATCCATCAAATTAACTCACATAATTTAGTTAAAAACTCAGGCTAAAAAAAGGTCCCGGTCTGGAGGTCTACAATCCAACTTGTCAAGTTTGGTAACATTATCAAAAAGTTCTTTGTGACAATACACAAGCAATGTAGTATTCTTATTTGTTTTCTAATACATTTATGTACTCTAAATTGTTAGAATATGTTTTTTAATTAAAATTTGCTATTATTATTATTATTATTATTATTATTATTATTATTATTATTATTATTATTATTATGAGGTGTTGTCTAAGAAAAAAATATCCTAGTTTAAAAAAAATCATTAAAAAATAGAGAGCTTTATTAATCCTTATTTCAGATTATTCGATTTGTGTTATATTAGTTTTGATTTCTTTTTATTTTTATTAAATAAATAAGATATAACAAAAACGTTATATTTCTTTATGGATAAAAGATAATAAGAAAACAAGGGATCATGCTAACAAATTATTTTTTTAGAGAAAATTAAATTATTACATTTTCTAAAAAATAAAAAATTATTGTATAATTAAATAAAAAATTTAAACGGCACACAAGTTGGATATCTTGATTGAGAATGTTAGTATATGGGTTTTCTAAATTGATGGGATTATCGTAAAATTTCTTGGGCTAAAAAAAACCGTTTTTCTTATTAGGTCCAACTCGTTCAACCTGTCATGTATGCACATCCAATCCATCTGTAGGTTTGATCTGCTTCACTGTGAAAATCTAAATAATTCATAATGTCCACCCCACTTGAATATTTGAAAATATTTTGTCAGATCAGATCAGAAAATCAAAAGAGTGGGTATAATGTTTTTTTTTAATTAACATATATGAGTGTTCGAACTAGCTTGCGTGTATTTTTATTAATCCCACAGGCCTTGAAGTTAACGACTATATAGACCTCCAGTGGTTATCATATTAGCAACGATAAGATTCATACCTGAGATCACAAAGGGACAAACTTCTTGATCCCAAGCTTTTATCACTGGTCACCTAATAAATGGTTAGAGTGGGTATAATGTTGATCTCCCTAAACAGTGAGGATTTTAACTTCCTATCTAATATACTTTAAAACAAGAGTTATTATAGGAGTTTTCTACCTCCAAATTAAATTACATACACTTTTAAATCCTAATATGAAAAAATACATGTTTTTGTTGATAATTATTATAAATTCAGATCTTATTCAAAAAAACAAAATTGAATTATCGGATCAACTATTTTTATTAAAATAATAATAATTTATTATTTTTTTCTTGATATTGACTTGGTCAAGTTTGGATTGAATTTAGCCGAATTAATCAAATCATTAAAAACTAGTTATGTCAAATGAGTCTGATTAAGTCATTTTGTTGTCTATTTTAACTAAAAACTTGACTCAAATTATAAATTTCTTAAATCAACTTAACTCAAATCACATGTTTTTTAGATTAATTCCTAAAGTGGATCTGAATTTAATAATTATGTTACTATAAACAAGTATTTAGTTTTTAATAAATAGTAAAGAGTTTCATTTATCTCTTTATATATATATATATAAAAGACATGGCATTAATGATTTTAACTCATTTCTATATGTTTTTCATAAAAAAAAAACAATTACCTTTTCTACTAAAATATGTGTTTTTGGTTATACAATCTTTTATGATTTCCTTAATAAACCTGTGTTGATTTTTTATAAATAATAAATAGTTTCATTTATCTATTTTTATAAGACATGATATTTTATTAATAATAGTCTTAATCGATTGAATAGAGAATCTCCTATGACTTCTCCAAAGACAAACGGTATCTTTTCAACCAAAGTACATGTTTTTTAAACAAGTGTTTAATTTTTAATAAATACGAATTAGTTTTTTTATTGTTAATAAGACACATCATTAATGCTCTCAATTCATGAAATATATTCTTCTTATGGATTTCCTTAAGAAGCAATGTTTAATTTTTTTTAATAAATAGAAATTAGTTTCATTTATATATCATTTTTAATAAGTTACATCATTTTATTTATATTCTCAACTAGTCATTAAATAGAATCTTCTATAATTTTTCATAAAAAATATATTTTCAATTAAAATAATTTTTTAACATATCTTTGAGGATTTTCTCAATGTATTAAATTTTTAATAAATAAGAATTAGATTTATTTGTATTTTTAATAAGACACATCATTTCCTTTAATTGGCTAAATATTTGTTTAAAGGATTATGGTTGATTTAGTGAGGGCAACAACCTTGCCAAGTGGAGGTGCATTTGCATACAGTACTGAGTCCCATTTTATAACCGGATTTAGCTATACTTTAATTGGCTATTTATGGAACTCAATCATTGTTCAAAATTAATTTCTCGAATAATTAGGTTGTTCCAAAAATAATTAAATGTTGTGTCGAAGAGGCATTGTAATACGCACCAGTGCCTCTGTAAGAATGCCACATGTTGATTTCATTTTTTTTTTTTTTGTCGAAAACTAAAATTAAAAAGGAAAGGTCTTAATTGCTTCGCCGCTGTCATCCGGTTCTCAAGTTGCGAAGAGGATAACGACGATCTACAAATTAGAACATCAATACTCTAGAGGAATAGTAGATTACTCCATCTCTCTCTCTCTCTCTCTCTCTCTCTCTCTCTCTCTCTCTCTCTCTCTCTCTCTCTCTAATTAATGCTATATATATATATATATATATATATATATATATGACCTATCCTTTAATCATTAGATTTATCATTACTTCTCCTCTAATTATCCAAAAGAAAAAAATATCATTAAAAGACACAGAACTATGAATGGTTCTTTTTATTAACAAGGGATGATATCTACAACATTCAAGTAGCTTTTAAAATAAGATTTATATTTTAAATAATTAGTTAATTTTTTTTATTTTAGTAATTTAATCTATTTTTTATAATCAGTGACTGATGCTTGGTGCTTGATAAGCTATGATAATTGATAATTGGTATCTGTAAAAGATCACATTTTAAGGGATTTAGGAACTCTCTGGTATTTAAGTAAGTATCTTTTTAAAAGAAAAGACAACAATATTTTAGAGAGACTCTGAAAATAAACATGCAGTGAAAAATAGAGATTGTAAATCTACTTTTATTAAAGATTCATATGGTTTTTATTAGGGGAGAGCAAAAAAACCAAAAAACTGATTAAACCAAGAAAACTGGAAAAAAAAATCTGAAAAAACCGATTAAACCGATTAGAATTTTGAAAAAACTGACCGGTTCGGTTCGGTTTCAGTTTTATAAGCCTGAAACTGAAAAAACCGAACTGAACCGAACCGAACCCAAACAAAAAAAACCCGAGCCAAACCGAAAAAACCAAGCCAAATCGGAAAAAAACCGAGCCAAACCAAAAAAACTGAGGCAAATCGGTTTGAACCAGTTTTTGCTCTAAAAAACCGAACCAAAACCGGTTGGTTTGAACCGGTTTCGGTTTTTTTTAATTTCGGTTTGGTTATTTTTTTGATAAAAACCGAACCGAACCGAAAATGATCACCCCTAGTTTTTATAGCTTGTAAGTCTTGTCTTGATAACATTATCGAGGGAAAATATCCCTGAAACATTCATTAAAAAAAGGATGAATTAATATCTTTAACACATCATTAATAAGGGACAAATGGTAGGTTCTTTTGAAGACTTTTATACACCTAAAAGTGTAGAGAGATAAGATACTTGACCTCAATATTTTATGTTAAGGATTACGAGGAAAAACAAGTCTTGTGGCTTAATATAAAATCTACAAAGATCATTAGTTCTATATCCATTTGGTCTCGGAGAGATGCTGAGCCCTAGGATGTTGGGCCTGGCAACTTGCCAAGTCCACATATATTTGGGCTTAGCGTGTAGCTGAGCCTTGGGGTGTTAGGTATGACAACTTGCTAGATCCACATGTATTTGGGCTTAGCGTGGAACTAAGCATAGGGGTTTTGTAAGATCTATATGTACTGGAGCTCAGCATACAACTAAGTCTAGGGATGTTGGGTTATCATCTTGTCTTTGGTCCTTCTAAACATAGATTTTAAGCTAAGTAACATGTATAAAACACTTTGATCAATTAGTAGCCCCCTAAATTTAGGCATATTTATTATGCAAAGATTTTGAAAGGTTATCAGCTTTAATGAAAATCTTTTTACTTGAGAGTTGATTGTCCCATTAATGAGAGATTGTTGACCTTTCCTATGAGGTTTGTCTTTGTAGAATTATTAGGATTCTTTGTGACCATGTGTCTCATCTTTATTTGAAGGAAATGACTAGGTGGCTTATCCTTATTAAAAAAAAGGTGTCCCTTGAAAAACAAAACAGTAGTGTGCATTCAATGCAATAATTGAATAGACTTTTGGATATATGAGATGACATGAAAGGTCAATTATCTAACTGTGAAAGTGAAAAGTTGTTTCCTTTATAACCTTAGTTGTTCTTGCTTTTATCTTTCCTTTTACTTTCATCCTTTTTAATTTCTAAAACCAATAACTTTGTTGAGAGAAAAACCTTAGCCAATTATGCTATAATTTGAGAAGAAAACCATCATTTTAGGTATCTCCTACTAAAAACTTCTTTTTCCTTCTTTACTTTAATCAGAAAAATGGACCTAAAATGAGTAAAATATATCCCTAAGAGAAAGGGTTTGCTGCCGCTAATAAGAAGTTCAAGTTTCAACCTGAAATTAGATGAAGCAATAGGTGACATGGGTCCATTAGAATGGACCCCAGAACTAGAAGGGGTGGAATCCCAGTATCCACCTCTAGGAGAGGGAGATTAGTTCTCCCTATAAGAGATTTTTTTTCTCCTATTATTACTAGGGAACCTCAAGGTAGAGAAATGCCTTTGGCACTCTAGGTGTAGAGGACATAGAGTTTGTTAATGATCGACATGTAAGAGAGTACACAACTCAAATGTTTGTTAAGGCTGAACATATCTATCAACCAACCTTGGACACTGTCTAAGGTCATTTTAAAATCACATTTTCCTTTTGCGCATATATATATATATATATATATATATATATATATATATATATATATATGTTGGGGTACACCTTCCCCCTATAGAACTTGTTAGGAAAGTTTTTAGATACTACCATTAGGGTTCATGCCAGTTGCACCCTAATGAGTGAATAATTTTATTTGCCTTTGATAAGTTTCTTGGGCTCGTCAAAATCAAGCCTATAGTTAATATCTTTAAGACTTGTTACCATCTGATCGTTGACACTGATGGTGGCAATGACATGTATTGGTTATTTACCTTTACCAACATAACCATACGAGCAATAAAGGGAATTATGTAAGGAAAGCTTGCCCATGTCAAGAAATGGAAAGAGAGGTGTTTGATAATGAGATATAATGGGTCAATCAACCCCAGAGGTAGGATACAATAAATTTAGGGTTGTTCCCATTATTAAAGGGTACCTCCCCCTGATATTAACAGTAAACCTTGTCTAAATTCAGATAAAGAAAAAACATGTGTTGCATTAACATTAGCCTCAATTGAGTACGAAGTCAATAGGATGTCCAGATAGCGCTATAAGTCATGTTGCAAAGTATGGAGCTTCCTTACCTCTTATTTTCTTTGTACATTTAAGTTCACTACTGACTTTATTTTTGTACATGATTAACAGCTGAAGAAGAAAGAAAAACTTCAGCAAGGTTTATAGAGGAGAGTTCACGAAAAGGGTCTCCATCTCTTAACTTGAGTAGAGGTAAGGCTAGATAAGAGATGGAGGGTGACCTTGTCATTATAGATAAACTCCTTATCCTTAAGGACACAATAGCAAGAACCATGACTTTTGTAGAAACAGAAGATAGGGGTAGTTATACTCTCCTACCTGGGGGGTCAAACAGATCTACCAGGCCATGTTGCAAAGTATGCAGTTTCCTTACCCGTTGTTTTTCTTTGTACATCTAAGTTCACTATTGACTTTGTTTTTTGTGTAAGACCGATAACTAAAGAATAAGGAAAAACTTCAGCAAGGTCTATAGAAAATATTTCAAGAGGATCTTTATCTCTTAACTTAAGTAGAGGCAAGGCTAGAGAAGAGATGGAGGGTGACCCTATCATTATAGATGAACTCCCCGTCATTAAGGACTCAATAGTGGGAACTAGGACTCCTATAGAAATAAAAGCTATGGTAGCCATACTCCCCTACCTAGGGGTTAAACAGATCTAACTTTTTTGAAGTGATTGCAATCGTTGTTGCCCATTTTAAGAGAAAGAGGGTCTCTATTTTTATGGTGTCTAGTGTTCCAGCCTCAAATATAGAGGCTCATGTGGTGACATTCCTTCTGCTTTGAGTTTTAACTTTGTCTACAAATTAAAAGCTGCTGCAGTGGAGCCCTTTACCTGGGTTGTTCATGAAAAAGCTAAATTTAAGGATGTTTTTACTAACTTTATCCTTGGTGAGGCTTCCCTTCAATGGCTAAGGAAGAAAAAATTTATGGAAGCTAAACTGAGGAGCCTCAAGGTGACCTATACATTGCTAAAGGAAAATATGCAAGGCTTTATTCTTCAATTGGGCTCCACTGAAAAAAAAATCATGTTGATTATAATCGGGTGGATACCCTAAAATAGACGATCCTTAAGGCAAATGCCACCCAAGACTGCCCAAGGGCTGAGCTTCTCGCTATCAGAAAAGAAGCCTGGAGTTCTCGAGCGCAGCTGGAGACTTTGACGAACTCTTTTGAGAAGTTCCAGGAATTGTTTGAAAGGTCTGCAACTTTGTCTAAGATAATTGGAGACAAGATCTTTCATGTTATACCCAACTTGTATTTCTTTAATCAATAAAAGGACATGTAGATGGAATTAAGTATTTCCTTCCATCCAGTCCTGATGCTTAATTTTATAGATGTGTTCCTTACTAGGGCTACAATTACCTAACATGGAGAATATCTAGTTGAGGAGCATGAGCTAGATATTTAAGCCTCTGCCCCCTTCTCCCCTTAACTATGTAAACAACCTCAGCTTTGTGGGGTTTATCCATGTGAAACCTTGTTATTTTATAAATTTAATTTTTTTTTTAATTTTTGTGTTGACTTATGTAATCTGTATGGATCTAACACCTATAGTAAAAAATTCCATATAGGGTCCAAAGCCCTTGGAAAATTGTTGAGAATTTGTATAGGTCTAACACCCATACTTAGAAAATTATTTATCAAATTTTAGAAAGAATCAAGCTTTGAATTTTGCCTAGCCTTTGTAAGATTTACCCCTTGCTTGAAATCGAGAGGAAATCAAGGTTGTAGTTATATCTTTATATTCCCAACGGATCGTTGAGATGCCCCTAGAATTGCATGGAGATTGGTGTTATTACATTGTAAATATGAAGTCAAATCTCATAGAGAGGTATGGGGTCATTTCCCTAGGGAGATGTCATTTCAATCTCATCCTTGGAGAGTTGTGCAATTGCACTAAAAGATCATGTCAATCCCTTCTAAGGTAAGATGTGCAATCACACTAGCTAGAAAGACTAAGTTGATCCTTTCCAATATAAATTATGGAATCGCATTAGAGAGATTAAGTCCATCTCATCCTTAAAAGAGTTATCAGACCATTTTCCTGGGGAGATGTTGTGTCAATCTCATCCTCGAAGATTTATACAATCGCACTAGGAAGACCATGTCAATCCCTTCCAATGTAAGTTTTGCAATTGTAATAGGAAGACTGAGTTGATCCCTTCTAAGATAAATTATGCAATCACATTAGGAAGACTGAATTCATCCCATCCTTAGAAGATTTATAGGGCAAGTGCCCTTAAGCAACACTTGGAAAAAAAAGAAAACATCATTATTTTGAACTAGTTAATCCATACATAAGAAACTTACATTCTTAGTCATTGACTATGGTACATTTTATTGCCCTTTAAGGTATAATCAACTCGATAATTTGGGTATCTAGTTTTTATTGAGATCATGGTCTCAGTTTTATAGGTGATGAGAGAATAATGTTTTTCTAGTAGATGTCTTTTAGGTAGTTGATTCACTTTACCTTGGATTGTTGCCAAAGATACTTCACAAGTTTTATTATTTGAACCAACACTCTATTTGCACTTATGAAAAGCTTTGAGATCTCAAGGTTCCAATGACATTCATGTAGTCGACAAATATGTAGCCCAAAATTTGCTTGTCTCCCCAAGTCCCTGAGAAAAATAAGAGAAATCATATTCTGACTTAGAGCAATAAAAATGGTGTTTAGCCTTCTGATTCTCTTACAAATAGTTTACATCAAATATCCTTGGTAGATCATGTCTTCCAAGTTGATTTACAACATTCTTGGTCATTAAAGTAGTCTCTTCTATTGATGAACTTTATTGGTATCATTAATGGGAACAAAACAATGAACATTATCCTCCTAGTAGTGATGTTGTACTCAAAATTGATACAAGTTTAACACAAAGGCCATTGAAAACCATGATAAAGATTGGTTCCCAAATATTGTATTGGGTTTGATGGGCTTGACGATTTCTTTATATAGCTAGTACCACCTCAATCAGGAGTCTGACTAGGTTGAAAAGTTGTTAATGCTTTGATAAAGCAATTGTGCTAGCAGTCGCAGGGAGGTCCATGACATATCCTATTCTAGGTTTGTCTTGATTATCTGCCATTAATTGATAAGAGATGTCAAAAACTAATTCAGGAATAACAATTGATGGTTTTTTTTATCATTATTCCCACAAACGACGCCATTGATGATGTTCCAAAAAATCCAAGTAGCTTAGAAGCAAGGCTTATATCTTGGATAATTGGCTAATATCTTGGTTATAGCATTTTGATCCACTTGGCTAAGATGGTTGGCGATCAATGTCTAGTGTCTAATAAGTCAAGATGGTCTATGGCTAGTACCTATAAAAAGCTTATTTTGATTTGATAGAGTTTGAGACTCTCTAAGTAAATATATTTTTTAGAGAAAAGACAATGATATCTTAGGGAGAGACTCTGAAAATAAACATACAATCGGAAATAGAGATTATGAACTTGCTTTCATTGAAGGATTCATAGGGTTTTTATAACCCATGATTTTTGTCCTAATAATATTATCAAGGAAAAATACCCTTGACATATTCATTAAAAATGGATAAATACCCCTTACAAATTATTAATCAAGGATAAATATCTCTTACACATTATTAACGAGGGGTAAGTGGTAGGTTTTTTTAAAGATTTTTATGTACCTAAAGGTGTAGAGAGAAATGAGTATCTCTGGCCTCAATATTTTATGTTAAGGATTATTAAGGAAAAACAAGTAAAGTATTGTGGCTCGATATGATACTTATAAAGATCATCGGTTCTATATAAATTTGAGCTCAGAGAGATTTTGAGTCTAACAACACATAATTGAACTTAAGGATGCTAAGTCTAGTAATTTTATCAAACCCATATATATTTGGATTCAGTATTTTATTGGATTTGACAACTTATCAAGTATATCTCAATACATAGTTGATCACAATAATATTAAATTATCACGTCCTTTTAAACATAGATTTTAAGCTAATCAACATCAATAAAACACGCTTATCCAAAGGTAACGCTGAACTCGAGACCTCACCTTCTTCCAAAGAGTAGCACTTTGAGAAGAACTGTTTTTTAAGCTCTACTTGAAAAAGAGATGCAAGCATGCATGGTTAATTAATTTGCTTAAATAATACCCTTTAACCACCATCCTAAATCACGGCATTACTATAGGTTACAGTGGGGCCCAAGGATATACAAGCCCTTATGTTCAGACAGAAAGACAGATCCAACAAACATTTCTCCACCGCAAGTTCACAATCCGTGATGCCACAGTTCAGTTCAGCGTATTGATTGATGGATTAGGGAAACCTGCCAAGTTCAACTCACGGGCTACCCTTATTTCCTATCCCTATCCTTCTTCTTTTCCTATATATAATCGAAACCAAAACCGCCCAAGAAGCAACAAAAGAATATAAACAAGAAGATCAACTGTCTCTCTGCCTGGTTTGTATTCCAAGAAATGGAGAAAGTCCAAAAGCTCTTCTGTGTGGCTCTATTGCTTGCAGTACTAGCCATAGCAAGCAATATTGCGAATGCCCAGAGTACCATATGCAAAATGCCTGTTGCTGGCCTAATGTCATGCAAGCCTGCTGTAACTCCTCCTAACCCTACCGCACCCTCGGCAGACTGCTGCTCGGCACTTTCGCATGCTGACATAAACTGCCTTTGCTCCTACAAAAATTCCAACCTGCTCCCTTCCCTTGGAATCGACCCAAAACTTGCCATGCAGCTCCCTGGCAAGTGCAAGCTTCCTCACCCTGCTAATTGCTAGACTACCGATCGTAATCGATCCAAGGGTTTTCCTCTACATATATGTATCATGTCATAAACGTCTGCCAAAAGAAGAGATCATAAATCAAGGAAGAGTACAATAAATCAGCTAACCTTCTATGCTCCTCTTGATCAGCGCTTTAGAAGTTGGCAAAGTACCAGCTAATTATCCTCCTGATTGTGATTTGATGTAATTCCTTGTTGCGAGTTCTTGTTTGTTAGTTGATGAGTCTGTATTAAGCTTAAGTTAATCCAATGTTATCGTGAAAATTTGTGTCAGTACTGTGCTTGCTATCCACTGCTTCGTGCTTATTATCCCATGGAGTCCCACTGCCTTGCCGTGCTTGGTCACTGTCATCTGCAAGGTGTAAGAAGGGATCTATTATTGGCAGGAAAAAAAAAATAGTTGCGAGTATATATATATAGATAGATAGATGCATGGTTATATATTGTGGAATCAATGTTGGTAAACAATCCCCTTCGACTAAGATTGAACTTGCACAAGGACAATGATTGAAACTAATTAATGGCAAAAAATTCAAGTGCTCCAGGACCCAGGAAAATATGGATCAAGCTCTTACGTGCTTGGAGTAAAAGATTTGCTTCAACTTAAATTGTTATTGCTTTCTTCTTTTTTGGTTATTTTTGGCGATTTTAGGTTTTCTATATCCTGCAAAAAGCAAGGAGCCACTGGAGTTGATCACGTACAATAATTGCAATATTCTTTTCATATGAATATTCCTAGGCTCCCGTAATTATCCTCATGGTGTAGGGAAAGTTGTCCTGATGTCTGAATTGATTACATGGATCATATCACATCAAATGACAGTTCAGTTTTACATGTTTCAGCAGTTCGACCTGTTTTTTTTTAAAAAAAAAAATTGTGTTAGATATTTTTTAATTATTTTAATGTGTTAATATAAAAAAAAAATTGAGAGAGAGAGAACCATTGACTCTTTGTAAACAAAATTAATTACGATTTTCTTTATCATATATGTCACAATATATCAAGACTGGCAACAATTGTAGAAGTACATACACGTGAATTAATTACAATGCAAGATTTCAAGAAGAAATGCAGTTAGACGTTCAGCCCGCTTGTAAAGCTTTAGTGTTCTAAGAGTAATTTCCCTTGCAGCTTATGAAGAAATAACTGGTCTACAGCTTCATGCATCGCCAGAAGAAACCCTTGATGAAGCTTCTTCAGAACTATAATTCCAGAGGTTTTTCAGCTCTCCTCGCACTAAAGCCAATAGGACACAAGTTCCTGATAACAAAGTGAATAGAAGCAAAGTTTTGTGACGAGCAAATCAGAATGAAAATGCAATAGCAAATCAGAATAATTATGTCCAGAATGAAAATGCAATCACCCAATTACCTAGAGTACAAGGAACAAGATAGAGGAGTGCAGGTTGACCATGCCCATTCATTAGATATAAGCCCAGGTACGTCAGGAAAAGACCTGAAACAGGAAAATCAGTATCACAAAGGAGACAGATACCATAACACCAAGGTCCTTCCTCCACCCCCACCCCCCCCCCCCCCCCCCCCCCCATTTCACACTTTGACGAGTAAGAGAAAGGTACACAAACTGAGAACCAATAAACTCTGTTAAATTCTATACAAATAACAGATTGTTTACAGTATTGTTTACAGGTACGTGGATTTCAGTGGTAAATTTTCCACAGCTAATGATTGATGATTGAAAGAATTTCCACAATCAGTCGCAAAGTAAGAAAACACTACACATGTCAGTACTTAAATATCAAAAACTTCAGGTGCTTGAAATTGTTGCAAAGACCTGATTTGGACAAAGGACTGGAATCTGAATTTGTACTACTCAGAAGTAACAAAATATTCTTGCAACAAATATGGTAACATGTGGTGAATTTTGACTATCTATTTGGTAAATTTAAAACATTTACACCAAGGTGCCAACTAGCTTGCCTAAGAAATCACTTGGTGCCATCCTTAAAAACCTAGGATTGAAACCTAATTTGCACTTGGGATAAGAAAAATATAGGGGGGGGGGGGGGGAGTTTACCCTGCTGTGTAGTGTACTCATTAACCAAAATAACATAGCATAGAAAAGAAATTCACTGACATAATTGCAACTGAATTAAGATACAGCAAAGATTCTGCAAGAATGCTCACCGACTCCATAGCCAACTGTCAACCAAATAAAATATCCATTTGCTATACCCTTCTTGTTTGTTTTGTCGTATCTGAGACAAGCAAGAGAAAAAATATGCAGCGTATGTCAAAGAAACTGTCCCACATCTAATAAATACAAGAAAACATAGCAATATAGAATATTGAGAACGGGCCACCCACAACAAGGTTTATATCTTTTGGATAAGTCTTGTGGATAGAACTCAGACTCAACTATGTGCTAATGCACAATTTATAATCTAAGGTGAAGTTAGCACGCTACCTGAAAGCAAATGATACAAGCAAGCCAGGAAAAAGAATGTCGCCAAATCCAATCATGTCATAACCACCCCAAGGGTCAGCAAATCGAGGGATTCTTAAAAGCATCGGAATAGTTTCCCCGCCACTGTTGTCACCTCGAGCAACCTAAAGAAAGAGAAGGTAACTCAATACAAAAACTCATCCAGTTATAAATTCTAACAAACCCTCCCATTTATGTCCCATCACAAGTTCTCCAAACAATTTTACTGTTGAAGATGTATTCATATCAATGGAAAATTTATTAAGCAAAGAATCAAAGAGCAAATGGCACAAAACAGAAATATCATTAGGAACATTCTTACAGAATCAGAAGGGCTCTTTTATGTGTCTTTGTGTATCAAAGATTTTGTACTGACTAGTGGAGTGCTGTAATCATGGTCTTCATTTTTCACTCTTAACTTGTCTATAGTAAGTCACATTAGATGTTGTACAGACAGGTAGGACCATGGCCCATTCGCATGTAATGGACTAAAAAGCAGCAGTATGAGATTCAAAAACCTATTAATCAATGACAACAGTTGAGAAGGAACAGGGAAACAACAGTCCTCTTTCACTTTCCTGAGCATTTAAGGCAAAGGCAACTCCAAGAAAAAGGAAGCAATGATAGAAGAACGGGTGCAAAGGCGTAAGAATTTGAAGGAAAATAAAAAAGGAAGAGATGCGGCAAATTTCTACAATTGAGTTCTAAGAAAGATGAGACTGCTAAAAAAAACAGCCAAACGTAGGGGTGACAAAAGAAAATAGAAAAAGCTTGTGCTTTCCAAGGGCAGATCCCTCCATAGCAATCATTAGCTTTTGGCTAAATAAACTTAACTCATTCCCAAGATGTTAATCCACACAAAAAATACCCGGCTGCAGATAATACTTTGAAAGAAACTATACATCAGCCTAATATAAACTTATTCATGATTTTGCATCTCCCAAAAGTACAACTCAACTCAATTCAACTAAGAACTCAATCCATTTAGTCATGTTTAAGGCCAAATATTTGGCAAGCTAATCCAACATCTAATCAATTTCCACCACTTCCAGTGAGATCATTTCAGGTCTACCTCTATCATTCTCTTACATACATTCAACTCAATCCAATCCCGCTTCCATGCTATATTGTAAAATGACCAAAGCATCTCAACATTCCTTCACCAACTCTTCCTTGACAAGATTGAGCACCACCTCCAACTTTTATCGAATGGATTCATTTCTTATCTAGTCCTTTCTTGAATCATTTAATATTCTCATCTTTGTAACACCAATTACATAAACATGTTGCTGCACCACTGTCTAACACTCACTGCCATTAAGCATTGCTGGCATAAACACAGTCTCGTACATTTCATCAGTCTATCCTTTTCCATATAATGCAACTTAAGTGCAGTAACAGTCCATTAAATAATCTCCCATTAAAAGACTCCACAAGTATCATTTTATCCATATGTACTTCCTGTTATGTATAATGCAACTTAAGTGCAGTAACAGTCCATTAAATGATCACCCTTACACATTGCAACTCTACATCAACCAATCTTACAAAATTCACAATTGCTGAGCTTTAAACTTCCCATCTTCTTTATACTGGATCAACAAACAGAGACTTCCCTACATTTGGTCTCAATGCTTTCATTTTCATACATCTATCAAAAACATAATTTCAAGCACTATAACCACAACTATCAGTCTTTTTTGATGACGTAAACTTTCCATGTTCAATCTAAAAGCAATGCAGCATGTGTATGAACCACATGATGGTAAGGAATGTTGAATATACAGCAATAATACTTACCACAATCATAACACTCTGATGGAATATTATTGGTGACAGAAAGACCCAGAAGATGTCATAAACAAATGCACAACAAAGAAGTACTGTAGCAACCTGAGTCACCATAGAAATATCAGATAAGAAAGGAAGAAAAAAAAGTCTAAGCAAATGCCATGAATGAACAACACCATGAATGCTGACAAAATAAGAGTGAAGGTACCTTAATATTAGGTAATCGAGCCACCTGCAAGACAGTTATCATCAAGCAGATGCCCTGACAACAAAAAAGTCATTATTTATTGAAGAGCAGGAGAGTAGACATGATCTAGACAATGTACAAACAACGTCAACGGGTCATATATAGAATATATTGCATCAAACCACTAGTTCCTAAGCATTGAGAGAATATGTCCTTGTTCTTTTATTTGAAAATGAACACATGCTGGTAGCAAGAAAACTAAAAAGCCAAAAGCCACGAAATATGGAGGCTTCCAGATTTATGGGCCTGATACCATCTGTTTACAGCGATCCCAAAATGCAAACCACAACAGATTCTAAATCAACCCTCGTGAAGATGAAGAGTAAGATCTCAACTCCACATCATTTTGGCTACATGATCAAGAAATGAATATTTAAAACCATCACAGCATAAGAACAGTCCTGAACAAAAACTTGCACACATGCTTTATGCAATGAAATTTAATTGCATCAAATAAATAATCCAGAGGATAGACCAGACACATCAACCAGATATAAAGTTATAACTTGCATGAGGTGACCTAGTAGTCTTTCTAGGAGCTTGGTCAAACTTAACAACTAAAGTTATTTCCACACAATATAACAATTGATCAATAAACTAACCTTGTTTACAAGTATTGATAAATGAAACTTACAAGAATATCCTGCCCAGCCCATGAATACGATGCTTGCCGATTAATAGCCCAGAAAATGGCAAATGCCACACAGCAGAATAATACAATAAGTGATAAAAGAGAAGTTTCTCCAAGAAGAGGTAAATTTAGCTTCTTCCGCCCACAGTTTTTGCATATTCTGCTCCACATATAAGAAAAGTGAGTAACATGAATGTAGTGTATAACATAAAATCCACAAGCTCACCAGTTCACAAATTAAGAAACGCAAGAAATCAAGTACCAGTATACCTTAAAATAACTGTTGTTATGCAATTGTGCATCCCCTGAGGAAAAAAGAAAGTACTTCAATAAGCATGATGCAGAATTAGTTGCTGCCCATTAAACATGTTTTTAAAATTAAATGAAAACAAATGTGTATAAATTAATTTGTATACAAAAGAAGGAGATTTTATTAGAGGAAAGAAAACTAATACTCAAAAGGAGAATACAACATCCTATCAAATAACAAAATGAAACAGCTAGTTTAGAATAACAAAGCACTTCGATCCCTTTGCATGTCTGCTAAAGGCGTGCCTCCTGGAGTATCTGCTAAATATTAGCAAAATAAATGGTTTTCAGTGAGTTTACATGCAGTTGTTTTCTAAAGATTATTTAGAGATGGATGAAGGTAGTTGGGAAATGAGAGGAAAAAATAACGAAGAAAGAAGAAAAAGAAGAAAGAAATGTTTTGAAATGAAGTGACAGTTCATTACATCTATCACTAGCTTATATCTCATATATATAAGAACAGAGTATAAAATTACTTTACTACCCTTGACTCCACACTATAAATAATAAACACGCCTAACAACATATGCACTCAATGATTCAGACAAACTATGGATAAGAACTTTAATCAGTGTCCATTGCAATCTAACATGCATTGGCCATGTGTCAGCTGAGTGTCTAAAATCCCAAAAGAGAAAAGAACTGTATTTTTCAACAAAAAGGAAACATTATAAATGCGTCAAGAAAATGGAAAAAGCAATTATACTTCTTCAAACCATGGGCGGAGGAGTGGACGTATGACATGCAGGAATTAAACTGACCAAGCGCAGCTTCAGATCCACTCTATTATATCTTTATGTCTGTTATTCTTTTAAAAATGGTACCATTCCCAAACAATAAGCTCAAAATTACAGTTTCATGAAATTTTCAGTTGGAGTTCATCAACTATAACAAGCCCTTGTTTCAATGCTTTAATATTAGCAATTCGCCAATAAGGAAATTTGTACCTCAATACCACCAATGCAGAAGAGTACGATCAGCAGCCAGACAAACCAGCTTGACATGAAGAAGTAAAGTAGCAACAAAAATGCAGATGCTGTTATCACAAAAACTACTGCACTCTTCACATCAATATCAAGGAAATCTTTCTCAGCGTTGTCTTTGAATGCTGAGACATTGGAAGTTTCCTGGCCAATGAAAGGGGGGAATAGTCAAATACTTCTCGACTAAGCATAATTAAGCAATAACAGAAGAATTTAAAAAACAGGAAAAGGAATATACATGCATACATAGACACGTATACACACACGAGAATGTGTGTGCACGCATGTCAAGGAGATCAAGAACATAAATAAAGGCAAGTAAATGTCCATGAAGATTTTGCTTCAGGTGATGGAAATACCCATGTCTCATTCTCATTCCAATACACCTTTCTTTCAGTGGCATTCTACCCATAGGTGAATTTATAAGTATCTAAGGTGTTCAGGGATATTTTGCGAAGCATAAAGTGGTACCAATGCTTTCAATTTCAATGGCATAAAACACGTTTAAGAAAATCTAAGGGGTACCTGCTTCTTTAATCCTTTAACATTTTCTTAACTCTATTTGATCCTTTCAACTTCAATTTATCCTAGTTAGTTATCTAAACTACATAAAAAATTATAATCAAATACATTGCTCCACAATACCCCTCAGTATCTATACCAATTGACATGTCACTGGTTAAAGAATATTTGCTGAATATTGTACTTGATTAGGAATTTTTAAATAATTCCAATACTGAAAAAAAGAAGAATTAAAGTTGAAAGACTCAAATGAAAAGTGCAGGAAGAAAAAGGACTAAAATCTGATAGTTTCATTTCCCAATCTCTTGACTGGCAACAAAGCCAGACCAGAACTGTTTGGGAAACCATTTGCAGCGGAAGCCAGTTTACAGTGCGCGTTGGGCGCAAAAAAAGAGTTAGCCTAGGAAAGAAGAACATAGCTTACACCTGCAAAAGATTCGGTTCACCAGATGGGGATATGAAATTTGGTTCTGCAGAAAAATAAGAATATATACAATAATTCTGGCTGGAAGTGTTTCTCTTTGCAGAAGTGAAACAAACTAAATGTGGTTGGTAACTACAGTAGGATGTTCTGTAGAGTGATTCCCATTTCATCCAGTTCTATTCAATTCAACAATGGAACAACTGAAACTTCTATTTGTAGAAGCATCTCATATCTTTCTTGTTTTGGATTCACCAAGTCAAAGTATTTTCATCAAAGTGTTGCCAAACAATGATCTTTTAATGGAAGCATTTCCAACAAGCTTAAAGGAAAATATGAGAGACTCTTATTTCTTGAAAATCCTTTCATTCAACAAATCCTGATTACTTGTTCCAATGAATGATCCATACGCATTCTAAAGTTAACTTCAATAAGTAAACACTATCTTACTGTTCACTATCAAAATGTCCCATAAAAATAAGAAAAACCAAATTAATATGTATCAAGTAGCTTGCCAGAAAAATATATCAAAAAACTAGAAAGGTGAAGCATTGTGGAAAATATAGACTCCTAAAATGTATAGCAGATCCCCAATATGTTATTCACAACACACATATTCTTACTAGGTGATGGAAGAATTTAAAATGAATTGATCTGTTTAGTCCGTAAAGAGGAAGAATTTAAAATGAATTGATCTGTTTAGTCCGTAAAGAGAACATCTCTGGGAGAGAATTTATGGACTCCAAAATGTCTATCACGGCCATTTATTCTCACCTGACAAACAAGGGCTTTCCAAGTCGCACTAGTTACAGGACATTTACTTGCTTTAAGCTATTTTTGTAATGATGGCAATCCAGCTAAAAACCCATCCCATAGACAGGGAAAAGAAGAGCAAAGAAAGGGAATAAAGATGCCAACAACTTGAGTGTAGACTTGAAGACACAAATAAGAGTGCATGTTAACCTTCGGTGACAATTCATTATACCGCTCCTGAGCCTCCTCAGAAGCAGCTATCTCAGACCAAAGTGAAGCACAGACAACTGTTCCAACGGCCATCATCCATAAGAATATCACCGACAAATCCATTGGAGGACGAACGGGTGCATAGAACAGAAGCTCCACTGTATTATGAAAATCCATAAAAAGAATTAGGAGTGGTATACATGCTGTGTTTGTGTTGAGTGAGGGTTTGGGTGGGGGCAGAAGGCAGAAAGAGAGACTGCAAGTTGTTTTTCAAATTTTGAAGGGCAAAGAACAGCTAAAACTAATGGCTCTCATGCTTAATTCAATTTATTAACTATGCTTCTGTACAATCATTGACATTATATACAGGAAAAATAAACATTATAGCAGTTCTGGTGCAAAGCCTAAACATGACCGTATTTCCATTTTTTCTAGCTGACTAGTGATCTTCACCCATCACCTCACTTTCCTATCTAACTCATACCTACATGCAGCACAAATCATCATGGCTTCTTTTGAAGGTCTCATAGTGTAAGACAGTGCTAGCTAGATAAGCATACATAATCATGACAAAACTGTAAGGACTCAATGATCACCTTTCTGTCCATCCACAACAGATCTGTTCAGAGATTGACCCCCTGACTTTGGAATCAGTACAACAGGGATTGACACATCTTGGGCAGAACTATTCTTTTCACAACCCATCTCGGCAAGCTCTAAAAGAATAAATTCAAACACAAAGAAACATAAGTTACAGTCAATTCAAAAGGAAGGATAAATGACCAACTCCCCAACATTCCAACAATCTAAATAAACTACAACCTTCTTTGTCATTTATCACCAACAGAGCTGCTGCACCTCCGGACTGAGCAACTTTAGCCTTTGTTGTGAAGTCACAGTCACCGCGCACAGCCATGGCAACAGAACCAGATAGCTGCAGAACAGGAAAATAGCCATACCATCATTTATAATTCAGAAAATTTTATGGATGAAGACCAATAGAATTGTGACAATACACGACTCCCTCCCTCAAAATTTCATTATTCAAAACCTTATGACACCACCAACTACATTTTCTATTCCCGGTTGAAAGTACTCAGATAAGCAAAAGAGCAGCGGAAAAACCTTACCTTGGAAGAAGAAGGCGAACAGCTATTTAACGGATTAGAGAAAATAGCCGTTAATCTGACACCATTTCTCTCCTCTTTTGGCAGAAGAGCTCCAAATCTTGCAGTTATCCCGGTCAAAGTCTCACCTCCGGCACCATTAACCCAGTTCTTAACCTTGACCTACAACATTTTAGGTCAAAAAACAAGTTCCATTACCAAAATTGTCATTTGCATTTATCAAATTTGAGACCGAATTCGGGAAATGTGAGGAAATCAATAATGCGAGCGAACCAAATTGTAAGGATGGTCGCAGGCAGGGAATTTGGGGGAATCGCCGTCGTGAGAAGCTTCCTCTGCGAACGAGAGACCGATCAGAAAGAAAATGCAGAAGAAGATTGTGTGAAGAGAGCAACTTCTTCTTGAAGGAAACGCCATGGATGGCTATGAAAATTGAAAATGGGAACCCAGATTTGAAATGCAGAAAGATATTGAATCGTTTTCTCTCTTTCTCTTGCTTGTGTTGAAGAAGAAGGAAAAGGAAAGGGGAGGGCGAGTAGTCGGTGAAGGAAAATTAACGTACTGTTATGACGAGACACGTCTCATGTTTGATCTTTTGTTGTTTCGTGTTAATCATCAGACTAGTAGCATCCCACTTTGCGTGCACAAGGCAAAAGACAAAGGCGGGTAATTTTGTTATTTTTACTGTACTTCTAAAACTTTTTTAAAAGTTCCTGATGAAACCCTGATTTAGAGTATCTTTATTTTTGTTTTTTAAAAAAATTAAAGATTTTTTTAATTTTTTTATATTGTTATATTTTTTTAATGTAATTATATTAAAAATAAATTTTAAAAAATAAAAAAAATAATATTTTGATTTATTTTTAAGTGAAAAATACTTTAAAAAGCAACTTCTATCGCAATATCAAATAGGCTCTTGGTCCCATTTAAGAAGGTGTTTGAGAATACGATAACGCTTGTTTTTTAAAGTGTTTTTCATTTGAAAAAATATCAAAATAATATTTTTTTATTTAAAAAAATATTATTTTGACATCGACACATCAAAACAACTCAAAAACATCAAAAAATTAATTGCAAACAAAATAAATCAAAATTTTAAAAAACATGTAGCCCTCTGCGTTTCTAAACATATTCTTAAGAGGTTGCTTGACGTTTCATTTGTACCTACCTGTATTTTGATGCATTGAAAAGTATATTCTGCATGAAAAAATGTTAAATTAATTTTTTTAATATTTTTTATTGATTTTAATATGATGATATTAAATTAAAAAATATTTTTATATGTTTTCAAAAAAAATATTTAAAAAATATATTACTATACAATGCTAAACTCACACTAAATCTTAAACATATAAGTTTTATCCTGAAATATTGCTTGCTTTTTTCAATAGGGTCCTTTTATCAAAAAAAAAAATTAATGATCCCATGTGCGTTTTTTGTGCAACGGAAGTGTAGTTTCAAAGAAAAATTGATACAAAAGGTATGAGCATTAAGGAAAATAATTTACTGAGAATTATCTGAGATGTTTGGGACTTAGTTGGTAAGATTTAAAGTGGTATAAAAGATGACAAATACATTGTTAACATGTTTTTCAATTAAAAAAAAATATTTTAATCATGAAAGGAAAAATTGATGTATAATAAATGATATTTTTTTAAAATATTAAGATGATAATATATTAGATAAAAGTTTTTTTATCTAAGAGTAAGACTCGGTGTACTGAGAATTGTTGCAGTGCACTGATATTTTTGCCCTTTACAATTAAAAGGAAATGGTTGATTTTCTGTAGGTAAAATGGTCTTTTAATGAGGTTTAATTGACATTACCAATTTGTGTGGGGTAAATTAGTTTTTTTATATTTTTATTGATATACATTTTAAAATAAAAAAACAAATAACTTAGGGGAAGTGGATGTTTTTGTCTTTTTTATTTCAAATAATGTAATTACTTAACCACCCTTGCAATTTTGTTTTTCTTAAACCTTGGTTCATGTGTTTTCGTCATTTTAATTTAGTTTTTTTATAATTATCAATTATAATTAGAGATATTTAGGTCTTTTAATTATATTAAAAAAAATTATTAGTCCGTGCAATGTATATACATCAATATCTTTCCAATGAGTATATTGTTCATGCTTATAATTATAATTATTAAACCCGGTTTAGAGATTGACCCGGCTAAAGAGCCGGGTCCCGAGTTTTATGGGTCAACCCATAAAACCCGGGTTATTTAAGGGTAAGGTTAGGTTAAAAATAAGAAATGGAGAAGGGAGGTAGTGAAGTGGGATCCATGTGGCAGTCATGTTGTCGCTTGTTTTATGAAGAGTAAAGGCTCAGCTCATCTCATTACCATCTCCTCACAAATTTTACCTACCCTCTCTGACTTCATTACAGGCAACCAAGTTGTCTCTTTTTTTTGAACCATTTGTTTTGTGGAGGGATGAACACGACCTGTTGAAGCCCAGAAGCACAGTCCTTGCTCTTGTTGCCTCTCTCTCTCCTGAAACTATGAGTTTGGTCCGCCCCCCATTCGACGACCAAGACCTGCTAACGAAGAGGAAACGGGTGAGCGAAGAGCTTCGTTTTCTTCTTCAAATCGGAGCCATCAAAAGAAAAAACAAAATAGCTGACCAGCTCCTCGATTGGATGAGACTGAATAATGAAACGGATCGTACCCTGTTGGAGGATTTTTTGGAGGAGCAGGGGAGGATTCCCTTTGAATATCTAATCTATTCTTTTTTGCCTTCCCTGAGGCTCACGTTTCAATTGTAGTCCTCCTACCAGCCATTTCTTAGCCATTTTTAGTTATCTTGCTTGCAAGTTTTCTTACATCCCCTTCCAGTCATCAATAGTCAGAAGGAAGAAATGGAACTCAACGCTAACCCTCAAGATCTCAAAACTCAGATTTGCAATTATCTCAAGCAGACCCAACTCCAAAACACCGGGTCTCATCCGAGTTTGCCCGGGTCGACCGGGTCATGGGTCGACCCTCCGGGTCGACCGGGTTTTGCCGGGTCGTTGCACCGACCGGTCTTTTAACAAACCCGAACCGGTCCAGCTACCGGTTCGACCGGATCCCAGATCGACCCGCCGGGCCGGTCTGGGTTTAATAACTATGCCTATAATAGATTAATTAATACAACTTATTAATGGAAATATGAATAATAAAAACAAAAAATACCACATGGAGTACATGAATTTGTAAATTGAATTGAAAATTATAGAGTTAAAAAAGTTTCGATTGAAGTGCATGTTAGTTCGATGATATTTTCATAGTTGAAAAAAAATAGAGTAGGAATCTTCTAATAACATTTAGTGGTCTTTTTATAATTTCCAGCAACATTAGTTTTTTTATTTAAAATAGATAAAATTCTTTAATTAAGATTTTTTTAAACTTTGATAGTAAAAACTGATTAAAAAATTATTTGATAATAATATTGAGAATTTTTGGGTGATATTTTTGAAGTTTTCTAAATGTTTTTGTAAGATGAAGAGTATGCCTATTTTTGCGATAAAAAACCGATGTTGACAAGTTTTAGATTTACTTTGCTTTAAATTATTTTTTTTATATATTTTTAAATTGTTACGATATATTTTTTTAAAAAATATATTTTAATATATTTTTTAAAATAATTACCACTACACTACGTGTACCAAATAACTGCCGAAATAGATGCATGCGATGGTCTGTGTACAATTTTCTAGGAACCTATTAAATTAAAACAAACATAGAGGACGGAGTTGACCTAGTTACTGTAGTACGAGGACCATGTTTGATTTTGGGTTTCAAAGCCAAACTAGAAGACCTAATACTATAAATACGTACTTATGCTAAGCCGCAGGCAAAGAAGCAAAATAAAGAAATGGGAAGCGGGAAACCAGAAAGACACTCAAAGACAAAGGAGAAGAAGGGGTTATCTCTCAGAAACCCTAGTAAAAAAATTAACTTAAAGAAGAAAACGGGTATCAACAAGAAGACCGACCAATCCAAAAACGAAGAAAACCAGAACAAGAGCGAGGCTTCTACCCCAGCTTCAGCTTCCCAGCAGCTTAGTTTTTTCATAAACGAGTTTCAATCTGCCAATGGGGTTCAGCTTTCATCTATTGAGCTCGAATCAATTAAGGGTATTTCTTTTCTTTTCTTTTCGTTTTTTATTGTTTTTGTTTGTTTGGATCCTGATACATTGATGATGCAGAGACCTGCTTTGTTGAGTTATCTCAAGAATCGGGTCAAGATGTTATGGCCTTAGGGAGCCACATGAAGGTGGCTTTTGGCCCATCTTGGAAACAAGTTCTTTGTGAAGGGAAGTTGGTGGAAGGCATTATCGATCCAGGGAGTCCTGCTGTTCTTATTATTTCTACATCTGCCTTGAGATCTCTAGAACTTCTAAGGTCCGTTGGTTTTTTTTTTCCTGTTCTCGCTAATTAGATATGATTTGAATTTAGCTAATTGATGTTAAGTAGTTTCTGTAGTTTTGAACATTTATTTTTTGAAAGCCTAACGTATTAACAAGTGAAAATCTTCTTCCTCTAGGGGTGTGCGCTCTTTGACGAAAGAATGTCATGCTGCGAAGCTATTCTCCAAGCATATGAAGGTCGAGGAACAGGTTATTTCTTGGTCTTTTCTAGCTCTTTATTTTTATTTTTGAATGGATACATTATGTAGGTTTCCCTTTAAAAATATTCCTCTGGTTGATATTTTTTTATAAGAATTGTTAAAGCTTTATGATTTTCTAAGGAAATAGATATCTTCCGGTTTACATATCAGTCATTTTTCTTGATGTTCACATCCGTGGATTTGTTGATTCTTTTTGCTCGAGCTGTGAGAGTAGTCTGGTAATTACTAGCAGAAAATGGCCGTTCCTGTTAATATTATATTTTTGAATATCCACTTCTGATTTGTTATTTGGGTTTTCACATGATTATAAGAATATCTTATCTTGCTACTATACACACGAGCTGTAAGTTTCATGCATCGAGTATTTGATGAAGAAGAGAAGTGAAAATACTGTCTTACTGCCTTTCCTCTTTTTCCTCTTTTATCTCGGGTTCCTGCTGTTTTCTCTTTGGTTTTTCCATTCAATTTAGCAACAATAATTGTGCAATTTTTACTTTTAAACATATCTAGTTTTTTCTTTCTTTCTTTTTTCTTTTATCATATGTTCTCTACGTTGTGAAGTTGGGAAACGATGAAAGTTACAACAGATTATTAAAGGAGCTATAGATGCTGAATAATCATTTGCACGTCAGTCTGATCCTGAAATTACACTGATTATGACTATTTTTCTACTTTTTCATTCTCATTGGGATTTCTACGTGTGTTTTGATTCCAATCTACTTTAATGACCTCCAATGAGTCCGCAATGTCTGTTGTGAGATGGCTTGGTTTGTCATTTTTTACCCTTTATCATATGTTCACTTTGTTGTGAAGTAGGGAAACGATGAAAGTTACAAAAGATTATTAAAGGAGCTATTGATGCTGAATAATCATTTGCACGTCAGTCTGATCCTGAAATTACACTGATTATGACTATTTTTCTACTTTTTCATTCTCATTGGGATTTATACGTGTTTTGATTCCAATCTACTTTAATGACCTCCAATGAGTCCGCAATGTCTGCTGTGAGATGGCTTGGTTTGTCATTTTTTACCCTTTATCATATGTTCACTTTGTTGTGAAGTAGGGAAACGATGAAAGTTACAACAGATTATTAAAGGAGCTATCGATGCTGAATAATCATTTGCACGTCAGTCTGATCCTGAAATTACACTGATTATGACTATTTTTCTACTTTTTCATTCTCATTGGGATTTATACGTGTTTTGATTCCAATCTACTTTAATGACCTCCAATGAGTCCGCAATGTCTGCTGTGAGATGGCTTGGTTTGTCATTTTTTACCCTTTATCATATGTTCACTTTGTTGTGAAGTAGGGAAACGATGAAAGTTACAACAGATTATTAAAGGAGCTATCGATGCTGAATAATCATTTGCACGTCAGTCTGATCCTGAAATTACACTGATTATGACTATTTTTCTACTTTTTCATTCTCATTGGGATTTATACGTGTTTTGATTCCAATCTACTTTAATGACCTCCAATGAGTCCGCAATGTCTGCTGTGAGATGGCTTGGTTTGTCATTTTTTACCCTTTATCATATGTTCACTTTGTTGTGAAGTAGGGAAACGATGAAAGTTACAACAGATTATTAAAGGAGCTATCGATGCTGAATAATCATTTGCACGTCAGTCTGATCCTGAAATTACACTGATTATGACTATTTTTCTACTTTTTCATTCTCATTGGGATTTCTACGTGTGTTTTGATTCCAATCTACTTTAATGACCTCCAATGAGTCCACAATGTCTTGTGAGATGGCCTGGTTTGTGATTTGTGATTTTTTCTTTTACTTTCCTTTTTTTTATGGGTTTGGATGTGATGCCAAAACAGAATATCAGAGGCTTTCAGCACTGGTGATATTTTGCACGTCAGTCTGATCCAAAATAAAGTATTTTATGCACTAATTTATCTAATTTTCACAACTAATCTCAGTCTGATCTGAAATGAAGTATTTTATGCACTAATTTATTTATTTTCACAACTGGGCTCATTGATCTTTTTGTTGATTCATGCTTTAGCACCTCCCTTTTCTATCATCATTCTCTTGGATTTTTGTTCCTGTTTTGAATTTTTGAAGTTCAGTCTCATCCAAAAATCTCACTGTTTTTATATTTATTTTTGTTTTGTTTTCTAACTTCACTTCTGTCCATCAGCAATAAGTCCATGGTAAGATTGCATGTTGTGTTTATTTGCAAGTTCGGGTATGATGACAAAACAAATTGTCAGAGGCTTCAGCACTGCTGAATTGTTATTTTGCACGTCAGTCTGATCCGAATAAAATCTCAGTGGTTCTGACTTCGTTGTCTATTTCCTATGTACTCCTTTATTTCTTTTGAACAACTGGTTCACTGATTTTTTTGTTGTATGAATCGCTTTTGCAATCTGTTTCTTTTTTACCATTCTGTCAATTTTATTACTGTCCAAAGTCTAGGTTGCGAGTTGCAAACAGACTTTGAAAGAATTTACACCAATATTTGACCTCAAAATGTGCCCCTGGATATTGTTTTGTTTATATATCTATATGTTTAATTGCGGTTTTGATTTTTTTTACATCATTTTAACAATTTTTGTGATTTTTGATAAATCTCCATCACTTTCTGTGAGGTGAATACCTTTTTTTTATGTTTGGGAGATGATGAGAAAATTAATCAGAGGCACCAGCTCTGCTGAAATTCTATTTTGCACGTCAGTCTGATCCCAGAACATAGTTCTCTGTTTCTATTACATACAATACCATTCTTAAACCAAGGGACAAAATTCACCCTGTGGTCACTGGTATTTCATATAACTGGTAATGGGATGTGGATAGTTTCGTCATTTTCTTATAGGTACATTACCAAATCAGTGGTCAATTTTCTGTTTTTTTCTTTTTTTGTCTGGCTTCCTGTTCTCCAACAATGGCATTTTCCTTTTCTTATATTTTTCAGTATATGTTCAATCTGCTCTTCACTTCTTGATGCAAACTCGTATAAGCTTAATAAAAGTGGACAAAAATAATCTTTTCAATTTCTTTTGGATGGCTCCTTAGTTATGACATGAAAAAAGAGAGTTCTCTTGCTTTTGACTGGAGTTTTTGTTTCATAACATGTTTAACCACAGCAATATAGAAAACCATCCAGGCTGTTCCTTTCAATTTCTGATGCTTTATCGTCAGGGATGACTAAGGGATAACTAAGTAAAGGAATATATCCTAGAACCATGGACATGGAAAAGGAAATAGGGAGATACCGTTGAAGAGATTTAGTTTCTGAGGTTCAAATGGGTGGTTAATTAAGAGGCAACTTTCTTACAGGTTGCCTAGGACAGGCTACCTGTGGGTGGTTCAAAGATGCTCCAATCTTATAAACTGAGATGAAAATGCTCCTATCTATATGTTGGTGTTCAAGAAAATTTTCTATCATCTCTTCAGAGAAAAGCTTCTGTAATCTGTTCGGAGAAGAAGTTGCTTACTTGCATTCACTATTGGATACATTAAAATTTCTGCTTGCATTCCATATTCTAGGTCTCTCATACCACTTCCGTTTTAACTATCTGTGATTTGTTGTAATTACATTTATTTTCTTTCTAAAACTTCTATGGTCAATGCAGGTAGCCATGCTGAAGAATCGTGTAAATTTTGCTAGCGGCACACCAAGTAGGTGAGTCATCCATGTATTATGTTAATGTAGCAATGTAATAGGAATCATACCGGTATTGTTTGTTAAAAGAAGATGCTAACAGTGATGCTCTGTAGAACATTATGGCCAAATTCACCGGCCACCTTATCGTTCTATACCATAATATTTTAAAGGGTAGTGTTTTTTTTTCTTATTTTCTCCTGTTACTAACTACATTTCCATATTTCTAACAGGGTTAACACATTAGCTTTCAAATTTAATTGATAGAAATGAATTCCTAATAATTCTTTCATCTTTACTATTTCAAGGGTAAAGAAGTTGATCGACATTGAGGCATTGGGGCTTTCACGGTTAACAATGATTGTACTTGACATGCACGCAGATGTCAAGGGTTATTCATTGTTTACCCTTCCGCAAGTCAGGTACAATCTGGTTTTGATTCTCTCTTTATATTGTTTGAGGTGATTTTATTTCCAACAATGTCTTATCAAAGTCGCAAACCGCCGACCCCTCCCCCTCTATTCTCTTTCTGTATTCATTTTATTTGGCAGAGACGAGTTCTGGGACTTGTATAAAGATTTCTTCCATCAACGACTATTGCAAGGCCATCTACGCATCTGTCTATTTGGTCCTCAAGCGCAAACGGTAAGGAGTTCAAGGGTAGAAAAGAAGAGTCCCTAATGAACAAGTAGAAGAACCTCAGTTGCAAATTTTGAGCTGTGTATTATTTTAAACTCTACTGGATCTCCAGTCTCTTCCATGAAATGTTATACCAGCTTTATCTTCTCAGTTCTCAGAACTCCAAATTCCCATCACTCTGAATATGGAGGGAAAGAAACTTCCCTCCATTTATTTAAGCTGACCAGTACATTCTAGTATTCTACTGCTTGGTGGGGTGAGACAACGTGGATACATCATTCTACATCATGTCCAAGATTGGCTGTGACAAGATTAGAACCCCTTTTCATGGTTTCTAGCTTATATATATATATATATATATATATATAGATGCTTCGAAACTAGGGTAGCAAAAACTGGAAAGGAATGGAATGGCACTTTTACGTTAGCATTCCCAAAAATATGTGGGCAAGTCTGACGCGTGCGAGTATATTTCTTCAGATGATTTTTTCAGAACCCTAAGCCTAAAACCAGCGCAGGTAACTGAGTCACACGCTCGCCCATGGAGCCCAAAGCCTGGATCCTCACAAGATTTGACTTTTTTAGGAGCCTCAAAGTCAAAGCTAAGTGGTTAGATGTGTCAAATCCCACTTCTATATGTTATCGTGGAATCACCACAACAGCTTCTAGAAGCTGACTAAGGGTGTGTTTAATTATGTGTCCGTGGCAATGGTTTTTCTTTTAAATGAATTTTTTAATTTAAAATTAATATTTTATATATATATATTTTAATGTGAGGATATCAAATATATTTTTAAGCGAATTTTTCCATATCTTCTAAAGTGATGGTCACAAAAAGACTTCTCACATCAGTTTAGTGCTGTCTAGAAATAATGAAAAAAAAAGAGTAGAAATAAGGCAATGTTTGGGATTTGCCTACAAGGATTATATGTTTGACTTTGATGGATACTAGGGTCAATCACAAAGGTTATTTCAGTAAATGTACGACTTAGCCTATAATGATTAGTCGTGATGCTCAACGAATGATGTTGTCACAATAATGGATAAAAGCTAACATCCATCTGCCTTCGATGGTCAGCAGGTAAAAAAACGTTTCTTTTTGTTTTAGGATAATCCTATTCTGCCTTTAGATGCTTTTTTTATTCTTTGTTAATTCTGGTTAGGCCCATTGTAGAAATGAAAGCTATTTCATTAAAAGAATGTAAAAAGGACGTCGTTTTGTTGTCTATAAACCTTTCCTCCCCTCGCATTTCATACAACTGTTTGGTATTCAAATTCCCTTTCTTAGAGGATAGAGGATGTGTGACAGTGTCGTAACGGTTATTTTTTAAATAATTTTTTTGTGCTAAAATATATATAAATGATATTTTTTTATTTTTTAAAAATTATTTTTGATATCAGCACATCAAAACGATCCAAAACATACAAATCATATTAAATTTTAGCAAAAAAATAAAATTGAATTTTTTAGAAACGCGGTTTGCATTGCGTTTCCAAACGGTTTCTTAGTCTCTCGAGTTTTCTATTTCTTTTCATTTGGTAATTCTTTTCTTTCTAATTTGATAATTTTGCATTTCTTCTTCATATTTAGTTTAATTTGAAATATCTATGATTCTATTAATTATTAATAAGAAAAACCCTATTCATGATTTTATAAGGATTTATTTTCGAGGGGAAATCTAAATTTCATGGACATATCTCCCGGCCTTAACATCAACCTTGATGTTTTCAAAAAGTTTCAATATGATCCCTTAATTTTTAAATGTTTAATATCACGATGTACGATGATTTGGGAGGAAAAAGAATAAGAGAAAACATGAGGAAGTGAAAGAAGAAATGATGTGACAAAACGTTATTTACTATATATTTATCACATTTGATGATACAATGATAATTACTGGATTTATTAGTTAATTAATACTCTAATAATTATTATTGTATCATCAAATGTCATAAAATTCACATTCCATGATTTGAAAACCTTTCTACACAGTAAATGCCATATCATTTAGTAAAAAGAAAAAAAAATGTAAACCATTTAAAACTCCCAGCATCGCCCTTCTAATTTTGAGGGATCACAAGAATAATTAATAATTATTTATAAAAAAAATATTTTCTTACTACTCGAACTCCTATTTTATAAATATTCAATTTGGATGGAAAATCTATAACTTTCATGAACACATCTAAAAAACAAAGATTATAAATGGATATCTGTCCAACTAACTATTCAATGGGTAATTAGTGGTTAAGTAATCAACCTCTTTTCAATTTTTAAAGATTTTGAGCATTTTTGTTGGGTAATATCACAATGCATGATGACATGGGGGGACTTTTGAGAACGCGATAGAAACTGTATTTTTAAAAAAATTAAAATTTTTTTTTGTTAAAATTTAATATGATTTGTACGTTTTGAATCGTTTTGATGTGCTGATGTCAAAAATAATTTTTTAAAAATAAAAAAATCATTGGCATGTATTTCGGCACAAAAAATTATTTGAAAAACAACTACTACCACACTGCCAAGCACTCATAGGCTAAATTAGAACTTTTTAGAAACACCGAAGTTGGAATTAGAAAATTTAAATTATAGAGACTAAATATAGTTTATATCTCTTCCTCTCTTTTTTTAAGAGTTTATTTGGTATTATGGTAATAATTATTATTTAAAAATATATTAATATAATTTTTTTAAAAATTTATTTTTAATATCAGCGCATCAAAAAAGTTTAAAAATATAAAAAAATTAACTTAATAAAATAAAAATTTTAAAAATAATTTTAAAGAAAAAAAATCAAAAGATTCGAAAAGAAAGAGTAAAGAATATAATTTTGCGTCATCAGCAAACTATGCATTAAATGACCACGTCAAACCTCATTATCGGGGAATTTATTGCTTCTATAATATTGCCGTCCGGCGGCCGTCATTTATGCCCCAAATTTTGGAATGCTGGCCGGGGTCGAATCTAAAGGCATTCTTCTAAAGTATGCACATTACCCTTTTAACTCCATGATAAAATATTATAGAAACTAAGTTATACATACATTTTAATTCCAGCTAGGGACGATTAATGAGGTTTATTTATTTTTTAAAAGAACTTTTCAAATTCAAATTTAAGGATTAGCTAGCATTTAAAAAAATTAATTTATTCTCTTAAATGTCAAACCAACACAGAATAAATCTTCGTTATGAAGAACCATGTTCCTCTCTATATTCATTGAGAATTTACAAGCTTTAAAATTAATTTCAAATTCTAACATAATTTTAGGAGAAAAGGATATCCTAAGCCTACATGTTCTTAAGATGGAAATAATTTTTTTTTTGGGTTTAATTCTCAATAGATATGATGTTTGGAAAATATTAATTTTATTTTTTAATTATGGATGTTCAAGTCAGTTTACACGTATCTCGATTAATTTTTTAAAATTTTAAAATTAACAATTAAATAATTTTTTAAATTTTTAGCTATCCTAAAATTTATCATATTTAAATTAATGATATAGAGAAAACAAACACTGAACCAAATATGTGATTGATAAACAAATTGATACCAGATCATTAATTTATGTTTCTAAAAAGAAAATAAAAGTTGTGTCATTTCAATCTCTATATTTATGTATAGAATCGTGCACGGTCATGTACTCCTGCAACTATGTCAGAGCTAGAAATGGTGTCAAGCTCGCAACTTCATACCGTGACAAGACAGAAAAGACCTGCAAGATTTTCTGGGAAAAAGAAAAAGAAAAAGAAAAAGAAGAAGAAACATTTTTTTTATTTTTTAAAATTTATTTTTGATATTAATATATTAAAAAAATCTGAAAATATTTAAAAAATAATTTAAAATAATAATAATAAATATATATTTTTAATTTTTTTAAAAGTATTTCTAAAACGTCTAAGCGTAAACTTAGATTGTAATGGTGATAGAACGATGACGTACATTTCTTGGTGTAATTATTCCCTTTTCACGTCTTTTCCATTTATGTGGGCATTTGAGGCAACATGGCCACCGCCGTGTGCGTGTGCCGCTTGCCTGTCTCGAACCATATGGGCCCCCCGTGCTCGTTCTTTTCTTGGATAAAAATTAATGGTGATAATTAGTTAAATAAATGAGACTAGTCAAGTTCCCTTGCAAGCGCAATGCTTAGCTATGATTGATGTCATTTGGATTTTGTTAAACTAGACGCGATTTTCATGGGTAAATTAATATTAAGGTAATGTTTTGAGGTGTGATTGTATATTTGTTTCTATTTTAATTTTTTACTTTGTTTAATTTAGTTTTTTTTTGTTTTTTTATTCCATTCTTTGTTAAAAAAATTTCTGTTAGATTTCACCCTCGTTCTTTTAATTTATCATCACAAATAATATCTACAATTGAGTAATGGTGAGTTTTCAATATATTTTTTTTCATTTCAGGTATATTATTGGTAGCTCATTTATTTTAGTTGATAATTGTTCAGAGTTTTTTCAGGGTTTGCATGTTAGTTTTTTTATAGTTTAAATTATATTATTAAACTACTCAGTTTTATTAGATCTAGTTTAGTTAATGATTCAAGTATTAGATTTTTTTTATTTATTTAAAAATACTATTGTTATCTATTTGACCATCCCACAACGCAGCATATAACCAACAGCGTGTCTGTGAGTGTGATTGTGGTTGTTTTTATATTACTTTTCACTCAGAAATGAATCAAAATAATATATTTTTTTATTTTTTTAAAATTATTTTTGATATTAGATCTTCAAAATGATTTAAAAATATCAAAAAAATATTAATTTAAAATGAAAAAATAAAAAATTTTAAATTTTTTAAAAAATATTTTTCAAATATAAAAACAAACATACCTATATTTTGACCACCGTGCATGTACCACTTGGCTGTCTTCGAACTAGAAAACCATAGGGGTCCTATTCTGATTTTCTTTGATAAAAATAAATGGTCATACTTAGTTTAATAAATGGGAGAAGTCAAGGTTCCCCGGCAAGCGCAATGCTTAGGTATGCCAGATGTCATTTGGATATGGTTAAATTAAAAGACGATGCTTGATTCTCCAATCAAAAAAAAAAAAAGAAGAAAAAGAAAAAAAGGGTCGATGCGATGCCGTCTTCTGGACTGGAAATTCCAGCCATAAAATCCTAAAATAGAGCTTTCTTCAAAAAAAAAAAAAAAAAAAAAAAAAACAGCTGGTAATGAGTCACCAACCATGATCCCTTTGCCCACCCTTTTCCTTTCTTCTTCTTTGTTTTCTCACGTTAGGAGGAAGATTCCACAGGAAAATTATCGCAAACATCTACTATATTATTATTACATTTTATCGTTACTATAATTCTTTTTTATCGTTTTCTCTTATATATAATAGATTATTATCTAATCCACGGAATATCAATACCCATTGATAAGATGAGGACGATGGAATCACCCATCTATCCCTTTCAATACTATAAAACTAAACATCATAATCATGAAGGAATTTTGAACCAAATCTATGATCCTAAAATAGAAGATTTTGATCATTTTAACATGTCAAATCTATATACGCAATGGAAAAATAATAGAATACATATCTTCTTCCATGATTAATTAAATATTAAAGTAATTATCTAAAAATCTTTCTGATATCAAGAATAAAAAATCTTGTAATCTATGTCGAATTTTAGGTTTACTTTGCGTGGATGAAAGATAATAGAATTTTTATTAACATTTTTCTGACTAAACATAAACTAACTTTTACATCTCCATCCATCATTAACATGCTTTGCGCACTACTATAGTTCAATAAGCTTTAAACCTTATTTGTCACTTAATTTAAAATCTACATGACATGTGGGCCACCTTAAAAATATTTTTTTAACATTCTTCAACTTGGCCCATATGATTTCATCTGAAAAGTTACAATATCTTTATAGAGTTCAGAATATCTAGTAAGTGAAAATACTCACACTTAAATCAAGAATACAACATATGAATCATAGCGGTCATACTATCCACATGATCTCTATATTGTTTTGCCTGCAATGCTTTAGTCATAGAATCTGCAATCATTAAATTATTGTTAATATGCTCAATGAATACTTCATGTTCCTTCATTTTCTATTTCACAATGATATATTTTATGTCGATATGCTTATTTTGCCTCTCAATCTTATTATTCTTAAAAAAGAAAACTGCAACAAATTATCACAATATATCTTTATTAGTCTTGATATGGAATTGACAATTTTAAGACCAAAAATAAAATGTCTTAACCAGGTCGTATGTGTCGTTACTTTATAGCATATAATGATAAAGTAACAATAATTTGCTTAGTATTTCTTCAAGATACAACTCTTCTATCAAGAAGAAAAATGTACTCTGAAGTAAACTTTCTTGTGTCTATGCAATCAACAAAATTCAGGTTTGAATAATCAATCACCTCAAGGTGATTAATATATTTGTAAGTCAACCTATAATCCCTAGTTCCTTGTAGGTATCTAATCACTTTTTTAGCAGATACCTAGTGGTTAGTTCCTGGATTACTTTGGAACCTTCCCAACATTCTCACTGCAAATACCAAGTCAGGTCTTGTACAGTCTTGTATATACACAAAACTTCCAACTGTAAAAGCATGGAGAATGTTACTCTTCTAGTATTTTTCCAATGTATTTTGTAGGCATTGATTTTGATTGAATTTGTCTTCTTTAACAATGAGTGCTATTGAAGGTGCATAATTTTACATATTGAATCTTTCCAGAATTTTTTCAATATAGGTCTTTTAAGACAACTCTAATGTCCTTTAAGACTTATCTTTATGAATTTCTACGCTAATGACATAAGAGGCTTCACTCAAACCCTTCATATCAAAGTTTAGAGAAAGAAATTGCTTTGTCTTATATAGTAAACTCAAGTCATTACTTGTAAGAAAAATATCATCTGAATATTGTACAAGAAATATATTTTTTCTTCCACTGATCTTAAAGTATAGACATTAATCAACAATGTTCTCAATAAAACTACATGAGATTATAACATTGTGAAATTTAATATACCACTTTCATGAAGGCTATTTTAGTCCATATATAGATTTTTTAAGCTTACAAACTAATTGGTTATTTATGTCATCACAAAAACCTTTAAGTTAATTCATATATACCTCTTCATCCATATTTCCATTTAGAAATGTTGTTTTCACATCTATCTGATGTAGCTCTAAATCAAAATGAGCTACTAATACCATTACTATTCTAAATAAACCCTTTTAAAAAAATTGGAGAGAAGGTTTCATGGCAGTCTATGCCTTTCTTCTGACTATAACTCTTAGCTATAAGTTTAGCTTTATATTGCTCAATATTACCAGAAACATCTCTTTCAATTTTATAAACATGATTATAGCTAATGACTTAATATCCCTCTAGTAATTTGATGATGTGTCGAACTTGATTTTTATATATAGAATCTATTTATTTCGTTATGACATTATACCACATAGTAGAGTCTTCTCCATTAATGGTTTGTGAAAATGAATTTGGATCACCTTTAAGTCTAACTTTAAAGTTTGACTCTTAAAAATATATAACATAGTCATTGGAAAATGTTGGTCTCCTTATTCTTAAAGTTCTTCTTAATTCGATTTCCTCGTGTGGGTTTACTTCATTAAGAATTAGTTACTCTTGAATTGGTTGTTATTCAAAATTATCTACATGATTTTCTTGAACAATACCCATTTGTCTTTTATCTTTATGCAACTCAGTTGAATCTTATGTTTTCTCAAATTCTATCATTCTAAAAAAATCACTCCCACTAAAATTGAGATTCTCAAGGAATTTAACATTTCTTGCCTCTATTATTCTTTTACTATGAGGAGGATAATAAAACCTATATCATTTAAAGTTCACTAAATAACTAATAAAATATTAATTGGTTGTTCTTGGGTCTAATTTTTTTAATTGAGTATTATTAATACTTACCTCAACGGGACAACTTAGAGCGTGTTTGGCAGTGTGGTTGCGGGTGTTTTTCAAATAAATTTTCGTGCCAAAATACATGTCAATGATGTTTTTTCATTTTTTAAAAATCATTTTTGACATCAGCACATCAAAACGATCCAAAACATACAAACCATATTAAATTTTAGCAAAAAAAAAAATTTCCAAATTTTGTAGGAACGCAGCCGCAGCCGCGTTCCTAAACGAGCCCTTAATACATATGTATAATTTAAACCGAGCTTTCACTCATTCTATAATTCAAAAGGTATTTTATACACAACTTTGGATGGAACCACACACACACATAGTTGTCTTTAGTGCTTCACTTCAAAATGATGATGGTAGATTAGAATTACTAATCATGCTCTTTATTATGTCTATAAGTTTACAGTTCTTTGTGGTTTTCTAGACATTTTATATTATGCAATAATGCCCTCTTTTTCAAGGGACTTTGCAAATAGATTTGATATTTGTTCATTTTCTATATACATACCATAATACTCTTCACCTCTATATGACCTTATAATCTTTTCTTTTCTGTTTTTCTACCTCAGCTTTATAGGTTTTAAAAGCATTAAGTGTTTCAACCTTATCAAATAAGAGATAGAAATACATAAATATAGAATTATCATTAATGAATGAGATAAAAAATCTATGACCATTCAATTATGAAGTATTAAATAGTCTATAAATATCAATATGTATGATTTTTAAAATTTCTAAGCTCCCCATGACACCTTTAGTGGTTTTGTTAGTTTACTTTTCTTTTATGCAATCTACACAAATACTGAAATGAGTAAAATCAAGATTGCTTAAGGTTCTACCATTCATTATTCTTTTAACTCTTTTAATAGAGATGTGACCTAATCTTCTATGCCATAACTTAGAGGAATTTTCATCAATTTTGCTCATTTTAATACCATAATCAACAAGCATTAATAAACAGTCGAGTTAGAAAATAAGATCTAGATCAATTTTATATAAACTATCAATTAATGTTCCACCAACAATAAAAAAAATTATTTTTCCAAACACTAAAAATATTTGCATTAAACAAAAATCCATAACTAACATACCAGATCTGGAAATTGAAATCAAATTTCAAGAAAATAATGGAATATAAAAGACATTTTCCAAATCCAAAATAAGTCTAAATTTTAAAACTAATCTAAAAGTCCCTACAACTTCAATTTTAAAGCGTATCTAGTTTCCTGAATAGATGCCTCATTCATTTTTCTTCATCTTCTTGAGACTTAAAAAGCCTTGCGTGGTATTAACAATATGGATTGTAGAACCAGAATCAATCCACCATGTATTACTAGGAGCTTCAATGAAAAAAGATTCATGACATACTAAAGAGATGAGTTTACCTTTCTTTACGAGTCATTTCCGATACTTAAAGCAATCTTTCTTAACATATCCCTATTTATTATAGAGGAAACATTTGTTATTTCCCCATTTTTATTTATTGGCATAGTTTTATGTTTCTTCACTTTACAGGTTATTTTACCCTTCTTGGTAATTTTCTTAGTTTAAAAAGACAAATAAGCACTTTCAGATTTCTCAAGTTTCAATCTCCTTTCTTCTTGAACACACATAATCAATAATTCATTAATTAACTAGTTTTTCTTATGCATGTTATAAGAAATCTTAAATGGACCATATTTCATGAGGAGAGAGATCAAAATGAAACAAACTAGGAATAACTTGGAAATCTTAACCTCCAAGGACTTCAATTGAACAACAATGTCTTTCATTTCTATAATGTGTTCATGCACACTTTTAGAATAGTCAAATAACATAAATGAATCCTCTTCATTAAGGTGTTGGTCGATGCTTTATCAAAATAAATAAATTATTCCTCTACGGCCTTTAACAAATCTTTTGCCTTAAATCATTGAGGGACGGAACCCCTAATACTCATACTCATACAAGACGTTATGAGCATCAAACTTAAGCGATTAGATCTCTTCCACCGCTCATAATTAGTTTTTTCCAAAGCATCACTTGATTCCATGGAGATGGATGACTCATCTATATGTAAGGTCAAATCCAAATCCACACATCCTAATGCAAAGTAGATATTTTCCTTTCAATTAACAAAACTATCACCATATAATATAGAAATACTGGACTTGTCAATAAAAGCAGCAGGAAAAGTTGCAATAACTAAGAAAATACTTTAATGCTATGAAACATATATTTTATCTAAATTAACCAATATCAATTAATTTAGTAGTAAATTCTAACCTTCATGTAGTCATAGGTTGCATCATACATGAAGTTTACTAATTCTTTAATAATAAGACTAATAAATTAAAATACCAGGAATAAAATGTATTCACACATGAGGGTCTGGAATAAAATTCATCCTTAATGTTCATTTATTATCTTATTTCAATTAAATTATAAAAATAGCAACCTCCTAATAGGGTCAAGTTATTACTTTTATATGATAATCATGCGTATAAAGTTAATTAACACTAGTCAAAAGCGACTCTGTAAGATATCGTTTTAAGGTTTGTTTGGGATTGTAGTAATAGTTGTAGTTTAAAGTGTTTTTTTGCTTATAAATGCATTAAAATAATTTTTTTATTTTTTAAAAATTATTTTGAGATCAGTGCATCAAAACGATTTGAATATATATATATATATATATATAATTTTAATAATTTTTTTTTGCAAAATTTGAGGTAACGCGATTTGGACCGTGTTCCCAAATGGACCTTTAATATGATATATCCACTTATCATATTAAGGGTCAGTTTGAAAAATATTGAAATAATTATTCAAAGAATTTTATGCTATAAAGAATAAAAAAATATTTTAATTTATATCAAATTAAATTACTTTGTGCGGATAGAATTCATTAATTATTTTTTGATTAGACTAGGAATTTTTTATATCCAAATATTATGGATATGCTTGAACTATAGTTCAATAAACTCCAAATTTTAATTGTTACTTAATTTAAAATCTATATTATACATGAGTTACCCTAAAGTATTTTTCTAAGAAATTATAATTAAAAACAAATAAAAAAATAAAAAATAAGAAGAAAAGTGAGGAGAGGAAGGGACATGAAATTGGTGGTCATCGATCCCAATGATGAACAGAAGAGAGGGGGCCAGCAGAGGAAAATTATTTTTATACTTCTCACTCCAAATCTTCATTATTATAACTTGAATTGTTAAAGGCTATTGACTTTATAAATGGGTCCTTAATGCTTTTTAAATTTGAATCTACCAAAAACACTTGTAAATTCGGTCAACTTAAAGATCGTCAAACAAAGATTATATACCAAAAAAAAAAAAAAAAGTATGACGACAGCATGAAATGGATGCTGCTGTCATGATTTTATGATGACAACGACATCCAAATTCCAATGCAGTAATCTGGAATCCAGCAGGTAACAATTTGATCATAGAACAAATAAATTATGAAATAAGTGTTAGAAAATATTTAGAATTTCTTTGTTTTAAGTTCACAAATAATTATTCATCCCATCTATAAATAAATTTAATATCTTTCAAGTAAAACACATAAAAAGAACAAAAATTATTACACTCCCGAACACTAAAAAAACCTCTCTAGATTTAATAAAATACTAAACAATATTTTTATGTCTAAAACACCCTTTGTTTGTATAAAATAAATGCCACTACCAAGTTATGTTTACTTTTTTTTTTTACATTTTTAAAACACTGAAATAACCAATTGAAAGCAAAAATTTATAAACTAGTTTTTAAGGGATTTTTAGTATTTTCACACTTGTTTTACCATTATTATTTTGTTAGTTGAAGAAAATTTTGGTATTTTAATAAATATAAAATATTATTTAAAAGAAAAAAGAGGTTAACACATTAGCGCTTGGAAGTGGTTCGATATCGATGACTTTTTTTTTTTCTTGTCCTTCCACTTTTCTTCTTTCTCCTCTCGGAAATCATGCTAGCTATATAAAATTTGATCCTTAATCTTTTGATTTTTAATTTTAATTTTTTTTTGTAAAATTTTATTTATTTTTAATTTCATTCCAATTTATGATATGTTATTTTTTTTTCAATTTAGTTCTCATTTCTTTGATTGTTTTTTAGTCATTTTGTTAAATTGGTTTTTCTTTTTAATTTTAGCCTTCAATCATTGATTTTTATTTTTTATTTCAATTTTGATCCTTATTCATCTGATTGTTTTTTTTTATCTTTTTGTAAAATTGAATTTTCCTTTTAATTTTACCCTTCAATAAAAAATAAAATTTATTTTTATGTCGATTTTGATCCATATTCTTTCAATTGTTATTTTTTGGATCTTTTTGTATAATTGAAGTATTTTTTTTTCAATTTTAATCTTCAACATTTGATTAGTTAGGAATTGAGTTTTGTGTTTTTATTAAATAAAATGTTTCCGGTCTAATGAACTGAACTATAATTTTAAACATTTAACGCAAATAATTTTCTTCATTTTCTTTTTCATCTAGTTATTCTGATCTCATTCATCACCTATCTTCTCTATCGTATAATTAAAATAAAATTAATCTATTTACCTTAGTCAAGTTTATCACCCTATTCATAAATTTTTTCAAGCTTGAAAATAAATTTGCAATACCTAAATATATTTTTTTACATAAAAAATTTAAACTCATTGCATATAGCGTGGTCCACAGCTAGTCAGCTAGTTAGTTAACTAAAAAGAAATGGAAATTCTGGACCTTTATTTTTTAGGTTATAGAATAAAGCTGCGTAGGAAAAAGAAATGGAAAAGCGAAGTGCTTTTATTTATTTATTTATTTATTTTTGTAAGAAAAAAGAAGGAAATTCTGTAAAGCAGCCTATGCGCAAATCGCAAGAACATCACGATGACAAGAGCTTGACATCATCATCATATTTGGTCCAAGGAGAGAGTAGAAGAAGGATATCCCCACGCCTTCCAACCGCCTTCGGGTCACAGAGACCAAACAACCCCAGCAAAACAGCACGTGTTTGAATATTATCTTTAGTCCCTGGATTTTACCAGAATCATAACTCGGTCCTTCACCTTTGAAAACCTACAACTTAACTCCCCGACTCTTGCTGACCCTTTTTGCATTAAAACAATTTTCGGATTTTTTCCTAGTTAAGTTCTTAACAGAAAACCAAGGTGTAGAGGAAAACGGAGATGCTTTAACAAGAGTTAAGGGACTAGATTATAAGTTTTCAAGCTTGAGGACTAAATTGTAATCATGTTCAAAACCCAAGGAAGAAAGAGTAATCTATTTGTGGCGTGTCCGAAAGCAAACAAAGCCACCTGCTCTTGCTATATATATGGATGCAGAGCAGGTTCTAATTTCTAAAGAAGCTTACAAATAAATCCAAAGACACGAACAAGAAAATACAAACTGATTTTCTCTTAGTGTTTCTTTTTGTTTTTTAGATTGCTTGTAGTATATGAGAGCTTCTTTTTATCGAAATTTTCTGAAGAGATTATATCCACCAACTACTACCGAGGCTAGTAACAGTATACACCGTATCAGAAATATCATGTCTGAATCAGATCAATCCATTGGTTTCGACACACCCAGATTGGTGACCAAGAAGATCCTGGCCAAGCTCCAACATGAAGGTGATGGTGCTGTTGTTAGAAGAGGCATTGGAAGGTACTTCCTTCTTCTTCTTGGTTTTTTTTTTTAATGTCAATCTTAAATCATGCATGGCTTCTTCTTCTTGATTTATTCCAGTTTTGGTTTGCTGGTTTCTTGATGCATTTCTTGGTTCTCTTTGTTTTGGGAAATTGATTTTCAGGAGTGAACAGAAGTTCTTGGATCCTTTTCTCATGCTGGATGATTTTTCAGGTTAGTTTTATGTCAATGTCCAATCGGTTTAAGAAATTTTGTATGGTATTGAAATTATAAGGTGTTTGGTTGTTGTTGCAGTGTCTCCTCCTGCTGGATTTCCTGATCATCCGCACAGAGGTTCTTGAATTATTCCATCAGTTTTAATGTTTTCTTTTTCTGGGTTTTTTTATACCTTTAGTAATTTTTTCTTAATGTGAATTGCAGGTTTTGAGACTGTTACATACATGCTGCAGGTAAAATTGTTTTCGGTTAAAAAACCAGTATGTTGGAAGACTGAATATTTAAGAAACTGATGTTTGGTTATTGTGGATATCAGGGAAGCATCACTCATCAGGACTTTGCAGGGCACAAGGGTACAATCCATACCGGAGATGTGCAGGTGAAGGATTTCAGATGGGGCAATGAATCAGTGCATTTCATGCCGTTATAAATTCTAGGTTTTCTTCTTCTTTGTTTCATTTGATTCTTAATCTTTTTCTCTTCACTTTGCAGTGGATGACAGCAGGAAGAGGCATCATCCACTCGGAAATGCCTGCCGGAGAAGGTGCTCAAAAGGGTCTGCAGCTGTGGATAAATCTATCTTCCCAAGACAAAATGTTAGAAATCTCTAAATTACTCTCTTTTCTTTTCCTGGGTTTTTAAGGTTGTAAGGGCAAGACTAGAAACAGCTGACCCCTAAACCCTTAATCATCTGTTAGTTACTAATTCTCAGTCAAATTCTCCTATGTTTCGAAAATTAAATTATATTTTTGAGAATTTAGCTGCACTTTTTTGTGTGTGTGTGTATGCATGTGTCATTGTCCCAGGATAATTCTTTTGTTACTTTCAAGCATGTCTACTTTCATTGAGCCTTGAGACAGGCCAGCCTCCCCCCTACCATCAAGCAATTTAAAGTTTTCCATATATTTCTAATGTTCATCTTGAAAAACAACAGTGTTCAGAATTTATCTTCTATATTCACCATGCAGAGGATGCTAATAATCCGAATCCTATTTTGGCAGGATTGAACCTAGGTATCAAGAACTTTTAAGTGATGACATAAAAAGAGCAGAGAAAGACGGGGCTGAAGTGAGAATTATAGCAGGGGAATCGATGGGAGTGCGATCTCCAGTTTATACCAGGACACCAACAATGTATTTGGATTTCACTCTGAAACCCAGAGCTCAAGTGCATCAAAATATCCCAGAATCATGGAATGGATTTGTGTATGTTATTGAAGGTGAAGGGGTCTTCGGCAAGCCAAATTCTTCACCCTCAACTGCTCATCATGTCCTGGTTTTAGGTCCTGGAGATGGTTTGAGTGTGTGGAACAGATCTTCTAAGCCATTGCGATTTGTGCTGATTGCCGGACAGCCAATTAACGAGCCTGTGGTTCAGTATGGACCTTTTGTGATGAACACAGAGGCAGAAATTGATCAAACCATTGAGGACTACCACTATAGCAAAAATGGGTTTGAAATGGCCGAGTATTGGAGATCCCAATGATGAGTGGGTTCTGCAAACCATGGAAGCACATTGCTACTGTTAAAAGAAAAAAAAAAGTTGGAATAAATGAAGGACATCATCTTTATCTGTCTCTATCTTTCAATATCTCCATTTACACGCAGCAATCATACATGGAAGCTGAAAATGATGCTCTCTTTTCTCATTGGGAGCAAAAAAAAAAAAAAAAAAAAAGCTTCTAGCAGAATGGAAATTGCAGCTGAAGAAGCAGAGATTGCGATCGCTGAAGTCGTGATGGGTCAGCTTATCTTAGTTGATCTCGTTATTATTAATCTTTTTTCAAATTTGATTTTTCCCATTTAATTACATTTTGTAGTGGTACGTTGATCTCCAGTTTTTTTTTTTTCTCTCTTTCGACGTTAGTTTATGACTAGACATGGACTCGCGCTGCACCTTGGGACACTATTGATTTTTTTCCATAAAAAACAACGTGTGTGTTGTAAGCATGTTTTAAATAAATCAAAAAATTAAATGGTTAAATAAATTAATTTTATTTTAATTAGATAAAAAAAATAGATAACAATAGTAAATAATCAAATTTTTTTAAGAAAAAAAGTGACCATGACAACTTGAGATATTTTTTTTCAAGAGTAGAAAAATAATGTTGTTCAAATTTTAGTTATTTAAATATAAAAGGAAAAAATTAGAAAAAAGAAAAAAGAAAAAACAGCACAAGTTATTTTGAGTTGGCATGATAGACATGTAACTTGGATAATAAAGAGCGAGTTAACCTCAGTTAACCTGTCAAAATTATGTTTTAGATCATGAAGGTGGGATAACATGGTAGAAAGGAAAAAACAAGAATCACAAAACAATTTTTTTTTTTAAAAAAGTCTAATGATGAAATTAGAAAAGAAAATAAGCTAAAAAAAGGATATAAACCTAGTTAACTTTTCAAACCTGTGACATGGATCATTAAACCAGAAAAACTATATATGAAAAAATCGTGAAGTCCAATCTTCAAAAAATTAAACATTGAAGGATGAAATCGAAAAAGAAAAATAATCACACAAAGTGATAAAAAAGTAGTAATAAAAAAAATAAGGATAAAAATCAAAATAAAAAAATAAATTAAAGGACAACTATGAATTTTTTATTGGAAGGTGAAATTAAGAAAAAAAAATAACTTTAACAAAAAGACAAAAACAAATCAAAAGAATAAGGACTGAATTGAAAAACATAATATACCATAAATTTAGATTAAAAGGCGAAATTGAAAACCAATAAAACATTTACAAAAAAACCAAGAAAAAAAATTAAGAACCAAAAGAATAAGGATTAAATTGAAAAATATAATACATGACAAATTAGAATTGAAGGATGAAATTGAAAACAAATAAAACTTTTACTAGGAATAAAAATCTAAAATTAAAAGAATAAGATTTAGATTTGAAATACAAACAATAATTTTAATTAAGTTATAATTTTTAGAGAAAAAAAAATCTATCAGTAATAAACTGCTTCATCATCATGAACACATGCCATACCAACAAGAAAAGGATGCACAGGCTTTTCCAGTGACAAGACAAAAGGCTCTTTTAAAATGCACGGGCATAGCACATGCTTGCAGTTTTTTACATTTAGATAATAATTAATTATTCTCAAAAGACAAAAATTCCCTCAATAAATCTGGTAATGACAAAAAACAAGAGTGAAAGGGCCAAAAAATCCCTTGATGCATGGTTTATCTCTTTTTATTTAAAGAGTAAGCTTGTTATTTTACTATATTGTTTTTAAAAATTAAAAAAAATACTTATAGCTCTGGTTAATTTTTTATAAAAAAAATCAATTTTTTTTAAAATATAGTTGAACTATAAAAACAAACACTACAAGATAATTCAGCAAAGCTTGATGTAGGAATGATTGAGACCTTGGGTGTTGGATAGCTGGGCCAGCAATATGTTATTACATGGTCACGTTATGGCTGTGATATTTGGTTGCCAGGCAACCAAAGAAGTTCACAACTGTCTTGAGAGCAACCTGCAATGCTGCTTGTTGCTTTCTCAAGTCACTTCGAGGCCGTTTGTTTAGGAGGTTGTCTCTATGTTTGAAATCAAATGCAGGTGCAGGTATAACTTATTTGGTAACTCCAAAACATAATTTATTATATATGAGGGACCATGTAGATTTTTTTAAAAAATAGATGGTTTGCGGAATGTAGCTCCACAAACCCGCGGATGCGTTTAGTGGAGATGAACTCCACTGTTCATTTGAACAACTGATTATTTGAACAACTGATTTCAGCCGGACCAGATCCGGTTCAAAGCTAAATATATTGAATTGAATCCGACCCAGTAAAAAAAATTATTGATAACATAGCATTTTCAGAATTTAATCATAATTTTAATTTTGTTCATGATTATATGTTACTTGATGTTATTATGCGCTTAAAAAACCAAGAAAACTATAGTCTTTATCGGATGTATTTCATACGTGATGGAATTGTAGATAGTTTAATTGAACAATAAAAAATATTTTATGTAAAATATTATTTATTTCATGATATAATAGCAATAATTAAACCTATAATATTTAAATTCAAAACCATCAATATTAATATATTAATTTTTTAATTATTTTATAATCTCAATTTGAAAAGTAATTTTTTAACCAAACACATTAAACTACTTTTTATTCAACCTCAAATCCAACCACAGTTTTAACCAAACATATATAAATACCAAACCAACATCAACTAAAAATACTTTTTATAAAACAACTTTTTTCAAATCATAACCACAAAAACTATCACAATACCAAACTCAAGCAGAAACCAAAGTTCATTTTTCTCAGCTCCCGAGCGTTGTCATCTAACATCCGAGCAGGGTCTGCTACTATAAAGCAATGAACAAGGAAAGGTTGGGCACAGATTATTTATGATCACTTGGAAGGGAACAATAGTTGCAAGACCTTTACCACCCAAAAGGGTTGCTTAATTTAAACTGGCTGGCCGTCCCTCTGAGCCAGGGTCCACCTCCTTCCACAGACCAACTACAAGTAATCCATAATTTAATGGGATTTTAGGAAGAAAAGAAAGAAACGAAAAGCAAATGGATCAGGATGCATCCCTGCTGCTCCTCTTATGAGAGAGGATGCAGTTGCTGGTAAATAGAATGAAAAGATTTCAAGAGCTACGTGTGAAACTTCCACTAAAAAACAAGCTCACAAAGGATTATGACCGTTCGCTTTCTTTTGTGCAATTACATGACTACTATCTAGAGCACAAAGAGCTTGACCCCTTTCTTTTATCTTGAATTAAACAATTTCATTTCTATAAATATCAAGTTATTTGGCAATTAATAAAGCCCTGATGTCATAACAATTAAATAAAACAAACCAACCATCCAAATTGAATCAAACCAACCATGTAAAATCCCGTAACTTGTACACTTGTTGGAGATGAGAAGAACTGAGATCACCTGGAGCAGCAGGAAAAGTAGCTCTGAGCTTGCTTGGAATCATTCCCATTATTAACAAGGGTTACCCTATTCAGAGACAATTCAGCTTTGTATGTATCAGAATTCAAGACCTTCCTGCTCACATTGTTGTATATCTCTCGAATAACTATCTCAAAAGCCTTTTTAACATTTGTTGAGTCGAGGGCAGATGTTTCCATGAAGAATAAGCCTTCTGCTTCTGCGAGGCATTTGGCTTCCTCCACACTAACATCCCTGATATTCTCCAAATCACATTTGTTTCCAACCAGCATCATTGCTACAGTTGTATCTGAATGGGCTGCAGAATTGTTTCAGTTAAGTTCAAAAGGTGATTTTTAAACCAAAAGGCATTTGTGAAAATCTAGGGCCACGATCAGGAGGAAAATGATTCCTTGGAAGCAAATAGATATGCAAGGTATACATGCAAAGGATAAGGAATACTGCTGAATCTTGAGACATCTAGAAACCATTAACAATCAATCATATTAACTCTGCCATTTCTAACCAATCCAAGACCAAGCTAAAAACATCATTTTGTTGCCATGCACAGAGAACGATTGATAATAACAGATCAGTTCTCAGATTATAACAGAGTGCTCAACATGAACAACGATAGGAGAACTAAACAGTAATGGAACTGCTTAAAAAAATGCAGACATTGGAAAGGTGCATTGACCTTTTGAGAATCTCAGATGACTAATTGTTTCTCGCTCAATTATTCCCACCACTTAGAAGCTCAATGCTCAAAGCACTGCATGTTTATTCATTATTTCAAAGAACAAATAGGGTATGATATGAACTCCAGCACACTTGGGGACATATGCTATTTCTATACGTCACTTAAATGCAATGTAGACTGCACAAGAGGAATGCTATTCATCCCCAAATATTCAAGATTTGAAGTCAAGTTCATGCAATCACCAAATCATATGGCTGCAGAACATGGCTTCGGTACTTAAGCATTTCATTCTCATGATACTCCCCGTGAAAGTACAGAGAGAGAATGACACATTCAACAACGCACGTGATTTGCAAACACTGACATAATATTAAAACATTGTATATATTTACAAGTGTGCCATTGTGAGTGTTTGTGTGCTATTCATGTGGTAGATTTCATGATGTGTACATTATCCAATACATCACTCGAAGACATGATGATTTTGGTCATACTCATATGTAAGGACTAAAGGAAGAATCGAGCTTCTTATAGACAAAGGTACTGTGTTTGAATAGGGATGACAATTTAATCCAAACCTAATGGATACCGACCCGACCCGAATGGGTGGGTATTTTTTGGATCCTTACCTGATGGATAATGGATAAGGTATAGATATTGTCAAACTCAACCCGAAACCCGCCCAAACCTAACCCGAAATATATATTTTTATATATAAATATTTCAATATTAATATAAATCCCATATATATGTATAATATTTATCATTTAACATACATGTACATACTTCAAATATATATATTAACAATTTTATTTTTTATAATAAATAATAGTAGATAATGGATACCTAAAACCTCTGATGAATAGTTCATGGATATCTAAATTTTTTACCCGATGAATAATGGGTAGGGTATAGATATCAAGAAATCTAACCCCAGGTACCCATTGCCATCCCTCTGTTTGAACTTGAGTATTTACAAGTTCTTTCGCATGAAAAAAACTTCCCCCAATATAACCTCAAAAAAAAGTAAGCACACGGCTTGGTTGGCATGCACCCATGGCAACCTGGTCAGGTTAAAGCATACAAATTTAAGCAAATGATGATCATAGTAATTCGGTTCCTAAGTAATATGAAATCAACTTCAACTTTCTCGTCAAAATTACATAGAACTAAACAATTCGTGAGATAAGATTAACTGTGCAAAAAGATTAAACACAGTAAGACCAATTTGGATGCAATCCCAGAATTTGGCATGGCATCACCAAAAAGCTAATCATAGACATTTTATGATTGTAGGGCCAAATGTATATACCAAGATCAGCCAATTGCACTGCAATGCAAGATGCCAGTCATCATATGTGAACATAGAAACAGATGCATGGTGTATAAAATCACTAATGAGGTCCCACTGTATTCTTTCACCAGCCCATATTTTTTGTTAAACCGAACCGAACTATTAATCACAGCAACTCAACATAGAAATCGTAATAAGCTGCTTTTATATTTAAGTGTGTTAGTATATACTTTATACTCATTAACCCTGCCCTCCAAAAGGGGGGGAAATTATAGTCATCATAATTTGAGATCTTGCACTTCCAAATCGCTAGTTAGCATAACAAGGAATATATTTTCCAATTTTTAGCAACAAAATAGCAAACTAACAGCATTCAAGAAGTTCATGTCATGCCAATACCATCCATAAAGTATGCAACTATGAAAACCCAAAAAAAAAAAAAGCACAATATAAAGATATGGCAACAAGTTCTGAGCTAAAAAACAACCATCTTCAGTAACTTTTCTAAAGGAGATCAATTTATAGCTTTCTTCTAACTTAAGTCTCGTTGAAAAATCCATCATTCCAACTTCAGATCTAACTACAACTAGCCAAAAAACCAAACCCTTTACACCACTGAATACTTTTGAACCAACAAAAAATGGGCAGTCATCAAATTCACAAAAAAAGAAAAAAAAATACTTACTTTTAAGCTCATCAAGCCATCGACCGACACTATCAAAAGTAGTACGGCGACTGATATCATAAACAATGAGAGCACCGACAGCACCTCTATAGTAAGCGGAAGTAACAGCCCTAAACCTCTCCTGACCGGCAGTGTCCCAAATCTGAGCCTTAACTTCTTTTCCATCAATTTCCATGCTCTGGGTCTGAAACTCCACTCCTATTGTGGCTTTTGAATGCAAATTGAACTCATTTCTTGCATATCGAGAAAGTAGATTTGATTTTCCCACTGCAGAATCCCCAATTATCACGATCTTGAACAAGTACTCCTCTCCTCCTTCCTCGTCTGATGACATGTTTGCTTGCCGTTTCTGTGATAGCTGCGTGGGTTTTGAGGGAGGGAGGGAGGTGGAGATAGAGGCGTCTGAATGTGCGTTTTCAGTCTAAGCTAAAGCTGGCACAGACAGACTGCGCATGTTGTGGACTCATCATATCATTTATTTATATTTTTTTAAGGACTTTTTTTTTCATGTTTCTTTGTAATAAATTAAATCAAATATTTAATGATATCATTTATCCAACTTTTTTTAAAAAAATCAAATACTCCCATGTAAATTATTTTACCTTTCTCATATCCAAAAAACAAGTTCAGATTTATTTGAGATGTTTAAGGAGAGTTTTTTTCTCTATCAATGTTTAATTAGAGAAAAGCTACCTAATATACAACTTATTTAATTTTTTGAATTTAAACTTTTAGACCAGTATTTAATTTTTTTATTTTTTTAAAATATATTAATTTGATGTTAGGATTTTAAGATTATTTGAAAAATAAACTTAATTTGGTTTAAAGAGTATAATGATTCAAATTTCAAAAAATATATATATTTAATTTATCACATAAGCTATCAAGTAACAATCTGTTTTTTTTTTTTATGATTTCAAATCTCAAGAAAAAAAATTATTCACTAAATAAATATAAAAATATTAAGATTATTAAAGAAAAACCTTAATTTCAATTGATGTATTAATTTTATAATACATTAATCTTAATAAATAAATAAATAAAATCGTTTTCAAGATTTTCATTTACCATGCTTTTTATTTTTTTCTTTTTTAATATTACCGATTATTAATATTTATTTATTAAAAGCTACTTTCAAGATTTTCAAAACGAAAAAAACGCGACTTCTACTTATGGTTCGGGGCCTTGGGAGGTGTGGTTGTGAGTCATTATTGGCCCATGATAGAAACTGTTTGTTTCCCCTTCACATTTTTGCCTCAAAAACATTTCAATTTCAATTTCATGTTCCGCGAAAATACTATTTTTCCTGCACCCATAAATAATATAGATTATAATAGTTTTTTTTATTTTTTGCATTTCAATACTTTTTTTCTTTCGTTATTGAATTTTTTTATTTTTAATTTAGTTCTTATATTATATTATGTGTTTATTAGGATTTAGAATTAATATTTTATTTTATTTTATATATTTACAACAAAAACTAAAAAGTGTCACGAAAACATTATTCCTCACAAATAAAACTATAATAGTAATTTACAATGTTTTGTTAATTTATTTATTTATTTGCATTTTAATTTTAATTTTTAGATTTTCTTTTGTCTCTCTCATAGATGCCCTTATAATTTTATTAAAAAAAATATCTTAGTATTAGATTGGTATCAAAAAAATATCTCAACATCGCGATGTGATTTATTTTGTTTAAAATAAAGTTAAATAAAAAATGTTTTTTTAAAACTAAATTATTAAACTTTGTGAAGTCAATGACCTGATTTACGAGTTTGACGGGATAACCTGAATTACCCTGACTCATGGGTTTCACATGGTACTTTTTTTTCTCAAGTGAAATTGATTTTGTATTTATCTATTTTTTTTATCATATAGTTAAAAAAACCATTTTATTAAATCTTAGAAAGTTCATGGACATGTTCGCGGGTTTGGCAGGTTTAATTTTTTTTAATTCATCCTTTGATATTAGGTTAATTGAAAATTGAATTTTATAATTTATTTCATTTTTGTTTTTATGAGGTTATTGTTGTCTAAAAAATAATCCCAATATTAGATTTGTGCTCGATTTTGCAATCTTCTATATTTGTTATTATGTAGTTGAATAAACAATAATTTTAAAAAAAACAAGTTATTAATCTTAGTGGAGTTCATGATTCAGTTCACGGATTTGACATGTTGATTCAAGTTACCTGATTTATAGATTTGACAGGTTTACCCATTGAATCTGATATGTTTTTGTTTTTAGTTTTTGGTCCTTTATTTTTTTTAATTGGTTTTTTTTATTTCATCCTTCTTTGATATAAGATTGGTTGAGAAATGAATTTCATGATTTACTTATATTTATTTCAGGGTTATCACAATCTCAGATAAATATCTATTTTAGAGTTAATATTTAATTTTACAAGCATTATTTTTTTAATAAAATTAAATAAAACAATTTATAAAAATAATAAAGTTATTAAACCCAATGAAATTCAGGATCTGGGTCACAAGGTAACCAAGGTCAATCTAAAAAGGTGTAGTCTTGATTTTTTTTTTAAAAAAAATTGTTTCTTTGAAGTTTTTTTTTAAGTGAAGTCATGTTTTTACCAGTCATTCATGTTAGATTAGCTCTCCCCGTGGTTTTATCGAAAACTTAAGCTAGAAAAAGTCGAGACTGGAGGTTTCCAAATTGATTTACTTTGTGAGGTTTAATGCTACTGCTAAAAAACCCCATGCACTCTTGACATTCTTTTTTAAGTTTTTAAAAAATTGATTTGCACGTGAGCATCAATCAATTTATTCAATTATTTTCTCAACTAGCCCAATTCCTTTAGGGACATATGATATAAGGGCTATGACAGTGGTGTCACACTAAGCACAAGTTTGATTTTGTGATCTATAACCTGTCTTAGTGGAAGTTTTTTTGGCATACTAGCATGAATGTCAACATGCATAGACAATACTAGCGTGCACTGGCAATGATAGATTCTGTAGTAGTGTACGTCTAACAATTCAACAAGACATAGGTTGATGTTTGATATGAACTCTAACTTGGATGATAGATAGTCCAAGACATGCTGAGACACCGTAATACTGGTAGCAAGGGTGGTGGTAGTTTAGCAATTGGTTTGTGAGATGTGATTTTTGTCTGTCAAAGAACCATCTCAACCCAATAGCTTAAACTGTTAGGTGAGGTCTCAGGATATGATTTATATTATTCTCTAACACACCCCCTCAAGTGAAAGCCCTTTGGGCTTGAAACTTGCACAGGTCCACTTTACTTTGTGCTTAATTTTTATTAAATAAATTGGGATGGTGAGATTCGAACTCGTGACCGCTTGGTCATTAAAGCTCTGATACCATGTCAAAGAACCATTTCAACCCAATAGCTTAAGCTGTTAGGTGAGGTCTCAGGATATGATTTATATTATTCTCTAACATTGCCTAGTGCTCTGAATGTCAAAATGAAAAAATTCAGCCAAGCATGGACAAACAACATGAGTAACTATGACTTTTTTAAGGTAGTCAAATGCCTCATCATCTAATTAATGACATGCATGAATGAGTAACGAGATTTTATATGTCCTTATCTTAGCATGGTATTATTTTTTGTGCTCGTGCCAAGATGCAGGAAGTTGCTCAGCGCCCATCTGTTTAGCATGACGTCATGACAACCATAGTTGTTGCCCATGCCTGTAAGTAGGGGCGGAGAGGGGGGGGCTGGCAGGGCCGGGACCCCTACAAGGAAATTATTTTCCAGCCCTTCCTTTAATAATATTAATTTATTTAACTTAAATAATATAACAATTAACATTTTGATCCCCTTTAATTTTATTTTCTAGTTCTGCCCTGCCTGCAAGTTGAAGGCCTAACTAACATGTTCAGGCATTTTGAGGAGAGCTCCATACCGACTTCTGCGTGACATTAAATTTCCAAACTCAAATTACTTGAACCTCACCATGCAGTAGCGCAAGATGTTCCAAGGAATTGGAAAACTTTATGTGAGACATGCAGCAATATTTCAGTATGACTAAGATTGAAGTTGATGCTCGAGAAAACATCACAACAATATATTTGCATGGTGACACAATGCTGTGGTAGATGACTTAGATCAAAGAGGATCTAAGATGTAGTAATGTCTATCCCTACCAGAATTATAATAACATTTATTGCTTTGTAGGGACCTGCTTACTTGGCTATGGGCACCCTAGCCTAACACCCGGGGGAGTGCTGGCATGACGCCCACTGGGCCTGCCGCAACCCCTTTTTGCATAATGAAGGCCATTATCCAACTAGTATCTTTGTACGATCTCATCTCTTACGAGATCAAAAAACTTGGCATAAGCTACATCTTCGGCAGCAGCCTGCCTTAACCTATCCAACATATCTGACCAACATGAACCAATGCAATCAAACCAGCAAGCACCTCAAGCCTGTTCAGTGCACCAGCAACTTGATTGTCGTGGGTCAATGGACTAGTTTCAAAATCAAAGCGTGTTACACAAGGTACAAAATTAATGCCAAACCATAAATTATAAATTTAAGTCTACGGCTAAGGACACTAAAGGTTGAACTCTAGAAGATAGAAATGGCCAGGTTCAAATATTCTCTCAATCCTCGAATTAATACCAGGCAAAACTAGGAGGGAAATTAAACAGCATTTTACATGCATGATTTCTGATGGACTACAAGTCAACAGTATTACTTCTCTATATACAGCTTAGAGTTTGATTCCCCAACGGTGCAATTGTTAAACTGAAATTTGTTAAGACAACATCAGCCTGCCTGATTCCATGCCTTCAAGATCCTTGAATCACAATCTTGTTTCATGAATTTGTCAGGTCAATGTTTTGAAGATTTCAGCCTGACAGCATGGTACTCTTAAGAGACCATGTAACCTTACCGTGAAGTGAAAATTTTTCATTCAAAAAGCATAGATTTTGCCGGTCGATTTAGATCTCCTTTGTTGGCAAGATCATGGGGTTGATTGTTTGCATCCACAAGTACAACCTTCCAATTCTTTGTGGAGTTTCTGTGAGAGATGGGCAAACAGATATCAAGTGAAGATTAGGGAAGGACCAGCAATAAGTAGTACAGCTATAGCATCTATCAGTTTGATAGACAGCAAAGAGTAGAATAAATACAACCATTTGCAATTGAGATTTTCTTTTTGTTTAGCTATCATTTAACGTTCTACTCACCTCCACTTCATTTTGAAGGCCCTTTATATGCTTCACTGCCAACTCCAACATGTCTGCATAACTTGTTTGCTGCAAGTTGTTAAAAAAATCAACATACACCTCATTCAAAGCCAGATTGCATGATGTGAAAAGAAATGAATAACACATTATTACCTTATCCATGTTAGGAACGAGGTCTTGTAGTGTCTTCAGCTTCCCACTTATTCTGGTTCTTCTCTCCTGATTTAGACGAAACATAAGACGATTGAATGATTAAACGTATGCATGCATACTCAAATAGCCTTTTATGTGCACATATTAATAGTGTATTTTCAATTAAGTTTGATGAACCCAGTACCTAGAGTCCCAGACCCATTTCTCTCCTAACAAATGGAGTTGCAAATTGTAAGTTTGCAAGACAGGTTATCTGTATTTCTTTTAATCCAATGCAACAACAATTCAAGATACGTAATCAATGAAATTTTACTATCAGTAAAACATGGTTTCGGTAGCACATTTTGCAAACTAACATTATCACCCATACAGACAAAAAAATTGACATCCTTGTTCCTTAAACTTCCCACTGACCCCAGAAAAGGGGGGGGATATCCTCTTAACTTCTATCTACAGAAATTAATTAGTACCACCATCTACAGTAATACAGCATAAACCAATTATGAAATGAATGAACAGAAGCACTAGTATATTGTTGCAAGGTTTAGCTGTGATGCATGCATTATAACCAGACTAATATAACAAAATTATATGCCAGCTATTCAGCTGATCTAAAAGTCCATCAGAGGGTGTGGCACACACTGACTACCTCTCTCTCTCTCTCTCTCTGTTGAACGTGCAAGCAGAGACACATACACCCTCACGCTTCCTGTTATGGCATCTGTTTTTTTGGTTGCTGCCGTTCACTCTTGGGCATTATTCGAGGAATTGTTGTCTTGTAGACATCAAATCAAAGTAACCCATATCCTTGTTATGATGCAGGCAGATTGGATCAACTCCTAGATAAGATATTTCAGCACCATCCAAGCAAAAATATTATGACCTGGAAATTCTATCCCCGCATACACTTTTCAAACTAACATGTAAAATTACAAATTTGAAGGTCACCCCCTAGTTGTTTATGATTATCTTTTACAACATGATTCTTTGTTTCATTGGTTATCCTCTTCTGCCTTTCAATAAAGGGCATTATCTGTTGTGATGAAGGTATCTGGTTACAGGGTAATCTAGAAATGGTCTTCCTCTTCAGTATTTTGCATAAATTGGTCACTCCTCACAAATCAAATCTGCTACTCGCACTTTTGTGCCGATGAGTTTCCCTTTTGCATCAGCAAATAACTGCAAATCTCATGGTAAAATAATTTTCTATAAACAAACTCTAATGAACCTCTGGGGAGAATCTTCACGAATGTACATCTCTTCATGATCTTTTAAGCAAAGTTCATCTTCTCAATATGTTGGTTTTATTAGAGTAAAGGGAATGCAAAGAATGTAGGACCACGTCTTTGCCGTTTGATCAAATGAGAAATTGGCCTTGTTCTTCTTGGGTGGAACCAAAGTGGGTGTGTTGGCAACTTGAATAGGAAAGTGGCAAGCTGTAGGAGACTAGGAGTATGCATCATGTACAGCAGTCCCTTTATTCTTAATACAGTGCATTTAGCAGGCGAGCTATAAAAGGTTTTTCCAAACAAAGTCTTTGGCTTAAAAAGAAAAGCTTAGTTAATCATGTTACTGTGCCAGCATGATCTCAAATTAGAAACAAACCTACTTAGTATATTTGTCATGAAACAACCTTGTTGGTGCCTGCCCAAAAACCACCTTGAGAAATATGCAAAATTAACATCACTTTCCAGGTGTTTGTTTTTCCTTGTCATTACTTGCACTACAAGCATCACACTACACAATTGGGTGATTTGAATTTTTTTCCAAAATTCTCACGAACAATCTTGCTCTCACTTTGAGAAAAGTATTTATGTATCATGCCCTTGTGCAAATTGGAGCAAGAACGTGTCCAAAAAGAGTTAGAGAGCATGGTTGACAAATATGAGATTAACAAATAAATAGACGGCACACTAAACACTGTTCAGGTAAAATAATAATGCATGCATTTTCTGTTATGTTACGAAGCTACGTCATCTATTAATTAGATATCTTAACAAGGTTGATCAATTCTGCTAGTAAGCATCTGAAAATATTTACTCCTATCACAGTATTATTTCTAAAATGTTTATTCTGTTAGAAATGAAACCAAGGAAATCACATGTGCAGGTCATGAATGCAGTTGCACGTATCAGAAGTTGGACAATCACTAACAAACGTATGCTACAAGATGATGTTTAGGACTGTATTGAAAAAAGTCACTTCAATTCACCATGATCCCATTTGAAAAGTGGACTCAAATTACAAATAATGCACGAAAGGAATCTTTATGCAACTTCTATAAATCCTCTCTAAAAAAGTTGAAAAACCTTTACTAACCCTTTCAGCAATGCTTCTAGGATGAGTGGCACAACCACGTTTAGCACGGATTTTGCAAGGAACAGAGTCTTCGGGAATTTGTAGCAGCTTCTCCACTGTTGCCATCTCAAGACTTGTCTGGGGCAAGCTAAACTGAATGCGGAATGAGCAGGGTGACTCAGATATATGGTATACTAGAAGAAAAAACAAAAAGAAATACTGAAAAATATAAAATTAAGCATAATTTACACTAGCCAAGGAGAATTGCCTGTTATAAAAAAAAATAAAAATATACAGCTGAACTAAGGTTTGTCATGCAAATGTCAGGCTAAGGTTACTTCTTGTTGTAAAAAATGAGGCCAGCTAGTCTTTTAATGCAACCTTAGTAAAACATGCTACAAGTAGGTGTGAGTTCAGAGAGCATAGCAGACCATACTATGATTTGAGAAAACAAGTAACCATTTGAAATATGCCATGTGCGTGCAGCAATTTGCTCACAACTAAACAAAAATATGTTTTCGTAGGAGGTTTGCAACTGTCTAAATCTAATTGTATGTATTTACAATTACCCTTAGCTTATTTATATGTATATAAGTTACCAGAAAATGCTGGGGCGTGGTTTGGACTTGCAAATGCATGTGTTTTACATGTTTATGGGATGTCGGGCCAGAGAACAAACTAAATCATCCACACTTCCATGAATTTCCTGACATACAAGTCTTCAGAAAAGAGTTTTAGTACCTGAGTTTCTAACGCATTGAAACAGTTATAGATGTCTCCATCTCCAGTCCTAGCTTGTTTCGAGGGATGGCCAGAAAATACAATGGAATTTGGAGTGTCCCAAGATTCCATACCAAAGCTAGCCGCAGAATAAGAATGAGTGGAGTTCTGACTGCCATTGTCAGAGCCGATGCCTTCAACAACATTCTCACTAACTTCAGATATCTGAGAAAGAGAGTCTTGTCTAGTGAAGCTCAATTGAGACTTCAACCTTGAGGGGCCACCACCAGAGCCATTGCGAGAGTTATAGCCTCCAGTTCCCCTTGTAATTGAGAAACCTCCTATTTAGATTGGCAAAAGAGACAGATGATATTCAAAACCAAAAATATAGATTCATCACAGGTTGTCTAAGCCTCAATCCTGAAGATAAAAATAACAATATAACTTAGGCCTCACTTTCAGATGTGTGAATACAGTTTTTTTGTTGGATATAAACTGCATTGAAAATTAACTAGGACTACTGTAACTGATGCATATAATCTTAGGAGGAGTTGTACAAAATAATTCACAGAGTCACTTACTTCCGCAACAAAATGTGAACAATAAATTGACAACAGTTTCAGATGTAGGAATACTTTTTTTATATTTGCTTTTACCATATCCTTCTTTCTGCACAAGAGCCAAACATTTCCAGCATCACTTTTGACTTTCCAAACCGAGATCTTGCAAATGGAATGCAAGACCATTTGATTAAAACAACTCTTATACCATGTTAACATTTATGTTTTAAAAGTTCAAGAAACAAAATTATGTACAAGAGATAACTTCTGATTAGATATGCACTTCAATTTCATCACACTCCGTTTTCTTTATGTCCTTTTCTTCATCTGAATTGGTTATTGGCAAGATGAATGGATAAATGAAACCAGCGCAGTTACACACAGAAGCACCAAAGAGAGACAGATTTATTGTGAGCCGGCGGTGGTGATCCATAGGCACATTGCGGAGTATGTTTTTGCAATCCTCGCTTCAACCGACATATAAAGAGTTTAGAATAGTGTTATAAATACATTTATAACATATCAAATAAATAAACTTAGTGCAGGCTCGTGACCTGAATCTCCCTCCATAAACTGACATGATTTCAGGGAACATATTTATTCAAAAACTTTATTTATTTTTTACTTTCATCATAATTTCCAGCCTATAAATGAAGCTTTTCTTTAAGAGGTGCCTCAAGATTGAAAATAGGTAAATTCTAACAGAGATTACATATCATAATCCCAGAACATCATCCCTCAAATCCACTTCGACATGTCTTCCAACAACCTGTGGCTGTTGATGAACAGTCCCAAATATCATTCACACCTAAATCAACTATCTTAGCAGTACGGTTTCGTATACAAAAGTAGCTATCATTTTCTTTGTTCTTCCTTTTATTTTTCCTTCAAAAACCAAAAGCAGCCGCCTCAATTATGGCTAAGACCATATCTTTATCAAGTCCTGGTACTTGATAATATTTCGTCCTTTAGACAGAACCGAGTCGCTGCCAGCCTGGACAGTCTGTCCAAGTTGCTCCTTCGCAACACGGAATTTGATGTTTTATTTCTGTCCTTTTGTTTTTTCTTTTTTCATAAAGAAGAAATAAATAGAACATGGTCTTGGCCATAATTGAGAAAGACATTCAATCTCAAAGCCTTGTTAATTCCTTGTTGTAAGAGGTGTTCAAAAAAACAAATCAACTAAATTGAAAAAAAAAAACTGAAAACACCATATCAAGCAGAAAAACTAATTAAACCTATGTTTGAGGGACTACATTGTAAATCAATTCATAGTTGAGGGACTAACTTGAGAGATTGTTTCTGATGGAACCTATCCACTAATATTCTACTCTATAAATATACTCTTGGAATGCATGTTTTAATGAAGGGAAGGGGCTCTGAACCTCTGTCTCGGTGTATGCACAGCCATAAACAACGTCCATCAATGTCTTGGTGCACGCGAGAGAAATAAACAAAAGAAAACACAGTCTCTCCTCCACCAACTGTAAACTTAGGAAATAGCAAGCCATTTTCCTCCATGGCTCCAATCAAATGAATCCATGAAATAATTAATCATCCATACGCTGCCAAAAAGGCACAGATACCCTCACCACCCTCCATTCCCACAAAGTGCACACGTGGATATTAATGTAGAGACAGAAAGCATTCATTCACCTTCAGCAAATCAAACTGAAGGTAGTTTTGTCTTTGGGATATATTGCAATTTACATTTTTGTCAACGCTCGTTAGCCAGACTACTGATAAAGAAAGAAAAAATAAACCCAGTAAAATAATGGTAAAAATTACAGGCCAATTTGTGAGGCACTCCTGTCAATGTTGTTTATTGAAATATTATGTGGAGCTCTCCTAAAGGAGTTTGAAGACTAAACGCAATAACTCAAGACTTATATTTAACAAAAACAAATTTGCAAAAATAAATAAGATATATTTATAAAATGAAACTCGTTTTAAAAAAACTCTAAATGCAAAATTAAAATGGCTAAAAACCCCACTTGTCAAACATATATAAAAAATTAAAAAAATATATTTTTAAAATATTTTAAAAGAAATGGTGCGAATAATTAACTTGAGTTGCTTATAATTAGCTTTCAAGTACAGTATTGTTGAGTTGCTTATAATTAAATTGCTTGCACGCAACATTTCTTTTGTGGATTGATTGTATCTCTATTACCCATTTTGATAACAAAAGGATTATTATTATTATTATTATTATTATTAACAGCCAGCTTTAGAATTTGTATTAAAAATTATTTTTGTTTATATTTTTAGTGTTGTGATGTTTTAATATAAAAAATAAATTTTAAAAAATAACAAAATATATTATTTAAATATAATTTCAAGTAAAAATTATTTTAAAAAACATTCTCAACCGATTTATTTAAGAAAAGTATACGCAATCATGAAATGAGGAAATGCCTTATTTGACCCGGTAAAAAAGGACACAAAAGTCATTGCAACTTATTGAAAGTGTCTAGTCTACTCTATCCACCAAAACCAAAGATTCCTCCCATTTACTATCCTTAGCTTTTTACAAGGTTGTCATGAAAATGGAAGAACCCAAAACAATACATCCCAAAATCAGGAATCTATCTACTCCTGTCCACCGTATTAATCCAATCCACAAAGATAAAGACTGATGGTATTTATGTATTTATTTTAAGGAAAATATGTATGTATATTTACCATTTTCAGTGGCGAGATGGCTTAGAAATCCAGCAGGCGAGCTCCTCTGCCGCACCAAAGATCCAGCACCATGTGCTATCTCATTCAAACCGTACGACCTCTGCAACCCCCCGCCGCCGCCACTTTTGGGTGCTTTTCGATCGCAGCTGGATGAGTTGACCTTGCAGGTCGACTCCGAGGTGATTGAGGATGAGTCCCCAGAGAAGTGTTGTTGACGGCCCACGAGGGGAGTTGATCCAAGACCAGAGAGTTCACGGTCAGCCCCGATGACTGAATCAACTGCCCGGGTTAAAAAAGAACCCGGGGCCGAACCATACCTTGTTAGCCCACTTGGCAGATTGGATTTTTGCGGTGAAGAAGAAGACGACGACGGTTGTTGATACATGATGCGTGCTGCGCAGGCTTCTTCCGACAACTCTACTGTAGGCTGCTACTGCTAAAAATAACTATGGTAGTTAAAAATCTAGAGAGAGAGAGAGAGAGAGGATAATATGGGAAAGGAAAGTTTGATTTCGAGGAAGGAGATTAGCTCGTTCGGGAAATGTCCAAAGACTAGTTGCGTCACCCTACGGAGCCTGAGCCTGAGCCTGAGCCTGAACCTGAGGTGACCTTTTTGTTTTGTAATCTTGTGCAATGTATAGTGACAAGCAACTTGTCAAACATGTGGGATCCTTTACTTTATTTTTTGTTTTTTTTTTTCATTATTCTTATTATCAAGTTGCTAGTGTATTATACTTTGAGATTATTTTATTTTTCCAGTTTTCGATTTTTTATTCGAGTGCTTTTATTTTTATTATTCTTAAATCTCTCTAATTAAGTGGTTTTGGTATTTTGACTATTTTTAATTGTACTTTTATTTGCTTGTTATTTGAGTTTATATATTCTCAGAAATTTATTAATTAAACAGATTTATACCTTTAATTTTAAAAAATAAGAACATAATCATTTAAAAAAATGATTTCTTAAAATTTTTCAATAAATCTTTTGAAATTTGTGGTCTTATTTACTAAGAAAAATATAATTTCTTCAAAGAAAACAATATAATGAAATCTGTATCAATCTTCGTCAAAACCAGAAAGTTAAAGGTAAGCCCCATGTAAACATGCACAGCCTAACCAGCATGAAACCTAAAATTTGCATATTTCAACAATTATATATATCCTCAGGCAAAGAAATATTAAAAAAAATCCAACAACTTCAATTTATTAAATGATTTTGGTCAGGTAAATAGCATTTGGTTTTGCAGTAATAAAGATATGTTTGATTTGTGTTTTAAAAATATTTTTAAAAAAAATTAATTTTTTTTATTTTTTTGATTTAAATTAATATTTTTAAAGTTTTTAAATTATTTTAATGTATTAATATTAAAAATAATTTTTAATAAATAAAAAAAATATTATTTTAATATATTTTTAAATAATAAATAACCATAATTATATTATCAAACACGAATAAGAGATCTAAATACGGAGACAGAACATAAAGGACGTGTTTGGGAATACGGCTGTGGTTGTGTTCTTAAAAAATTTGAATTTTTTTTTTTGGTAAAATTTAATATGGTTTGTACGTTTTGGATCGTTTTGATGTGCTGATATCAAAAATAATTTTTAAAAAATAAAAAAACATCATTAACATGCATTTTGACACAAAAAATTATTTAAAAAATACCCGCAACCACAATGCCAAACAAGCTTAATGTATGAAAAGGGGAAAACGAAATTCGACGGGCAATTTCGTCGGGCAAGGTAGTGGATGTACAGCACGTTATATTATATTACTTTAGAAAACACCGAAAAGCGATGACGAATTATTGCAGCCTGCATCGTTGTTTACATAAGAGTTTACCAAGGGGTGTAAAATGTTTTATATGAATTTTGGATAAAAAATTAAGTTCCTAGATTAAAAAAAATCATTGTAATTGATTTTCCAGTCATTATTATAGCTAAATTCTAGAAAAAAGCAGATAATATATTATTATTTTTTTTTATAAAAAAAAATAAACAACATGTCCGTTGCCTCTTAAAAAAAATAAAACCCAAGTATGCGAGAATAGGTTGAAAGTCCCATGCACTTTGAATTTTTTAAGCGTAAGTGTGTTGGGCCACCTAGGACAGGCCCTCATATCTAAGTTTATATTGGCTTTTATTTTTTTGATTTTAACATATTTCTATGGTATTTGTTAATGTAATAAAATTTTATTTTTATTTAGTTTACGAATAAAATTTTAATATTTATTTATTTATTTATTTTAATTTTACTCAGTCACTTTTTTATGTATGCATTTTTTATTATCATTTTATTAAATAAAATATTAGTTTCAATAAACAAAGTTACTAGTTATAATTGAGTTTACACCTCATTTCAAGATTATATATTTATATTTATATTTATTTTTTAACTTTTTTAATTTAGTTTTTGGTTAAATATCATTTAATTTTTACTTGATTTCCATAGATAATGATAATATATTTTTTTAATATGTACAACCTTACATTAAATTTTATTTTTTTAATTTTATTCAATCATATTAATATGTGTATCTATTTCTATTATTGTTTGATTAAATTAAAAATCGATTCTAATAAATAAAAGTTATTAAATACAATCAGAAACATGACCTGTGTTGTGATATCGAATATCTTAATCTTTATCTATCTTTTAATTTTTTTCAGTTTAGTTTTTAACTATCGTTAGATCTTTTTTATTAATATAAATAATTCTTATTTTTTAATTAAATACATGAATAAAATTTTTGGTTTATTATTTTAAAAAATACATTGAAAAAACTTACATATTTATTTTCTGTTAAGAAAAAATATTTAATCTGTGAAGAAGTGAGGGTAAAATAGCTGGTCCTATCTTCTTCATATGCGATTTATAACATTTCAAAGGTTTTTTTAAATCTAAATAACATAATTAATAAAAATAATTTGAAAACACAACCTAATAAAATAATACAATTCAATTAATTGAGTTATTACGAGGAACACAACTAATTAAAATTTCACAGGCTGATTACATGGAATAGCACAACCTATTAAAATTTCCAAGATTGTGCTATTGAAACTAGCGCAACCCATAGATAAATAAATCTTAAAGGTTGAAAACTCCCAATAACATAACCCTTAAAAGAACACACACACACATTTTAAAAAAAATAGCCTTAAATTAAATTTGTTTTATCTATCTCTTAATTTTTTCAGTTTAGTTTTTAACTATTATTTAACGATTATTTATTTTTGCATTTCAAAAATATTTTTGAAAAAAATTAATTTTTTTTCTTTGTTTCAAATTAATATTTTTTGATATTTTTAGATTATTTTGATGCGCTGATATCAAAAATAATTTTTTAAAAATAAAAAAATATATTATTTTGATACATTTCTGAATGAAAAGTATTTTGAAAAACAATCGCAATCACACTCCCAAACACGCATTCATTTTGTTTTTTGGTTTTTAAAAAATTGCAACCGTTTTTTTTTTGTAAAATTATATATTATAAAAAAATATTTTTTATAGATTATAAATAAATAATTAAAAATATACATGGTTTTACAGGAAAAAAAAATCACACAATTTTATTACAATTTTTATTTATTTATAATTTATAATTTTACACAAAAAAAACTTGTCTCCAAATTCAATTTTTATTTATTTATAATTTATAATTCTAATCATGTCATATGTGTTAAACTAACCTTGACTTGCACTCTGCTTAACTTAAAGATATATTGAATAAAAGAAATCATTGATGAGAGATATAATAAATAAATTTTTTCAATAATCATAAATATTATTGGATCAATTCATGCATTAAAATTCAAACTAGGGTTTTCAAGTTTTGTATATTATATTGATCCGCTTTCCTTTTGGTCCTTAACTGAAACATGGGTTAATGAGTGCGACTAGCCCAATATTATGTGGGCCTAAGGTCCACAATTAAGCCCATTAAATATACTAGGTGTTAATAGAGAAGCCTGGAAAAAGTTAGGGTGGGCCTCCAATCTAAACATCTTTTATAAAATTTTGAGCTCCCTCCATCACAAACACAAACGTGTATATATTGATTGAGTCATTCAAAGTACCCTCTTCTCTGGATGTCTATTTGACATGTGTTTTATTGTGTGTCGTAATTTTTTTTTTTTTAAATTTGAGTATAAAGTTATTTTGATATTTGTTTTATATAAATATATCAAAGTGTAAATTAAAAAAACTTATCCAGGTATATAATTAAATAAATTGACAATCATTTATTTAAATAAAAAAAATTATTAACAATAACTAAAACAGAATATGAAAAATTAAGAGATAAATATAGATTAAGATATTTGATCTTGTAAAATAAGACATTTACCTGTTTATATTTACTAAATTTATTTATTAAAACCAGTAAAAGATAAAGAAATATAAATAAATTTGAAACTTAATGAATAAATAAAAGAAAAAAGATATTATGTAGCATGGACTAGTTAGAAATATTATTTCAAAATACCTTTGTTTTTTTATAAAATACCTTTATCCAAAAAAGGTCTTCAAGACCTGTGACTTAAGTTATGAGACCGGGATAAACTGATAGAAATGAAATTGAAGATAACTACAAAACCAATTTTTTTAGTATAAAAAATAATATAGAATGATAAAATTGTAAGAGAAAACAAGCAAAAAAAGGATCTCTAATCGTATTAACTCTTAAATCTTGTTACTTGTGTCATTAGATTGAAAACATGATAAATGAAAAACCGTGAAACCCAATCCCGAATAAATTAAATGCTGAAGGATAAAACTAGAAAAAAATTCAATCACACAAAATAAAAAATGAGGGTGAAGATTGAAATAAGATTAAATTAGAGGGTATCAATAAAATCTAAATTGGAGGGTTAAATTGAAAAGACAAAAAAAGTAATAAAAGGGAAAAGAAATCAAAAGAATGAAGGTTAGATTAGAAAAAAAAAAGTAAAACAATATAAACTTTGATTGAATGATGAAATTAAAAACCAATAAAACTTTAACAAAAGAGCCAAGAAAAAATAATAAAAAATAAAAGAATAAGGAGTGAATTGAAAAAAATAATATATGACAAATTGTAATTTAAAGACTAAATTAAAAACATAATTTTTTTTAAAAGGACAAAGGATAAAAATAAGCAATCAAAAACATTATGACTGAAATTGAAAAATAAAAATAAAAAAGAACAAACATGCACTTTCACTTGAAGAGAGAAAAAGAAAAAAAAATGAAACGACATCACTGACATACCAATCATTATCCCCTATCACGCGCCATATCAGGAGGAAATGAAGATGATGACGTTTCCAAGGGTTTAGGGTTTAGACATGACAGAAGGCAATGTTTGACCACTAGAAAGTGTCGTACGCGCCGTCTGAAAGGCACAGATGCCACTCACATGCTAAAATATAATGAGCATGAGCCAACAACTTTTTAGAATTAAAAATTAAAAAATCAACATAAAAATACTAAAACACCCCTCATAACACTGGAAATTACAAATAAACATGTGTGGAAGGACAAAAACACCTCTAAATGCATTCCTTATTTTTTTTTGTCTTTTCTAAGAGCAAATACGTATTTTAACTATAGCCTAAGAAAAGAAAATAAAAAAAACTCTTGGTTAATAACTCTAGTTTTTTTGTAACCTTGAGGACAAAAAAAGTATTTTTATTATTCTAAAGCTTGTGAAAAGATGAAGAAACACTTGGTCTCCAGTTTTAAAATTTATCTACTTCGAGGATAAAAACATAATTTTACTGTGCAATAAAAAAGATTATGATATTTCTAAACAATCTTTTAATGACTAATAAGCTAATAAAAAAGATCAAATGACCCCATAACTAATACTCTTATTTTTTCCACTCAAGAACAAAATACTATTTTTTTTTATAGCATTCCACAGTAATCTATATCTATTACAATAGTGAAATGATCATGTCGTATAGAGTTTTTGATAATGTGTATGGGCAAAACTTTGGTTTAGTAGGGCAAAACTTTGGTTTAGTAGTGGTAAGTTAATTACATCATGGGTTCAAATCTTTCATCAAGAGGATTCCAATATTTTATCTTTACAATGTCTTACTAATTCTTAAACTGCCTAAATATTAATTATGAACTGCAAGATTTATGCTTTACCGTGCAATAAAATTTATAAATGGTGTGGTATTTATGAGTTCTTATGGACCACCATCCAAACTATATAATCCTTGCTAGCTCTTAGTTATGCTATAACATAAAATATATCTTTAATTAGTCATGCTATAATTTATGAACTTTTATTTTTTTTTAAATTATGGATTTTAAATTATGAAAAGAAAATAAAGTAATAAATGATATTGTGATAAATAGTTGAAAATGAACAATATAATTAAAAATAAAACTGAAATACCTAGGTGTTTTACTCTAGTAAAATATTGTTTTTGTTTGAAACTTACTCTTTAAATCATGATAAATATGATAAGTATGATATTGTGATAAATATTGTTTTACTCAAGACATGATATTTTGGTTTTTGTTTGAAACTTGCTTTTTAAATCATGTAGGTTTTTAAACACACCACTAATAAGAAAAATATGTTTTTGTCAAAATAAAAAATAAATAAATAAAGAAAGAAAAGGGAGTTTTTCCTAAAAAATATATTTTTCCTCCTGAATTTTAATTATAGAAATTCTCATGAATATTTATTTTAATTACCCTTAGTTTTTAATTTCTTAAAAATCACAATATTATTAAAAACGACATGTTTTGTTGAAATAAAAACTAGATGCATAAATAATTCTTTAGTTATGGAGATTTGCACTAGAAAAACTCATTTTTTTATTAAAAAATTAGTTATGCTATAACATAAAACATATGAAATTTTACAGTTTTAGTGTTTTTTTTGAGATTAAGCATGGAAAATAAAGTAATATCATGATAACTAGTTGAAAATTTGATAGTGGACAAACAAAATATAGCAGAAAGAGGAGTCTTGAGTCATTGAGGTAGGAAGCCTATGCTACATCCGCATTGCTATTTTTGGCATGAATATTTCTCCCTCTTTTTTTTTTTCTTTTTTTTTCCTTTTCTAACTTTTATTTATTTATTGGATAGAATATATGCACTTAAAACTAGGTAGGGGTTAATTTCCTTTTTTCCACCAACGAAGTTCTATAAAACATATTTATTAAAAAAAAAATATAAAAACTTATAGAACTTACGAGGAGTGTAAAAATCTAATTTATTTTACCAAACAATTTTAATTGGTTAGTACATTGTTTTTTTTTTATTTATTTGTAATTGATTGACACAATGATGTGATTGCCTTGGTTGACCTGCTGGGCTTGGTAAAAATGAAAGGAGACTCATGCAATAATTTCTTAGAGCTTAGATTTATGAATTTTATGGCTTGAAAGGACGCTTTTGTCAACCTCACCTTTTTTTTTTTTTTATAATAAATGGTTGGCAATAAGATAATAACATTCTTTCAAGTGGCCATAAATTATATAGAGTGGTAGGGCTAAAAAAACCCCATATGTGTGGGAATATATAACAGTGGCAATGTGCATGGCCTTTTGACTATTACCTCTCATTGACAAAGCCGAGGGCTTTGTCCCATTGGCCGAGAACTAAAGCACCCAGATTTTGACTCTACGAAGGCTGGATTATTTGATTTATAGAAGAATGATTTTGTTTTTGTGTTTTGAAAGTGTGTTTAAGAAAAAATTGATTTTTTTTAAATTAATATTTTGTTTTTGTTTTTAGATCATTTTGATGTACTGATGTCAAAAATGATTTAAAAAAATAAAAAAATATTATTTTGATGCATTTCCGAACAAAAAACACTTAAAAAAACCACTATCACTCTCCCAGACATCGTCTAAGATAAAATACTCATGTATAGACGAATTCAATTCATTCGGTTCATTTGCTGCATCTTATTCTTGTTGGCCGATGATACTCATGGTTTACAACTTGCCACCGGGGATGTGTATGAGGCTGAAGTTCATGTTTTTATCTAAGATCATACCTGGTTCTAATAGTCCAGGTCAAAATATAGATGTTTGTCTTTGACCGTTAATTGATGAGTTGAAACAATTATGGTTATCTAGGACTTTGACTTATGATGTCTTGAAAAAATAAAATTTTCAGATGAAAACGACTTTGGTATGGACTATATTGCAAGGAAGAACTGATAGCTGAGGTTATATGGGGGGGGGGGAATTCAAATTAAGGGTAGTAATAAGAAAATACGGTGCGTAACAATTATAAGTCAATACTCTGCGTTTTATTTTTTACTTGTTAGTAGCCACGTGTTGATAATGAGGAAAACATGAGAATGTTTAAGAAGGAAAGACTGCTATATATATTGCATTCTGTTTTCAACAGAGGCATGTAGAATTAATATTGAGCCCATTCCTTTTTTTTCCTGGAGATTCCTTCCCTCACACCTTTTCTGTTTTCTCATCATCTTCTTCTTCTCTCTCTAGTCCTGTATCTCACTTATTTTCCACCATCTATCGTATTCTTCTTCTTCATCTTCAGTCACTACTGGTCAGTTTAAATTTGATAACCCCTGCCCAAGTTAGTTGCTCTAGACTATCAACAATTTCTTATTTTTGGAATGGTTTCTTGTTGGAGCACACATGAAAAATTAGCATGTTCATACTGTATGGAAAATAACAAGGTCTTCACCTTAATAAATGGTGGTAACGAGTATTTTTTTTTGCCACCTATAATTCTTACCAATTGATCACATGTATAAAAAGAACATAAATGACCCCTTTGTTGGTAGAGTTAAAATGAATGTTGCATTGCCAATACTGCTGGGTGAAGAAGTGTATGACATGGTATTGTAGAGCGATGACATTGTATTTGGTTTTGAATCCGGTAAGCAGAAGTCTCCTAGTTTTGGTGTGACCCTTAATTGGGTAAAGTGAAGTATTTTATAGGACCTTCCTTATTGAAAGACTAATATCTTCAGCCATAATCTTGATGTCATGCACATTGAAAAAAATATGTTTGAAAATACTTTTAACATGGTTATGGATGTGAAAGGGAAGTAAAGAAGAACATGAATGCTAGAATGTATATACCTTTGTTTTGTCACCATAAAAATATAGAGTTGGTTTATGATGGGTTATGGGTCACAAATCCCAAAACCAATTTTGTCTTAAATAAAAATACACAGTTAATTGTCTACCAATAACTTAAGATTCTATGTTTTCCCGATTGACATGCTTTAGACATATCTAAATTGATGAATTTGAAAGATTACAAATTGTATGGAATGAAGAGTAATGATTGCTACATATTTATACAAACACTCATTCCACTTGCTTATCATGATTTATTGTCAAAAGGGATATGAGATGCATTCACAGAGATTAGTCACTTCTTTAGAGATATATGCTCTAACAAATTGCATGCCCAACACATTAAGAGGCTTGAATTGAATATCATCTAGATAATCTACAAACTTGAGATGATATTCTCTCAATCATTTTTTGACTCAATAGAGCATCTACCCATACATTTACTATTTGAGGCAAAAGTTAGAGGCCTTATTCAATATAGATGGATGTATCCATTCGAGAGGTTAGGGATTACATATGCATCCTAATTAAATTTTTATTGTCTTTTTTCTTAACTCAAAACATTAATTTAACTTCATGAAAAATACTAGTTTAACCTTAAGAGAAAAGTAAAAAACAAGACACATGTTGAGACTTTGATATGCAAGGCTTATATTATTAAAGAGATCTCAATATTTTTCTCGTACTATTTCAAGCCTCACTTAAGAACAAAAATCAATTGCGTTCTAAGATACGATGATAGTGGTGAAATGCTTTCGAGTGAGAACTTGTCAATATTTTCCCATTCTGGATGACTTGAACAAAAAAATAATAATACTATGAATGGATGATACTTGACAGAAATTGAATTCAGACATGCACATAATTATATGCTATTTAATTACAATGAACTAAAAGCTTTTATTTAGTAAGTATAACAATTAACATGTCATAATTTTCAAATAATATTTCTTTTATAGTATTATACAATGATAAATTGAATAATTTCTTGTAGGCAATATCATCAATTTTTACTATCCCAAAATTTATTGCTAATTGAATTTAAAATTTTTCGATTACAAGATGAACAATTTTCACATAGTTTAGAACACATGTAAGGACTACTTAATCGTTCTTATCTTTTAAAATACTTAGTTTTATTACACATTGACACGACCAAAGAGTTGATGTCTTCTCCCAAGTGTAGGAGTGTCGAAGTAATAAATAACCTGGCAAGACTGAGGTCGAACTACAAGGAAGTTAACTGTATAAACTACAAATAAAGAAATAGATAATAACATAAAAGGAGTTGAAGAGAGCTTTGAGATGTGATATTGATGTAAGGATTTAAACAAATATAAAATAATTGTCAAGGTTAGAGGATCCACTAATGGTATTTCAAACAAGTATAATATAAACTCTTTTTATTACTCAACTGGAAACCACACACAAAGGAGGTTCCAATCGGATTATAAATTGTTAACATGATTACATTAGTTATCTTATTCGAATAATGCTAATACTTATAAATGTTGTCAAGTATTCATGATTATAACTTATGCTAACAACAAATCAAGTTCCTTTCATAGCACAGATATCGGTTATACCATACAGTTGGGCTATGAAAGTGCAAAGTATTTGTTGTACCAAAGGTTATACAATATAAATCTAGATTAACCATTTAACAAGCAAAGTATTAAAAATGAACAAGATAACAAATACAAAATATGTCAGTATCGAACATTAAAGTCCATATTGAGTTTATATTATACTTATTCTTAAACTTAGCTAACATAATGAAAGAGAGAAACATAAATAAACAAGATAAGAACATAAATAAGATATAAGTTAACTAAGTAAAAGAAAGGAAATGAAAAGTATTAAGAAGAGATTAATATAAACAAAACTTAAGCATTACAAATATATAAAGAGAGAGAGTAAGAACATGATCTTGATCTGAAAACCAAGATATTTAAATGCATGGCAAATGCCTTCCTTTATAGGCCAAAATTTGGAACTATTGATTTGATGACTAATTGTTGAGTGGGTGGCCACATCTTGACTTGGTGACAATCTTTATCTTCTTGTCTGAACAAAATGTCATTACTAACATCAGAATTTGAATAGATAGTCTTTATAAAAGTTCTAGGAAATTATCTTCGCTTTTCAATAAAACAAAAATCGGTGCATTTGGACTTTTAGAACTTAAGATATGGACTGAACACTAAACAATATCTGGTTTTGCAGGATAGATTCTAACTTCTCCATTGTTGCTATAATTTGAACCTGAAAACGACTTTTTTGAATCTTGAACTCTTCATGAAAGTTTTAGGCTCATGTCTTAGCTTTCCATACATATAAACCATACCTAAATCCAAGTTCTACAGCTACAGTTATGATCCAATAACCGAATGGTGATCTAGTTTGGACTGAACCAACATCTCTTTTCTAAGCTTAACCCTCTCTTTGTCTTCTCAATTTCAGTAGTTAAACTCATCAATCAATCCTTTGATTTATGTGATAGGCCTGTATTTAAGATGAACATTTACCATAAATTAAAGGTATCTTATATTATTAGACATGTTATTATAAAACGTGCTCTAATTAAGGAGTTATTGATACTTCAAGTACAAAATGATGGTATAAAACCTTGATAAAAATGCACTTTTAAGTACTAATCACACATTTCTTGTTAACTGTTAATAATTGTAATCCTATACCAGGTTTATCGATTGAGAGGGAATGCTAGTGTTACTTTGAATTTATTATTTCTAGGTCCTGAAAGAAAGATAAAGTGTTATAATGGGTATATCATCAATGGACATGTTTTTTATACTAAAGAGTATGATTGGCGTAGAAATATATATAATAACGGGGTTTTTGTTAAGGGATCGACTTCTAATGAGTTTGAAGTTGACTATTATGAGAAGTTAGAAGAGGTTATTGAATTGTAATATCATTGCGAGTAGAATAAAGTCTTTTTATTAAAATTTTATTGGTATGATACCACCGATAAAGGAATCAAAGTAGATTCCCATCACGGTTTGGTTGAAATTAATATAAAGGTTAGACTTTGCAATGTCGAAAATGTCTTTGATTTTGCCAAGTAATGTCAGCAAGTTTATTACACATACACTCTTTTCTTTAGAAAGGATTGCTCTAGGGATGATTGATTGTCTATATTTAAAACCAAATTTAGGGGTCATGTTCAATTTGTTTAAGATGGTAATTGTTTGAGAGCAATGTTGTTGGGTTCACATTGAATGTTCTTCATTTGTTCTTCATGTTCTTCCCAAGAACATTGTCTTAGCAACATGTTTTTGACTTGTTTTGTTTTATTTATTTGCCAAGAACATTGGCTTTTAATCCTAAGGTTTCAATTTAGAATTGTAACCTATTTTGACAAAAACATGATGTTTTAATGATAATCAAAGTGATTGGATGCTAGATTATTGATTCTTGCATGATTTTTAACATTTATGTGCCTTCATTGTGACTAAATCTGGTCTAATTTGGAACCCATGTTGCTGGGTTCGATTTTAATTGTTTTTCATTTTTTTGGGGTTTAATCAACTTTGATCAAGAATTTTTAAGTTTTTGTGTTTAATCTTTTTTTGGCTTTAGTTTTGTTTTTTGGTTGTTTTCGGGTCAAACCAAGATTTTTGGTTTGGTTTATGGTGGAACCAAAAATTTCAGGTCAACCCGATGGGGTTAGGTTAAAAAAAATTAGGTCGAGGGTTTTGTACCCTGTTTGGTTTGCCATTTTTGTTAAGTTTTTTTTTTGTTTAAAGGTGTGTTTGGCAAACACCCCTATTGCTTATTTTGGGTAATTTTATTTCAAAAAATGGGTTTTTGCCAAACAAAGCCAAAAAAATAATAAAAATATATTTTTTTCTTGCACATGGCCAAAAATTCTAAAATTATTCAAGCTTCTTTTTCAAGGAAAATTTAAAATATTTTTACATGTTTTAAAAAATTATTGAATGGATTTTACAACAAATTTGTAAAATTCCAAAGGATTTTGGCTTATATTTCAAAAATATCAAAACAATTTTTTTTTTGTTTCTTTTAATATACAGGATTATGAACTTATATGGAAGACATATTCAATAAAAAGATAGTTTGTTTTATTTTTTTTATTTTGACATTAGAAAAATTAGGTTTTTTTATCCTAATCAGATAAGGACCTTTTTATTGAGAAAAACTTTTCTTAAACTCTAGATAGACTAACGGTTAGAAAACAAAACATTTACTTAGAAAAACCTAAACCCATAAAAATGACATTTTGCCATTTGCTTGTAGAAGGAATTCTGCATGCAAATGGCTGTCAAGGGTGGGGGTTTTGAAGTGAAAAAGAAAGAGCAACCTTGCTGAGACGGAGGCAAAGGGTTGCTGGAGGCGTTCCTGATGTTGTAGGGAAGGTCTTGCATGGTGGCCGCAGGTGGAGAAAAAGAGGGGGAAACGGAGGCCGACAGAAGAGAAAGAAAAAGACGAGGCAGAAATGGTTTTTGCTTAACTTTGCTTCTGATTTCTTCATTCCTGGGGCATGGAATCCACCTATATTTATAGGGGATGGAAGAGAGATATTTTGTCTTTAATGATGCCAAATCTTGGCCTTTGATTTGGCACAGAATGATCCCAATCGTTGTTTTAAAGTCACCATCATGAATTGTCAAAATTGACTGCTAAAGGCTGGTCGTGTTAGGCACTTTGGGGTGGTGCTGCAATGGCTGTAGGGACAATTAGCTGACGTGACCTAATCTGGGGTGTAGTACAATATCAGCTCATCATGGTGGTGTATGATTTGTCTGGTTTGATTGAGAGATGAAGCATTAAATGCCCTTGAAAAGTAGCCACCCAGGCAGCTTTTTCAGGAAAAAAAAAGACAATGAACAGTAACCAAATGATACGTCGTCTAGTTCCTTCTTCTTTTTGCTGTTGTTTTGACCTTGAATTAGGGATTTTAGCCAAAGTTCAATTTGGTCCTTTCAATTTCCTTCAATTTTACCCTTAATTGACTCCAAATTTTTGATTTAATGCAATTTTACCCTTAACAAATTTCACAATCAACCCCTAATTTCAGTGTCATTTCTAGTTTGGTCATTGGTCTTGGATTTACACATTGTGACCCTCAATTGACTATTAAACTTTTAATTTTCTTCAATTTTACCTTTGATTTTTGTCAATTGGTTCCTCGTAGTTCAACGCTTTTTGCAGATTGGTCATTGGCTGTAAAGCTTTTCAATTTAACCTCTAATTGACCTGAAAACTTTAATTTTCTTATGATTTTGCCCCTGATTTCAATTAAATTTGGTCTCTTAAAACTATAATCTTCCCAATTAAACCTAAATTGGGCTTCTAAACTTAAGTTTTCACCAATTAAACCCCTAATAAATTAATTTGACCTATTTAAAGTATAATCAAGTCTTTGCACCTAATTAAATCCTTTAATTGGACCCAAATTAATTCTTAAACATAATTAAACTTTAATTTTGCCCATGATAAAATCAAATTGGCCTATTAAAAATCTAATTATATCATTAGGCTTAATTTTTAAGTAGATAATTTCAATAATCATTTAATTTGACCTTGAATCTACGTTGCCTCTTCAGTTTTGGGCGTAATGGGGGTACAATTAGGCTTTCAATTTGTCCAAAATTGCAGCTTCATCTTCTTACATGTTTGAAATCCTTTCTCAGCCAGCTTTTCCCATGTTGCCAGTCTCCTTGCTAATATTATTTTATTATTTTATTTTTATTTTGGAAAGAAAAAGGTGAATTTGAGGAATAACCCAGAAATGGGTTATGACAGTTGCCCCTCTCTTTGCAATGCTTACAATAAAAAGTCTTGAAAGAAACTTTATATAGTAAATTTTGTATATAAAAAAAAGGAATGGTAATAACAGATTCACCATATTAAAAAATGGTCAATCATTTTAAATGTGCTTGAAGTGGGGGCTAAAAGAGCACTCAGGGGAACAACTAAAAGATTTTTCTTTTGAAGTGGTATAGTTGTACCAGGCAACATATATATTGGTAAAATTCAAAGAGTTTTGAAATGGTCGAATTTGCCATGGGTGACTTGCCTAGTGAAAAATGAAAAAGAGTTTTCAAGGTGTTTCATTGTAATGAGTAACATGCCTAGGTGAAAAATTAAAGGAGTTTTCAAAGTGGTCTCATTGTAATGAGTTACCTACCTGGTGGAAAAAGTTTTCAAGGTGGTCTCATTGTAATGGGTGACCTACCTAGGTGAAAAATACAAAGATTTTTCAAAGTAGTCTCATTATAATGGGTGACCTATCAAGGTGGAAAATGAAAGTTTTTCAAAGTGGTTTAATTGTAATTAATGACTTGCCGAGGTGAAAAATACGACTTACTTGGTGAAAGGATTTGACTAGCGATGTCTTGAAGGGATGACAGGATAAGGCTTAAAGACGCACTATCTAGGAGATGAGAGCTCAAAAAAGCACTAAAAGTGAAGATATAGGGCTATAAGGTGTACTATCCGAGGGATGAGGGCTTAAAGGCACACTTAAAAGAATAAGATAATGTCTAAAAGCACACTATCTAAGAGATGAGGGCTCAAAGACATACTCAGGAAGAGATATGATATGGAGATAGAGATAGGGCTAAAAAGTGCACTATCTGAGAAGCTAGGGCTATAAAGCGCACTTAGAAGAGGTAGGGTTATAAAATGCATTACTTGAAAGATGGGGGCCAAAGACACTAAAAAAAGATGTGGCCTGAAGACGCACTTGAAAGAAGTTAGGGTTAGAAAAGGCACTACCTAAGAGATAAGGGTTTAAAGGCACACTTGAATGGAAGTAGGGTTAGAAAACGCACTACCTGATAGATGAGAGCTCAAAGGCATACTCAAAATGATGTAGGGTTAAAAAAGGCACTATCCAAGATATGAGGGCTTAAAAGTGTACTCGAAAGAAGGTAGGGTTATAAACACACTATCCTAGATATGAGGGTTTAAAGGTGCACTTGAAAGAGATTTCCTGGTAAGACACTAATTTGTCAAAAATCAAAGTAATGCATTATAATTAATATACATGTATACATATTTAAGAAATATAGGTCTCATTTTTCTTCATGGAGTTTCCCTTTTCTTAAAAGTTTGAGTCTCTGTAGTTAGCTTCGATGGTTTTTTCACTCTTACTTACTCGAGTCACATCTTATGATCTTGACCTCTAGGAAAGCCATGACATAAGCAAACCTTTATCACAAAGGTCGCCAGCTTTACCCTATATTGTTTTTATATTTTTAGAAAGGGAATCATAGAGCAAGCCTTATTATGTGTTGTTTGGATTGCCCCCTAGCTTAATCATACCTCAAAGTGTTTAATTCGAGTTTTCTTCGGGGAAGAGGTTGTGTGAAAGAAGATTTGGTTATTTACAAGGGTGTTTTCTTAGACAATTTCTGGAAAAAAATGTGAAGTGGTGTTATGTTAGTTAGGGTGGTTTAAGCTTTGATTTGAGGGTTTCAAAGAACTAATCTTCAAAACATTCATTTTGCTTGTATGAATAATGGCTTGTTTCGTATGAGAAAGCATTTCTTACTAATTTAGATTGCATGTCTTTGATAAGATTGGGCTTAATTAGGCACGTAACGTAGGCTTGGGCTCTTGGTTTTAAAGAAAAGGGATATTTATAGGCTCAAAAGATGTTTAAGAGATTTTAAGACTAAGGATCACCAATGCTTAGTTCTCGACCTCCTTTTACTCTATGGATTTCTGAACCTTGGAATTGATTTGCAAGATGGTTCATCATGCCCCCCAGGGTTGGGTTTGGGCTTTTTTCTTCATTTTGTTTTAAGCATTGTCATATTAGTTATTTTTGTGGAATGCTCAAACCATTTTAGTTTCTTTCATGCCCCCACTTTGTTTGGACACTTGTAATCTTTGAGAATTTTTTTTTGTATATTTCTCGCACTTGTCCCTCAGTGTGTGGTGTGATCTTAGCCAAGATTATTTTCAAGGAAAACATATTACGCTCAAAAGGGGGCTACAAAGGATTTTTTTTTAAACCTTGTGAAAGGATTATCGAAGATGATCTTTTCTCATTTCAAAAACATGTATTCAAAATCAGTAAGCTTTGCTTTCTTTCACGCGAATATGAAAAATGGTTTCTCATTATTCATTTAGCTAAAACTCAGTTTTGAACTCATCTCATGATGTTTGGTTATTCTTCAGGTTTTTTAGGTAATCACTTGAATTTCCAGAGCACGTCTGTTAGAACAAACACCAATTTGATTTTTTTTTGTACTAAAACTTTGATTTCCTAAAAATCCTTATGAAAACATGGGATCAAGTATAATTTTTGAAGAAAAGAGAAACACACAAAAGAATTCTTGGTGTTGTGGTTTTGTGAGTAAAAGATGTGCTCCTGTAGGTGTGATTTGCATGAAACAACAACAAAAATGAAGGCAGATCATGAATACATGAAAACACATGATCTTATTAAAAGGAAGGGTTCATTTGACAAAGAAAGTCTGGTGGCATTATGAGTCAAGTTGTCGACAAGACTAAAACAAGTCAAAATAGACATGATCAAACAAAAAGAATTAATAGGGGCATAATCCTTCTTCCCTTCTTGGTAAATTTTCCTTCGGGCTAGATTCCTTATGAAAGCTCTTTTAGGGATTTCATCGACAGTGTGGATGAAAAACTATGGTAGAACTTCGCTCTCTATAAATACCCTTTTAAATTTGAGTTCCTAAAAAATTCATGTTGCCTTTTTCGTGTCTTGCTTTAGCGATAGATGCTTTCAAATTTCCCGGGCATTCTGCCTCTAGTACATTTATTAACCCACTACCTGAAGCATGATTGGGTAGAGGGTTTGTACTCACATTTGAAGTTTATTTGAACGCTATCCACCCAGCTTTAATTAATTGCACAAGCTTCTTCTCGAAGGCACTACAGGTATAAATGTTATGTCCTGCAGCACCAACATGATATTTGTAGGTGAGGTCAGGTTTATACCAATTAAGATAAGGTGATTGTAGAGGTGTGAGTGGTTCTAGAGCTACATACCTGATGCTTATCAACTTTTGGTACATCTTATTTAAGGGTAATGGTAATAAGGTAGCTATTCCTAGACCCTTTGGTAATTCTTCTTTGGAAAATTTTCAATTTGGCTTTTGGCTTGGAAGTTTTGGGGTTCAGGTTTTTTGAAGGGAAATGAAGAGTAAAGATTGATATTGGCAATTTAGGATGGAGTGTGGTAGTTTTGGAATTGGTTTTTTTACCCTTGTAACCACCTTCAATATGGTTGACCTTCTTCCTTTTCCTTTCGAAGACTCTTTTCTCGGTGGACGCGGAAATTCTACCACTCTTGACCCCTTGCTCTATGCGTTCGGCTACGGCTACAATGTCAGTGAATTGATGTGTCGAACTACCTATCACATGCTTATAACTTTCATATGGTTGACCTTCTTCCTTTTCCCTTTGAAGCCTTTTTTCTCGGTGGACGGGAAATTCTACCACTCTTAACCCCTTGCTCTATGCGTTCGGCTATTGCTACAATGTCAGTGAATTGATGTGTGAACTACTTATCACATGTTTATAGTATGGCGCCTTGAGTGTGTTGGCAAATAAAATGACAATTTTTTTGTCTAAGAGTAGAGGATGCACTTGAGCAGCTAGATCTCTCCATCTCTAAGTATATTCCCTTATACTTTCTTTGACCTATTTTTTCAGATTGGACAAGCTGGTTCTATCATGAGCAATGTCCATGTTGTACTTGTACTGCTTGATGAAAGCATCCACCAGGTATTTCCATTTGCGGATCTTTGTATTGTCCAATCTCATGTATTAACTCAATGTTGCCCCACTCAAACTATCCTGATAAAGTGCATTAGTAGTTTTTCATCGTGTACTCCTTCTGTTATTTTGTTGTAATAAGACTTGAGATGAGTCATGGGGCATTGAGTTCTGGTGTATTTGATAAACTCAGGAACACATAACTTCTTTGGTACAACCACATTCAGGACTAGACACATTCTTGTAGCCTGTACTAGGTCGTACAAATCTACTGCTTCAATAGCCCTGATTCTGGCTTCTAGTGTTGTAATCTTATCTTGATCAATATCATCAGATGACTTTGTCTTATGGGACTCATTGACAAATGCATCTATGACTGCAGAGGCTGGAGCTAGTGCTACTGATTGCACAAATGCTAGATTGTGTTGGGGCTCCTGAACATGTTTGCCAGTCTTTCTCCAGGTTGCGTTGTTGTTGGGGTTTGAACAAAAATTATAAGTAAGTTGGAAGGACCTTTACCAGAGGCATTTCTAAGTGTTTAATCGAGTAAGCTAGTAAGGCGAGTCATACTTGCCTTCAAAGACTCCAAATTTTCTTGAAAATAAGCATCACGGTGTGCAACCTCTTTATCTTTCATATTTCTCAGACGAAGTCGGGTGTTGTTGATTGTATGGATTGGAGCTCTTTAGGGACCTATATTTCAACCTGGTACATGTATGTATGTTATTTACAATGAATGGATGCATGTGCATGGATGCAAAATGAATTATTAGGGAGTCCATACCCTAAGGAAAGGTTCCAGGCCATTAGATGAGGGCAAGCTCTCTAGTTAGTCTTAAAAGGTCTATGAACTGCCCATTGACCACCTTGCGTGAAGGCAGTATAGGGGTTTACAAGGAATGGTTAGGGTATGACGTGACCATCATTACCGAGTAAACACTCAATTCATAGTTGAATATTTTACGAATCTGAACCTCGAATGAAAGTCATGAGGCAAATCACTACTCCTCACCTGACCTAGAATTAGACTTACTAGCAAAAATTTAAATTCACGAGGGTATTAATCCATACCCAACATACTTATGCATGAACATAAAGTAAAAATGTATGTTAAAGCAGTTAAAATTAAACCAACCAAAACAAATAGGCAAACAATCAAACATGCAAAGCTTAGTCCAACCACACAAGGTTTTTTACAGTGGAGTTGTCATTCTATTATGGGGCAATGTCGGGCTGGTGTGCTTTAAAATATCAAATGAGAGGTATGTTGTTAGGAAGGAAAGAGTTTTGAATTTAATCATAAAATTATAATTAAGGTTTAGAAGTCACCACCTAGTACCATGATTACTAGGAAACCTATGGTCTTCGAGAGTTTAGGTAAGGGACTAGTTGTGCAAGGGAAAAATGCATCACCCCCAGTGTACCATACCTAAGGTAAGCTGCATTATTGTTTGATTGTTTTTCTATATCAAGTTTCTATTCGTTGGTCTTTTTTTAAGGTCCAAGACAAATCTCCCTTCGCAAGAAAGTCTCTGCCTTATCGGGTTAAATCTTAACCACTTTAAAGTCTAAAATTTAGCATCATATTTATTTTGAACTCTATATCTTTAACACTTGAGGGTATATTCTACCATGCAGCTTTACACTCTCAAATATTAAAGTCTATATTTAAACCCTAATATAAAATGAACAAAATGATTGCTGAAGGGTTTTTGACATTTCGGCCAAATCCTAACGGATAATCAAAACTGGTTACGATATCTATTTTTTGCTTTCTTTAAAACATGATGAAGATACATTTTTTTGTTTTTATGAAAATATGTTTGGAAAACTTCTTAGGATTTGGTCGTATGTATGAAAACAAAATATTTTTTTATTTTTTATTTTTTTTTAAAAAGGGAAATTAATTTAAAAGTTTTGAGATTTTTTTTAATTATTAAATATATTTTTTGAAATGTTTCGGAGAAAATCGAGTATTTTAATATCAAATTTTTATCTTACAGTGTAAATATACAACCCAATATTATGCAAAATTAGTAGAAAAACATGCGAGAAAATCATATTTTTTGAAAGGACTTTTGACTTTTTTTGGATTTTTTTCTTTTTTTTATATATTTTTTTATAAAATATTATATTATTATAATTATATTATTATTACTGTTATTATGTTGGGTTGGGTCGTACCCAACGGGGTATGGTTGGGCCGATTAGCAACGCAATCGACCCTACCCTCTTTTTTTTTTATGGACTGGGTCTGGACAGGTCAAGCCTAGGCCTATGAAAATGGCCGCCAATGGTGAGGGTTTTGAAGTGAAAATGAAAGAGCAACCTTGCTTGAACAGAGGTAAAGGGTTGTTGAAGGTGTTCCTAGTGTTGCAGAGAAGGTCTTGCATGGTGGCTGGAGGTAGTTGTGCCGTCGGAGGTGAATAAAAAGAGGGGGAAAATGAGGCAGACAAAGGAGAAGAAAGAAAAAAACCGCAGAGATGGTTTTTGCTCAACGTTGGCTTTTTATTTCTTTGTGCTCGGGGTATGGAATTCATCCCTATTTAAAGGGGATAAAAGAGGGATGTTTTGTCTTTAATGGTGCCAAATCTTAGCCCTTGATTCGACATGGAATGATCCCAATCTTGGTTCAATGTCACTATCATGAACTTTCAAAATTGGTTGGTAAAGGCTGGTTGAGTTGGACACTTTAGGGCGGCACCGTAGTGGCTGTAGGGACAATTAGCCAACATGACTTACTCTAGGGTGTAATAAAATGTTAGCCTATCGTGGTGGTGTATAGTTTATCCAATTTGATTGAGAGATGAAGCATTATGTGCCCCTGAAAATTAATCACTTGTGCAACTTTTTCAGGTCAAAAGAAAAGGACAATAAACAGTAATTAGATGACGCATCGTTTGGTTGCTTTTTTTTTACTGTTAAAAAAAAAATCGTTTTAACCTTGAATTAGGGATTTTGGCCAAAGTTCAATTTGGTCATTCTTTTGATTTCCTTCAATTTTTCTCCTAATTGACTCCAAACATTTGATTTAATGCAATTTTGCTCTTAATGAATTTCAAAATCAGCCCCTAATTTTAGCGTATTTTTCAGTTTGGTCCCTAGTCATTTGGTTTCCCATGGTTCGGCGCCTTTTATAAATTAGTTCTTAGCTGTATTTTTTTTCAATTTAACCTCTAAACTCTAATTTTATTTTAATTTTGCACCTGATTTCAATTGAATTTGGTATTCTAAAATTCCAATCTTCTTAATTAAACTCAAATTGGGCTTCCAAACTTAATTTTTCACCAATGAAACCCCTAATAAAATTAATTTGACCCATTTAAAGTATAATTAAGTCATTGCACCTAATTAAATCCTTTAATTGGACCCATATTAATTTTTAAACATAATTAAACTTTAATTTGCCAATGATAAAATCAAATTGGCCTATTAAAAATCTAATTGTGTCATTAGGCTTAATTTTTAAGTAGATTCATTGAATAATCATTTAATTTGACCTTGAATCTATATTGTCTCTCCAATTTTGGGTGTAATGCAGTACAATTAGGCTTTCAATTTGTCCAAAATGTGAACTTAATCTTCCTATATGTTTGAAATCCTTTCTCAGCTAGCTTTTCCCACGTTGCTAGTCTCCTTGCTATTATTATTTTATTTTTATTTTGGAAAGAAAAAGGTGATTTTAAAGAATAATCCAAAAATGAGTTATGACAACAAATATGAAGCCCCAACTCTCAAATAAACAAAATGTTAAAAGGCGGAGCTGAAAAAAAATATTCAATGTTAAAGAAAAAAAGGCTTAAAAACAAGATCAAGCTAACTTGAAAAAACCCATCAAACACACAATTTAGATCATGAGACCACAATAACCTTATAGAAAAAAAAACAAAAAAATATGAAGCTTAATTCCCAACAAATCTAATGTTGAAGATAAAATCAAAAAAATAAAATCACTGTAAAAAAAGAGATAAAAAATGATCGATGTCAATCCATGTTAATGTTGTATAACCGTGACCCGGGTTATGAGACTAACATCACTGCATCAAAAAAATTATGAAGAGTAATTTCCAACCAACTCAATGGTAAAAGATAAAATTTTAAAAATAAAATCAAATTAAAAAAATATCTAAAGAGAAAATATCAATTAAAAGAATAAGGATCAAATTTGACATTAAAATAAGATGAAACAAAATGTTGAGGGATGAAATTGAAGAATAAATTAATGAATAAAAGGATAGAAAAATAAATACCGATTAAATGAATGAAGATCGAATATGATATAAAACTCAAATGAAACCAAAAGCCAAGGGACAACATTTAAAACAATATCAATAAAAAAAGAAGTAAAAAAATAGCAATAAAAAAATAAGGATCGAATTTGAGATAATAAACAAATAACATGACACTTTTTAAATTTTCTTAGGCAGTGCAATTTTTTAGGAAAAAAAAAAAGAAAAAAGAGGAAGGAGAAGAAAAAACCTGCCAGAGCCCAATCGTTGCGCCACTACTGACACATGTTCCATCACCATGAAAAGAGCGGCGTGACATTTTCAATGTCGTTGCGGAAATCATCATTTGACTATTGAGATACAACTTACATGTCGCTTTAAGACCGTGAGAGTCTTCCACTCCTTAACACTTAATTATTTTATATTTGCTAAATTTATTTTAAATTTTCAAAACTGAACATCAACTGAGTATTAAATTTTACCTCGATGTCACGGGATCCTCGTAAATAGCCAATAAAAAAAAAGTCCACTTAACTATTTACTTTTTAAATTGAGCATAATTTTCAAACTGGAATGATTTTTGCTGGTCATACCCATAATTATATGTGTTAAAGTCATAGTTAGCTGCGGAAAATGCTTGTTCAGATTGAAATGTTTGCAGAAAGAAAATAGAACTTTAACCAACTGTCTAATTAAACAAAAAGCTACATGAGTTTCTTGCCAGCCGCGGACTTCTATTATGGCTTATATGTTATCGGGGGAAGGACAGGCTTCCGACGAGTGTAAAAATTCACTCATCGGAATTAAATAAAAATTACATTTTTTTAATCGTGATGATCTGTTTTCTATTTATTTTTATAAATAAAAATTCACTCTATATAAATTTTAATTAAATAAAATTTTTAAAATCTATTTTTAAAAAATTATAATTAAAAACAATTTTGTTTTTTAAATCCCGGCCGCAGAAGCTATTGTAACATTGCTGAAGTACCATGTGCATGCACTTTAGGAGGCAGTGCTTATATCTTAATCCACTTCGGGCCTTGATATAAAAATATCACTACTTTTATTTTTGTCAAAAAGAGTAATAATTAATTTCCTTTCACCACCTCTCATTAAAAAATAATAATAAAAAAATATCACTACTTTTATTTTTGTCAAAAAGAGTTATAATTAATTTCCTTTCACCACCTCTCATTAAAAAATAATAATAATAAAAAAAGGCATCACGTTAAGATTATGCCATGTTTTAAACGTTTGCACATTTATCTTTTGTAGCTAAAAAAAAAATAAAAAAAATGGAGAGAGTTTGCTAGTCTTAACTCAATCACATTTTATTTGCGCTTATAATAGAAAACTAGTGCTTTACCCATAGTTTTTGAAATATTTTTTTATAATTAAAATAGATATTTTTGTAAAATGTTACAATTTCAATTATTTTATTAAATCAATTATTCTTTTCTTGTTAGTAGCAAGTTTCTTGAATAAATAATAAAATAAGGTTTTTGTAAAATTTAAATTGAATAAATAATTAAAGAAATTATATTTCTGTATCAATTAACACATTTCTTTTTTTTTCTTAACAAAGACATATTTATTTCATTAGAAGAGTTGTCTTTTAAATAAAAAAAAACTTATTATATCAATTAAAAACATTGAAAATCATTTCTTGATATTAAAGAAAAATATTAATCCGTGCAACTTTTGTTAAAGATCTATGATAAAAAAATAAAAATTATAAGTTTTATTTTTATCAAATACTCATAATCACAAATTTAAAAAAACTTTTGCATGATATGTTTATATATAATAATTAACAAAATAATTGCTAAAAGGTTGTATAAAAAGAGGTCGTGCATATTCCGAGGCCTTGAAGGTTGGGCCGTGCTTCTGGCAATAAGAAGAAGCAATAGGAAGAAGTCTATATTTCTTGCTCTTTTTTTTTTTTAGTTTAGTTTAACAGGGCAAATGAGATATTATTTATTTTATTTAAAAATTAAAAAAAATACATGTTTATTATGATAAATAACATGTCGTCTATCGATAAAGACTCTATTAATTAGAGATTTCATTTTTCAACCATGTTTCTCACCTAAAAAGCACATTATAAACACCTTAATATATCTATTTTTGATCTTAAAATACTATTAAATCAGTTAAAAAATAAAAAATAAAGAAATCAAATAATTTTATTTGATCTTAAATCTATATTTCTTTTTAATGAGATGAAAGTTCATTAACATCTCAAAAGCACTACTCTCGTGAAGAGGAGCCCAATAAAACTAAGAATTGTTTTTTTTTTAATTGTCAAAACATGTTCAACTGATTATTATTTTTTTTGTCTCTTATTTTCCGGCTGCTTTCTTTCTTTTCTTAGAAAACTTTTGGATTGAAACTTTAAAAAATAAAGTTTAGGATTTAAAAGTAAAAGCCTAAAACAAAAGAGATAAAAAAAAATGAGTAATAGAGAATTTTGGGACGGCCATGAATTTTTTTGCGTGGATTTGATTAAAAAAACCTCGTTATTTTTTTTATTTTGATCTTTTTTTTAATTATTTTTTAAAATGGCCTCTACTTCAATTATATATGAAATTTTAGAAGATATCTTGAATTATAAAAAAGAAGAATAAGAATTAGAGAATATCAATATATAAAACATCACAAACATCATATGAAATGATAAAACTAAAAAGTAAAAAAAACTGATCAAATTAAAAAAAGAAAATAACAATACTGTTCAATAAACATTGTTGTTCATAGTGAATCAAGGCATTTAAAATACGTTTCTTTTATTATTTATTTTTTGCATAATGCACAATGCACTTGTGCATGTGCAAAGGTACACACTAATTCATAGTGATGAGTCACAACTTCATGTATTATTTAATGTATGAATTAATGCCTTTTCTTGCTCCTACCAAACTCAAACAGAAAAGGTGAAAGTGAATCAGAAGGATCTCCCAATCAAAATGATAGAACACAGGGCCCGCAGGCAGATCAACATGGAAGCTTTCGTTTATTTAATTAATTAGTCCAGCAATTAGCAATAATTTATTGGACTGATGGCCGGAAATTAGTTAAATAATTAGCAAGTTATGTACATAATCAACACTATCGGAGCATATGCTTACTTACATATATAATTAATTATCCAACCTTATAATATATATATATATATATATATTCTAGCCACTACTTGAACAGTACCAATATTGCAGCATATATTTTGATTGTTGACCCTCCAAGATTTTATGGAAAACATCCATCTCTCTACATTTTTTTCATAGACAAATCTCCACTATAAAGTCAAGTCAAGCAAGGCGAAATTAAGGGTTGCAGCTCAAGTTCATCATAAAGATTTATTATTATTATTATTATTATTATTATTATTATTATTTGTTTTAACATGATAGACCGGTCAATCGTTTAATTATAATGTGAATTAAATGGATACCGTCAATGTAAACATATGCACAGCTCAACGACAACATATATACGAAAAGAAAAGAAACTTTCTGCAAGCTACCCTTTAGGGAGTAATTATTGTACTCTTTTTTTTTGTTGGTGTTTTTCTCACCTCCTCGTTGTTCACGACTAATATAATATTCTTTTTGTGGAATTTCTTCAATATTTATAAAGCTTAATTAACCCAAATTATAGGTCCTTAAATTACTTAAATACTTATAACTAGTATCAATTAAGCTATTATCTATATATATATATTAATTTTTATATTAATCATAAAAAAATCTCATTGTGCTTAAGAATCTAGAAAGAGCTGTGTCATTAGTTGACTTGTCTTAAAATATTCAGGTTAGTGTCTCCATATACCCTAGGTATATTTTCTAAAATATTCTCCTAGGAAATCTTCATACATGGATATTATTATTATTTTCACTTGTAACTTTCGTAAGGTATAACATTGTTCTAATTAGATAAATATCTTACTTTACAAGAAATAATAGAAGATATAAAAAAAAATTACACCAATATAAAAAAAAACTTGTATATAAAATTTGTTTTGTATTATAGTAGTGATTATTTTTTAATTTTTTTTTCTAAAAATACATCGAAATAATATTTTTTAAACTTATTTTTTATATCAGCACATCAAAACCGTATAAAAAAAAAAAACCAAAAATCTTAAAATCTTTTTTCTTTTAAAAAAGGCTTTTAATTAAAACGTACAAGTAACCACCATTGAAATCAAGCAATAATGAAGCAATCATAACAGTGAGTCTTTGACTTTTACGTGGTCGGTTGTTGTTAGTTTGCTTGACAGAAATGTATATCTGTCCGCGTATCTGAAAATCAACACTATTCCTTTGCACCATTATTCTGAGCAGAACCTTCGACGGGTCAATTTTCCTCACGAAAAATAGTGAACTTCTTGGGATATGATGACTCGAAAAGGTTGATTTCTTGCAGGCATTGCTCTGATTGTCCTTTTGCCTTTCTAATTGTCTAGCTCGGACCGTCCACCCTCCATGCCCCTCATTCTTTCTTTGTTTTCGGTGGCAAGATCTTGGAAAATCAACTCACCACTCAACTCGGCAGCTATAAAGAGGAAACAGATAAGATACTTGCTATGTTGGTTAAATCTAAATTATTAAATTGAATCCCAGTATATGTAGGGATAAAAACATAACAACTTAACTCTTTATATAATATCCCACGTTAGAAACTAGGGTACGGAATTAGAGTTTTATGAGTAATGCTGGTTGCTGACCTGTTATATGTGTTTTGAGGCGTCAGACTCAAAAACATGCTCGTGTTACTAGGAACAAAATCATAAGGGTGGTAAGGCCTAAAATAGATAATATATGGCAGGTTCAATCGAGCTGTTACACCTTATTTAAAAAAAAAACTGATTTATTTCTTTCATCTAATTCCGATAATTAAATTCAAAATCAGTAGTAATTAGAATATTTGAAACCATGTTCTTAAATAAACAAATAAAAAGAATTAGAGAATCTTACTTGGACATGTTTGGGAGTGTGATTACGGTTATTTTTCAAAATGTTTTTCATTTCAAAATATATTAAAATAATATTTTTTTTATTTTTTAAAAATTATTTTTGAGATTAGCGCATTAAAACGATTCAAGATATATATATAAAAATAATTTTTAATAAAAAAATTAAATTTTTTAAAAATATAAGTTGACCTGCGACGTTTACAAACGCTGCCTTGCTGTTGCTCTTAAAGGTAGTGCACGTATTATAACAGCTGTTTACTTATATACATCGTATTTCTCTCTTTCTTTATCTATCAATCTATCAAATCCAAAACCACCACCTACTACATTAATGTTCTCTTTGTGTGTGTATAAAGTTTCTTTTCTCTTATTATATATATATATTTTATATATATATATATATATATATATAAATTATATCAGTCAACAACTTGCACGAATTGAAATAGATAATAAAACTTATATCCTATGATCCGTAGCTATCAATATATTTTTTTTCTCTCTTAACAAGTTTTCAATTTGAATATGTGCTTGTATCGTGTGGCGCGTGATTTATTTTTTTAGCTTTTAATTTTTTTTATTTATTTTCATTATCAGTGAAATTGTCATTCGGAATTTGAATTTTTCTCATTCTTATTATTTTATTATCAATAGAATAACAGATGGAATTTTACTTTTTTTTTTTTTACAGAATCTATGTTCGGATAGCTCATGATCGATTTATCTATGAATTTAGTGACCGAATATATTAAATAGCCACTCAAATCAAAGCCTAACCTATTAGGTGAGTACAAAAAAAAAAAAAAAATTAATTTACCAGCTCAGCTTGCTCTTTTCAAGAAAAGCCATTAGTACAGGTTCACTGCTATTTTATATTATTAGTTTTGACGTAAAATAGGATAAGAAATAGAGCGTTTCTTTTCTCACCGTCGTGCTGCCCTCGCATCTTCTCTGCCATTCTCGGCTCTACACAGAGAGAGAGTTTCTAGGGTGGTTTTAGGAGATGAGGAAGCGAAGTAGAAGGATAGGGGTAAGGGGTTTTTGGGAAACAAAAAAGGTGCCAGCCATGTCGAGTCAATCCCTGCCCTGCCCTGCCTTGCACGCTGGTTTGAAAATAAACGAATTTCAAATTTCTTCTATTTCTTCTTTGGCAATCCCTATGCTTTGTTTTCTATTGGACTCACATCGATCGACAATGAAAAATCAGTGGCAAATTCCTCAAATAAATTGGTTTTTTCAAGATGATTTGTTTTCTTTTCAGCAACTGGTTTTTGTTGTTGATATTAAAAAGAATAAGATATCTAATGCTATTTTTGAAAATAATTTTATATTATTTACATGAAACGTGGATTGTGGCACAGCAAAATTATTTTCAGAGCATTACCTGATAGTTTTAAATCTTTAATGCTTGCTAGCTTCTGATCATAAGAATTTTGTCGTGACTGTGATTGGCGTAGACAACAAAATCATAGCAATGCCAATTATGCTTCCTTTGATACCCTCATGGAATACAAAGACCGCGTTCCACCATCATGAGTAACACGCACATAAGCTTCATGAAAAATATGCCAAAGTTCAGTCAGCAGTACTGTGGATGCTAAAAATTGACCCTTCAAATCTTCATTTTACTCGCAGCAACAACAATAATTAGGTCGGATGATCGCATTTTCTTGGCCCTTGCACGGTTTTAATTTGGAATCTCACTGGCAATCTTGTTCATCAGGGCTTAATTTCCCCTCGAATGTTCTAATGATGCTGACAGCATGCATGTACGTACCTTGTGGTCTTATGACTGAAGGTGTTTATTGTTGCTTTGGCTTTAGGAAAAATATATGTCGTCTAATTGCATGGCGAAAACAGCGATTCTATAATATCATTCTTGAGGTTTTTCTTAGTGGTTTAAATACACTGAAGGGTTATTTGAGGTGTTAGTAGAACAGAATCAATTTTTAGTATTTTTGTGATTAACATGGGTAAATTTAGTCTTTGGTTTGGTGAATATATATATAGTTGTTCACAGGATAATTACTCTAGATCTTCTGGTGTTCTTTTTTGCTCTCTTGCGTTCATCATAAGCTGAACTTTGTAGGGTTAATATCACACAGTTCTCTCAACAGCTAGCCCATTAATTATTAGTTAATGTTCGTTTTTTTTTTCTTCAGCACCTGATACATACATATACAACGTCGTTTTGTGCTTCGTCATAGTGATGCTCACATATTTTGTTAGTCTTGGTTCCAAAAATCTTAAACAAGCTGTCAATGCCATCATTGTCGAGTAAAAAGTGGGTTCTTCGATATCACATTTGGAGATGATTTATACAGATGATTATTGCCCGAGCGTTCCAGGGAGCATGAAGATTTCTTGGCAGCATTTCGGAAATTAAAAGTGACTCCATTTATACATAGCCATTGAGTTCCATCATAAAGTCTTGCATATTTTTAGACCAGTGTGAATTGAATGTGGCTAGGATTGAAATCCTTTTCTAATGAACATTATAGATAATATTCTGTCAATCCAAACCATTAATTCGAAAATTATTCATCTAGTTTGTGGTTGGTTTTTCAAATAATTAGGTTGGCAGTAGTTAATTTAAGTTCTTTATGGGAAGGTCAATGGCCACCCTGAGCGTGCAACCTGCTAGCAACGGCTACTCTCCTTTGTTTCCTTGCTTCCCATCTTTGATGGAAAGACTTGATCCGAAGGTTATTAACATTGACTTGAGTAATTAGGTTAGTTTTACGTACCGACTCAAATCTCTCTCTTTTTTCTCTTTTTTTTTCCATGCAGTGGGAGGCTTAATAACTTTTTAGCTACACAGTAGGAAATAGCCATCCCTCTTACATAATTACAATTGACAAAACTGTAACTTTTGTGCTACTACCTCAAGTCATGGATAAAATAATATTTTAATTACTAGTTAGAGTTCCGAGCTCGAGACATCTCAGCAATACTAATTGAGCTATAACTGATAATTAATTAGCCAATAGGCAAGTTACCTAATTGTGTCTTTATGAATAGGGTGATTCTTTTTCGAAGTCAAGCACTATAAAAGCTGATAATTGAACTCAAAGTGGATTTTGTTCATTATCTTCGAAATCCACCGAAAATGATGTGCCGACCAAGCTATTCCAAGTCATGCTTATGACGAGGAAAAATAATTGATCTTAAAATTAGAACGAACAACAACCAGCTTGGCAAAGAAAGGATCAGAAAAGGCTGGGAGAGGAAAGAATGTAGAAAATCCAAAATCAACATAAAGCCTTAATGATCACCAAGAGCGCTTCACTAAGTACAGACTGAAAGAAAGAGCTTCATGGCAAGTTAGATCTTATAATCTCCACTCTACATTAATGTATATGAATATTATCAAAATCCTATATATGTTTCTGAACTTTCAGCCTGTACTAACCCAGAAATTAATATTCTACCTTATATATGGTCTCAAATCACATTATTCATGGCTTAACCTTCGTATCATCGAGTAGAAGTCCGAAAATCAGAAATGTTTTCAGTATTTAATCTCTAAATATTACCTTTGACTCTAACAATATCACATGAACAAATTAAAAAAAAACGGGTGCTTGATTCTTTAATTAAGCACAAGCTTCTTTCAAAAAGATACAAAGATTTTTCGCTAAAGTACTACTAATATATTGATTCTCATTCTTTACAGAACATGAAGCTCCTCTACCTATAAAAATATATGCAGGGCCAAGGAGTTCATCAACCCTAAGATATTATCATCTATCAAGAATTCAGACGTTCTGAAATAGGTTTACCAAATTGCTTGCAGCATTCCTCAAGGGCTCCATGTTAGTATTTTGGGCCCTGCTTAATATCGATTCTCTAGCTCGAATGAAAATATTTTGTTCATCTTTTCGAACCTGATCTCCTTTCTTTGGACATTTGAGTAAGCTGATATAGGATCCCAAGTCATGAACACATGAAGGGTTTTGCATGTTGAAGAAGTCGAGGACTATTTCAACTCCCACATGTGCATAACATGAACAACTCCATGGAAACTCATATCTCCCTCCTAAAACCCTAAAATTTTCGTTGAGAAAAACCCCTGGTAACTTTGTGATGGGGTCATTAACATTTACAATTCTTAAAACTCTTACTCCTAATTCCTCACATCTCTCCTTGAAGCCTAGGTTTCCTACTCTTGGCCCTCCGAAAGAAAAAACCGTTACTGGTATGTCCAGGTTCGGGCCGAGCCTATTCAATCCAAGTTCGGCAATATCATATGCAAGAAGAAGAGCCAGCGAACTTCCCATGCTATGGCCTGACAAGGAAATGCTAAGTTCCTCACCTTTGTACCTGTTTAAGAGCCTTGATACTTCGGATAGAAGCTGTTCGCGGCAGCTTTTTAGTCCGAACTTGTCATCACTTTCATTTGAAGTGTACAGGCTCAAAAAACCAGACTCTACTTTCACGTCTGGGCGTGGATTATTGTGGTCTAGCTTTGCTGGGGTCAGCGAGCTCATGAAATTTGCAATCCACTCCGGGTTTGTCACTGTTCCTCGAAATGTAATGACTATGTCTCTCCTCCCAAGTCTCTTAACTGCATCATCTGAAGATACAGCTACATATCCAACCCAACGCCCGCAAGAGGGTTCATTTTGGATTGGAATGTTGACATCCGGAGTGGCGTAGATGTACTTGGTGACTTCGTAACCGGGATTTCCCATTCCAACTTCTCTAAACAAGTTCTTCTTGCCATACTTGCAAGTCAAGTATCTCTTGGAGTTGGGGTCGAGATCAAAGGCCTGATAACAAGCAGTGACAAATTCCCCATATCGAATGATCTCTTGCCGGAGAAAAGGGTGCAAGGGTTCGACAAGGCCCTCCCAATTGTTGCAACCTTGAACCTCCCTCCACATGTGAGCCAAAGTAGAGGTTCTAGTAGAGCTAGTTTTGTCTAATTTTGTTGACATGGTTGGTGTTATAGAAGAAGCAACAAGTGACTGTGATATAGACGCAGTGGTTTCAGCAGTGCTCTTATTGGGCAAACAAACCTGCCCAATAGAATGAGACCGGGGTCCCATGCTCGCTGAATATGCAACATGGTTTGCACTTGGATTTGGCATGAAGATCTTGGAAGCCATTATGGGGGGATAGAGAGGGAGGGAGGGGGGGGAGGGGGAGGGGGAGAGAGAGGCCTTAGCTATGGAGATTATGTCATGAAGAGAGTAAGAAAAGTGGATATATATATATAAAGAGAGAGATGAAACAGATAAACAACCACAGAAGGAAGGAAATGGAAAAAGAAAAGAAAGTAAAGGCATGTTTGGCGAGTGTTTGACTGAGAATCATCTTTTCAAAATTCGAAGGATGTTTTCTTTTTTCTTTTTATGTGGTCGGTTGGGTTGGATTTCACGCTCTCATATTTCCCATTCATCCCTTCGTTCCTTTGCTATATATATATATATATATGTTGATTGAGGGTGAGAAGAGGTAGCCGGAGCTCGAAAATTAAAACCTCCATATCCCTAATTGAGAAGTCGACTTCCACACCTCAAAGGAAAATGTTTTTTTGAAAGAGAAAATTCCTACTTTTGGTACAAATGGTATCTCTCCTCTTTCCGATGAAAAATCTTTGAGTGATTTATAGCGTATTGATTGCCTCATTATATATATATAAATTAATTTGGGTTCCTTTCCTTATTTTGACCCTACAAAAAAATCCATTAACCTAATAATTAAGAGGTAATTCATTTTTTCATAAGAACAAAATTAGCCATTGACAAATTAATTACAACCAAACTTAATTTTTTTACTTTCATTATTATTAGTTAAATGACTTAATTAGCTTTATAAGAAAACAAAAACAAAAAAACCATTAACTTTTATTAAGAGGCTTTTTAGATATTTTTATTTTTTAAGCATAATTAAATTACTAAACTGCTGTAAAAAACGTAAAAAATAAAGCTTCCTTCATTTTTTTTTTTGATTTTTTTTGTTATAATCAAGTTGGTTTAATGATAATTTAACCTTTTACAAATATAAAGTATTAATAGAATAAAAATGATTGGCTATAGTATGAGAGTGTCCTGTCATTTATATTTAAATTCCAATTTAGTTTTAAATTTTTTATTGTTATTTATTTTATTTATTTACCTTTTTTTGGTTGATTTAGTCCCTAATCATAAGACTTCACTTCATTATTATATCAAATTTAGTTCTTATTTTTTTGATATTTTTAAATCCTTTCACTAATTAAATTTTGTTTCAATTTTTCCCTCGTCATTTAATTTTAATTTTTTTCATGTCGAATCTGGCTCCTATTATTTTTACTTATGTTTATTTTGTTTTGAATCTTTATTTTATTGTATTTTTTATTGGGCCACAAGCTTCAGAGATTAACACAAGTTAACTTTAGTTTTTTTAGACTCTTTTAGAAATTGATTTTCTTTCAATTTTATATTTTAATATTTGATTTTTATGGAATTTGTTTTCATGCTTTTTTTTTCGCTTTAATTTCTATAGAATTATCTAAGTATTATGCTTATGGTTGCAAGGTTAACGAGTTAATCTATGTTGACTTGAATTTTTTTTATTATTTTTGTTTTTTTAATTCCATGCCTCAATTGTTTTTGAGATTTTTTCTTCGTTATTTTTTTTAGTTTGCCTTCTACATGTTCAGTCTTAGCCTCATGACAATATTTATTTAGATTGTATTTAAATTATCAAGTTAACTGGATCACGTTAACTTAATCCCTTTATCATTTAAATTTTTTTCTCCTGAAAAACCACTAGCAATGATTGAATTTTATCTGACACCCAGCGAAAACATTGATAAACAAGTAGTCACCTATAAGCAGTAGAAGTGCATTCAATCACAAAGGAGGCTCATATCATTTTAAGGATACATGATGTGCCCTAAATTATTTTGCATAAATTTCATCACTTGCAAAAAAGGGTAGGGATGTCCGTTGGGAGGGTTATTTATCTTCCAATCTCCGTTTCATATTTGTCGGATTTTAGAATGGGAGAGAAAAAAAATCTCCATTAGATTTGATGAAGGTTTAGGTACTTCATGGAATATAATTATTTTAAGTTATAATATAATAGTTGATAATTTATACTCAATACAAAAATAAATATTAAATCAGTAAACTTTCATAAATTAATAATCTGTTACTTTATTATATATAAATAACAAAAAAATCAAATTCAACAATCATAAGCTTATTTTAAGATTAATACAATCAATAATATATATAACCACCGATATCACTGCAGATCTTAGAAAATTGATCACAAATCACTATTAGCATCCAAACAAAAGCAATCACAAATTTATGCACGCAAACAAGCTACGACAAAAAAATTAATGATTTTTTTATTATTATTATGAAAAGAAGTATTTTAAAAAACAAAAATTAATAAATTGTCTTGAAAATATTGATGGATGTTCACGACCACAAGTTTATTTATCATGCTTTTTGAAAATTTTGAGAGGGATCAGGTTGCTGCCCATTTGAGATCATAAATTTTAAATTTTGAATGGAGTCCTGTAAAAAGTATTTTTTATTTAGAAATATATTAAAATAATATTTTTTAAAAAAAAATTATTTTTGATATTAGCACATCAAAATAATTTGAAAATACCAAAAAATATTAATTTGAAGTAAATAAAAAAATAAAAAAAATTTAAATTTTTTCAAAAACACTTTTAAAACACAAAATTAATTAAATTATTTATAAAATATGGAAAAATACTCAGCATTTCAAGAAGATTAAAAATACATTTGATCACAGAAAAATTATGATGAAGCCTAAATCATGTTTTTTTTTAATTAACAAAATTACTAGGTACATATTAATATTTATATTCATGATCTTAATTTTCAAATAATTAGTCCCTTAACAATAAATACTACAAATATTAGTTAACAATATCATCTTTTTTTAATTTAAGTAAGAAAATAATATTTTTTAAAACTTTTGGTTAACCTCTTTCAACAAGAAATTCAATATTTTATTTGATGAATTAACAAGAAATTCAAGTAATAAGAGAAATAGAATTAATGCGATGGATTTCAAATGCAGAGTTACTGCATTAAATGGAAAATGATGGATGTAAGTTAGAGTGAAGTAAGAAGAAGGGAAAGAGAAAAAACTAGCGGGAGAGGGAGATGGCGTTCAAAGCAAGAGAGATAAATTATTTAATGTGTTAATATTAAAAATAAATTTTAAAAAATAAGTAAAAATATTATTTTAATATTTTTAAATATTTTTAAAAAAGAAATTACTACTACAATTATATACAATATCATAGAGATAAGAAAATGCTAAAGTGAGAGAGTTAAAAAAAGAGATCAGGATGAACGGGTTATAAATTCATCACAAATAAATAAAAAATTAAATAATAGAGAAAAAAAATTGTAAAATTTTTATTTTCAATGACCTATTAGGGATTGGAAAAAAGAAGATTAAAAACATGTTTGCGGGAATTATAACATGTTTATATATATTTTTTAATTAAAAACATGATATTTTGAAATGCTTGTAAAATAGTAATATATTTTTATTATGTTTGAAATTAATTTAAAATTTTATCCGCTGTGTACAGCGAGAGCGATAAAACTAGTAAGTTATAAATTACAATTACTGTTATTAATTAAATTATTATCACGTTCATTTTAATACAAAGCCAAAACATTTTAAATATTGCAGGTGGAGTGCTTTGTACACGACAGGCCTCATTTCATCTTCTTCCTGTGTGCTTATTTTGAGGTCACGAGCTTCTACTCGTCTGCTAAAGAAGGCAAAAGAATACCAGAAAAGGAAAGATAGTACTGTTGCCCTCAATTTTTAAATAGCCAGGAATCTTCTCCATGTATGGACTTTATTTTTCTGCTGACTTTCAAGGTCTGGAGGCTCTTCGTTCCTTTTGTGCTGTGTACTATGTTCTTGTAATAGCTTACACTCTTGCAATTTTTAAATATTAACAGGTTTATATATATATATATATATATATATATATATGAGATTATCCAGGTGGGCGGACAAGCACTCGGCTGCAGACAAGTAGATTTGTAAAATATTATTAATTTGACATTGAATAGTTTAATTCTAACCCTGTTTGTATTTTTCGTTTCAAAAGTATTTTTAAAAAAATGAAATTTTTTTTAAATTAATTTTTTTTTAATATTTTTAAATCATTTTGATGCGATGATTTCAAAATTAATTTTTTAAAAATAAAAAAAATATTATTTTAATATATTTCTAAGTGAAAAGTAATTTAGAATTTTTTTTTATTTTTTTCTTTGCTTTAAAAAATAAAAAAATATTTTAATATATTTCTAAGTGAAAATTACTTTGAAAAATAACCATAATCACAACCACACTAAATAGGCGAGACTGATAGATTGTATTGCTTCAGTCCAATGGTTTTTTTTAAGAAATTGATGGAAGAGAATTTTCTCCCAAGTTCTTTGACGATTTTAAATTGGAAGCATTGCCCATTAATGCTTTATTTTATTTATTACTAGATTATTTGTTTTTTGAGCAATTATTTTATTTGAGGCACGGTTTTGGGACGTGGAGATTCAACACGGAGAGCAAATCGTGGGCCTTTAGGCTTTACACGTTCGGATGGGAAGCGAGAGCGAAGGCTTTCCTCTAAAAGGCGTCTAGCCAGCTTTACTTTTCAAAAAGTTGTCGTAGAGCAAGGGCATAGTTGACAATTCTTGACTCTTATTAAAATAAACCTAAAATATTTGTTTATTTCCTCACATCTCTCACATAACATTATCATTAATTATATACTAAAAAAGAGTTTTTTTTTTTCCTTGTTATGTTGTTATTGTTCACCATCTCTTATATCATTCTGGATTAAAACAATAATTTCTTTTAAAAAAAATTAATTTAATTTTAAAATTTTTATTTTACATGATTTAGCTATTTTATAACCATATTGATATTTAATTACATTTTTTTTTTGGGAGGAAGGGTGAATTGAAAGATAAAAAGAATTGAGTGAAAAAAGTGGGTGAAAAAAACAGTAGCTTTGAAATTTATCTTAAAAGTTCATTTTCATCTATTATTTTTTTTTTGCTCTTAGGTTTTCGATTCCTTTAATTTTTTAAAATTCAATTTTGATACCAAACTTTATTTTTTTTTTCATTTCCAATCTTCTTTTGGTGGGATGAGAGAAAGGAAATCACTAAATTACAATGTAAAGAGAGAAAATTATCGTTGACGTCGATTTCGACCATTAAACTAGTCAATTTTTGTGTCAAATGATTCAATATGATGAGAGAAGTCTAATTTGGATGTTTTTTTTCCTTGAAAGTGCCTAACAAAAGATCTAAGCTCAGAAAATTTTTTATTTCAGGTTGATTTTAAGTTTTGAGGTGTTTTAATATGTTTGTTAGGTCATAAATTGGTCTAACAAGGTTCCGAGAGTATTTTCTAGGTGTTTTGGGTAAAAAAACAGATTTTTGGATAAAAAACATGAACCTTATTTTTAGGTCACCATAGTGGTTGAGATCTGGGAATCCAGACGACACGTCATCTATTTTTCTTCAAAAACAATTAGGGTGGATGACACTTAAAAGAAAAAAGACTCGTGCGAGGCATTTCTTGATGAAAGGAGTCCAATTTGGGTGTTTTTTTTTTGTTAACCTTAAAAGTGCCTAAAAAATATGTTTTTTCATATTTTATGTAGATTAAATTTATTTTAAAAAATTAAAAATGTTTTATTTTTTTATAATATTTTTAATATTTGTAGCCTTGTAGAATATTTTCCCTTTTATTTTATTCAATAAATTTTATGTATGTGTCAATATCCATTACAAATTGATTTTAATAAACAAAATCATTAAATATAACCGGGTAAATAATTTATGTTGTGATATTACATATTTTAATTTACATTTGTCTCTCAAATTCTCCAATCTTTTTTTATTTATCGTCAATTTCTTTTTCTATTGGATTATCTCAACCTCATGTTCTAGAACACATAATAAACATTTAATATGGACATATCTGATGTCTAGGTCATAGGTTTCATATGTTAGCCTAGCTTTGTTTGAGGTAATATTTTTTTAATTTGTTATTGTTAACTTAATAATGTTTGTCTTTTTTAGTCCTTAAAGTTTTTTTTTTTAAAAAAAATTAATCACCAAGCTTTTTTTTTTAATTCTATCATTACACATTGTGTTATTTCATATTATAACTATAGAATTTTTTGCGATTACATTTTCATAGGATTCTTAAGGTGTCAAGAAAATATCCTTATATTCGGTTGATGTGAGATTTTGCAAAAACAAATTCAGTTCTATTAATTAAAAAAATATTGAAAATATAGGGACTTAAATTGATATCATGGGTGAAACAAAGAGTTTTTAAACTATTTAAAACATGCCTTTTCATATATTTTTTTTGCCTTAAGATTTTGTCCAACTTCTTTTTTAGTCCATTTAGTTTGAAAATTATTTATTTTGGTCCAAAACTATATTTCCTTTGCATATCATTCCCTAGGTTTGAAATATGAGAAAGAAAGTTGTTGGAAAAAGGTAGATGGTGAGGGAAGTTCTATAATACTATTTTTTTTTTCTTAAACATGCTTGAAAAGTAGATCAGGATCCATTTAGAATTTTTTTTATTAGGTTAATTTTTTATTTTTATAGTGATTTATGGATGTTTTAGGGTTGGTTGGTGGTGTATAAAGATTTTTATATTATTTTTAGGTAAAAATAACTTGAAAATTGGGTTTTTGGAGTCCAAAAACTTGGAACTTGATTTTTCGATCACTAGAGATAACCAAAAAACAGAACAACAAACGACAAGTTACCTGCCATTATAGGTGACCTGTTAGTGGCAGGCGGCCTATCGCTCATTCAAAAGAAAAGAAAAGAAAAAAAGCAGATGAGGTGTCATTCACTCTTGAATTGGAAACATATAAATTTAGGTATAAATTTTGTGTTCAAATGTGTATTGATTGAGAGAGTTTTATTGTAAATGGAATATGTTTGTTTTATAAGCCACGACGCATATAGAGTTTTAAATTAATTTTGAGTGTAATAAAAGAATGTGTTAATGTTGTGAATATGTTTCCAAATATTATGATTTTTGTTTTAATCAAGACATAAAAACATATTGTGTGCACTTAATATAACAAATTAAAAAAATATATGTACTGATAAATTAAGAAAAAAAGTTGTTAATACTAATTAAATACTAAATTTAAAAGCTATCAAATTAGAAAAAAAAATTCTCTCTCAACTCCGATCTATTTTCTCCCACAAGATAAAAGTTTAAAAACATTTTCATAGAACTCCCCTCATTTATTAGTGCATGTTGATACTAAAATTGATTTTTTTTTTGCAGAAATGTGGTCAACCGATAATTTTCATACTCCTACGTTATTTTATGGAAAGTTTCTTTCTTCCCTTTCAAACTCAAAGACTAAAAAATGAACAAAATAAATATTTGGACCAAAATCAAAATTCTTAAAACTTTGAAATTGGTCATGCATTTTCTTTGTGTTTTAGATTTTTATCCTCTCTCTTTTAATCTTATTTTTCTACTACAATTTAAAACTTTATCCTATAAAATTAGATCACATATGGATTCAATAAAAAAATTACAAGGTCGAAATTAAAAGAACAAAAATGATAAAAAAAAAGCATGCAATGATTCAACCAAAAAAGGTACGAGGAAGAACTTGAACATAAAAACAAAAGATAAGAATAAAAAAAAGAAGAACAAGAGAGATTTGAAAGGTGCTTCAAGAAAATTAAAAATGATTAAAAAAAAAGATTTGAGAGGTGTAACAACATCTCTTGTTGTAACTTTTTTATGCATATTTTTTCCAACACATATTATATATCTACATGATTTTGCAACCAATTCAAATTAAAATTTTTGAACTTTTAATTGAATATAAGACCGTTGATACAGAGGATCTTTTTAATAAACATTAATATAATGATGTTCAACTCTTTTGAATTTGTTAAGTGAATAATTTTTCAAATCATAATAATTACACTATAAAATAAAATATATTATGTCTTTATTATAAAAGGAGGTGTTGTGAAGCAAGACACAATTTACTATAGATTGCACTAGATTGTTGGTTTACGTTATGCTGCGAGTTAGATCAATTTTTTTTTTATGTAAAAAGCAATGTCTAAGCATTGCCAATATTTTTCTAGTAGAAAAAAACCTTATGGGGGTTGATAAAGCAAATTAATATATATATACTGATAAATCAAGAAAGAGTTAATGCTAATTAAATACTAAATTTGAAAGCTAATTTTTTGCCTAAAAGTAAAAGATATATGCATATACAAATATCTAATCCTAATTTTTCTTTTTAATTTTGATATTTTCAACCTAATTTCATCTAAAAACACATAATAAACATCTTTATAATGTCAATTAACCAATTTATAAACTCAAAACACCTATGGATCATTTAGAAAATATAAAATCAAATCAGAAAAAAATTTCTCTCCACCTCAATCTACTTGCTCCCATGTGATGAAGGTTTAAACATCTTCATATAACTCCCCTTGATTATTAGAGCATGTTGATGCTAAGATTGATCTTTTTATTGCTGAAATGTGGTCAACCAATAATTTTTATATTCCTATATCGTTTTATAATATTTTTCTTGTAGAAAAAAAACCATGTTAGGGTTGATCTTATGTAACATGGTCGACTTAATGGGTTAAAAAGCAACCTAAAAAATCAATAAAAATATGGTTTGACTAAAAAAATCTTAACACAATATCATGTTTTTAAAATATTGAGACGTAAACATATTGGGTCAACTTAGATTAACCTGTCAAATTCATGACTCGAGTTAGTATCATGATAACCCCATATAAAGAATATCAAAATAAGTTATAAAACCCAATTCTGAGTCAACTCAATATTGAGAATGAAATTGAAAATAAAAATAAAAAAGAAAAATAAATAATCTAAGTCAACTTGAGTTAGTATGTCAAATCCATGACCCTAGTCATGAGATTATGATAACTTCATAAAAAATAAATTAAAATAAATTATAAAGCTCAATTCTCAATCAACTTAATGTTGAAGGATGAAATTAAAAAACAAATCAATGAAATAAAGATACAAAAAAAAGACATGAGTCAACCTAGGTTAAATCGCCAAACCCATGATATGGATTATGAGAAAGAAAAAAAAATAAAAAAACTCGGATCAACCTAAATTACTATGCCAAAGTCACAACTTGGGTCATAAAACTGGAATAACCCCATATAAATCAAATCAAAACAAATTATAAAGCAGAATTCCCAATCAACCCATTTTTAAAGAATAAAATTGGAAAAAAAAACTCAATCTAAAAAAAGAACATAATAAAATAAGTTAAGTCAACTCAGGTTAACCCGTAAAAACTTGTGATTTGAATCATAAGACTAGGACAACCTAATAGAAAGTAAATTAAAAAAAACCACGAAGCCTAATTCTTATTAAACCTAATGTTGAAGGGTGATATTGAAGAAAAAAATTCAATTTAAAAAAAAAACTCGAGTCAATTAGGTTAACCTGTTAAATACACAACACGAGTTATGATATTAGGATAACCACATAGAGAAACAAATCATGAAACTCAATTTCTAATAGACCAAGTGATGAAGGATAAAATAAAAATAAAAAACATAGATTTTAAATAAATCAAAGAAAAAAAAACCTATCACAATGAATAATATTTTATAAGGTGGTGCATGTAAAATCACCACCTCTTTTAGTTTTTGTTTTTAATTAATTGTCCCCTATACTAAAATACATAGAAACAAATATAGTTTGGACCTAAACTTATTTTTATTTAAGATATTTGATCTATGTAATTTTAATTTTTTATATTTTAGTCATAAATCTTTATTTTTACCATGACATAGTCCCTAAGTGTTAAGAGAAGAGAATAAAATCATTTGAAAAGAGAGAGGAGAGAGAGTTTTTGACCCGCCATAATTTGATCACGAAAAAGTTATAATTTTGGTGTAAATGAGTTTGCTTTGAAGATGAGACTTCAATGAAGATAAATTTTCCCTTTAACTATGTTGGAAAAAATAGATGGGAGATTGTTAAGTTTTTTTTTTTATTTCTTCTTCAAAACAAAAACAAAATACATGAAATAGGATAGGGAATTTGATTAAAGAAATACATTTTTTTTCATTCTCAATTCAAATCATTATTTTTTTTAAAAAAATATCAACGTTAAACATCTTTTTTTTTTTTTTGCATTCAAGAAACCATGTTTATGTCAAAGAAACAGTAGATGAATTAGAAAAAGATATTTTTTCAGAATTTAAAGCGTTGCAATGATATAAATTTTATAAACATTTATTTTCATTGCTATAAGATTAAAGAAGATAATTTTAAAATAGTAAATAGCAAAACACTTCCTATTAATATTAACAAAAACTCTAAAAGGCATAGCAGAAATATTATATATTCAGACACAAAAAAATATTTATTTGTACAATGAAATTGCTTTTTCTCCCTTCAAAGAAGAATGTAAAGCATTTGTTTGGGGGTAATTCAGTCTTTTCTCATGACTCATTGATCATTAAAGATTATCTAGTAGGTATATGCATCTTTTCTAAATTTTTAAAATAGTAAAATAACTAAATTGTCTTTAATGTAAAATACATTAAAGTTTTTTTATTGAGATTTTTTATGTCTTTTACATTTTAAAATACAGTAAAAAAGATATTTTTCCCTTGAAATCAAGAAAAAACAAGCCATGAGTCCAGGGGCATTTTTGTCATTTCACTTAGACTTTTTTATGCTTGATAAATTAATATTTAAATCTAAAACGTTGTAGGAGCGTGCAATATACATGTCAGTGCTTGGGTGGTGCCCACGCCCTTTGGGTAATGCGTGTGGCACCTCCCGGTGACAAACTTAGTAGCGTTGGAGCGGCTCTTCCTCCTAGTGCGGTGCATGACGGCGATGACAGGGTGGTTTGTCGCCTTCTTCTCTCTTTCTTCCCCAAAAGAATACACGTTTACCCTTTGTTTAACATTTTAATTTTTATCCTTATTCTTTTTGTTCTTGGACTTTTAATAAAAAAAAATTGTTTTAAATTTAGTCTTTCAATTCCAATTTGTCATATATTTTTTTCCTTTAATTTTCTTTTCTATCATGTCATTTCAATCTTATGACTAGAGCCATAGGTCTTGCAGGTTAACTTGAGGTTGCTCGCCCCTTATTATTTAGGCTACATATCTATCACATTATCTCAAGTTGACTTGGACTATTTTTTTTTGTTTTTTTATCCATTTCCGTACTTTCAAAGGTTTACTATTGTTGCTTTTTTTTTTACTGTCTAATTAAAATAAAAACAACATATTAAACCTGATCAGGGTTGTAAACCGAGTTATTTATTTTTCTTATTTCTTTGATATACGCTTGCGGCACCTCAACTATCATTACCTTTTTTTTATTGTAATCTTGAGTTTTATTTTAATTGATAACTTCTTTTAATTTCTTTTTCTAAATAATTTTTTAAATTATGTTTCAATTAATACTAATTTTTTATTTTGTATATTTATTCTTTTTTTAATAGATTTTTTTTAAAAAATTATTTTGTATGTTTTTAGTTTTTGAAGATATTATTCTTACTCATTTATTAATTTTTTTCTGTTTTATATCGGTGAATTTAAAAAAGAATATTTATGTCTAGATAATATTTCTAATACATGCAGCCTTACATAATATTTGTTTTTCTATTTTATTTTGTTCAATCAATTTCATGTGTATTTCAAGTTCTATTATCGTTTGATTGAATAAATAATTGATTTTAATAAATAAATTCAATAAATATGATCGGTTAAATATTTCAGGATACGAGATTAAATATGTTGATCTACATATATCTTTTGATTTTTCAAGTTTTGTTTTTAGTTATTATTAATAACTTTTTTATTCATATAAATGATTCTTAATTTATTTAATTATATTCTTACATAAATGTTTTGATTTTATATAAGAAAATACATCGAAAAAATAGCTAGTACTACAACTAGTTTTAAATAGCTCCTTTTAAAGGTTGTCCCAGTGGTAATTATACCTTTCAGGATACTGCTCCCATCTCGAATCATACATGCCTTCCCGTCATTAACAAAAAGTTTATCTATGACTAGATATCTAAATTAATGCACTTATTTTTCCTTTTCCATTCAGGTTAGCTAAAGATTCAAGAATTTATGGTAAGGTCCATTCCTAAAAATCCCCAGTTGTCACCTAGCTACATAGACTGGACTCGGTGAATTTTGACCGAATACTTATCAGAAGAGAATGACTGAATTAATTAACAAAATTAAATAATTAATTATTTTCTAATGGATACAGCCCAGGGTGTATTATAATGCCACACTTGTCGTACGATGCTGGGAAGTAGTTTGAAAGTACTCTTGTCTAAAGTGCTTGAAGACCACATAACAAAATTTGCATCCATTTCTTGGATAACTTTTTTGAATTCCTGATGTCTTCGGTCTTCAAATCACCAAACTCCTCGGATTCTAACTACAAGTAAGAGCACGCTTGGCAGAAATTCTTGGCAGTGGAAATGGTCTCCTTCTCCATTGCATCTAGCCTTTCTCATCGCCACCTTTGGTTAAGAAAGCATAAAATTATGCGCAGAGAGGTCCCTCTGCGTTTTCTTGGAAGTTGCCATAGCCCACTTGGCAGCTCAGCTGTGTCAATCCATAGCAATCTCAAGGCCACTTTCGGTTAGCTAAGAATCTCAGATTTTTCCGAACTTCAACGTTGTCTTCTCCTCCTCTTCTCAATATCATTTAAACTTCAAAGTTTGGGCGTCATGGAGGATGGCCGCCAAAATGGCCCCATAGGGTTGCTCATGCTGGCAGATTTTGAACAGGAAATTAAGTTGGAATATACTGGTCACGCCCACAGAGCAGATTTCAACTTTAATTCTGGTCCTCCCTTTTCCTCGGCATCGATTGAATTCAATGAAACATCTTTGTCGTTCAATATATACTTGTTCGCAAGTCATAACTTCTAATATATATATGGATACCGACTTTTCATATCTGAGGATTAATAGACCTTCAGGTATCCCTCCCAGAAAAAAAGAATTATACACTTATTAAACTAGTATATGCACTATCCACCATGTGTACTCCTGTCTCTCTCGTAAAAATGGGACCTATGGACATCGTTATCTATCATTTTATAGGTAATATTCTATGACATTAGATATTAATATAGGAAAAATAAAAATGTATTTGATCAAACACTACCAGAAAATCGATAAATATAAACAAAAATATCAAGGGAATATTTTCATTGGTAAATTGCCGACGGATTTTACCGACGTAAATATTCCCTTGGTATTTACCGAGGGAATTATAGTGGGAAAAAAATAAAACAAAGCAAAAAAAACGACGACGTGATATTTTTACCAACGAAATTACTGTCGGAATAAATTTTATCGGTAAAATCCGTTGGTAAACTGCGAATACTGTTCATCATGTCAATTACAAAGAGAATCACCAACGAAAAATTCCGTCGGTATTTTTCAGAGAGCTCTGAAACTGTTCACTTTCTAATTGCATTGTTAATTACTATTCTTTACAGATAAAATTATCGACGGATTGAAAAGTCGTCGGTGTTATTTGGCAGTTTTCTGAAAAAAATTTATTAAATTGAAAATTTAAATTAAATATTATAGACAGAATCACCGACGGAATGATTAAAAATATTAATATTTAATTATCCGTCGGTAAAATACCCCAATAAAAATAATCCATAATTTCACAATAGACGGGGCTCCTTTCTTCTTCTTCTTCTTCTTCTTCTTCTTTCATATCCATTTCTTTCTCTTCTCCTCTATGCTCAGGTATGTATTCTTCTTTTTTCTTCTCGGTTTTTTTTAATTAATATACTTTATGAATTTGTTTATTTTCTTTCTCTCTTCTTAGCTTCACTTGCAACCACATTAAGGTAAGATTTTTCTTTTTTATTCTTTTTTCGTGTTTTTTCCCCTATATTTGTTATTTTATTTTATTTTTAATTGTTTTTGTTCTTCATAATTGCATGAATATTGTTGGATTTTGTTATGATTTTCTTCTTCTTTTTTCCAAGCATTTTGAGTATTATAGAGTGTTGATTTATATTAATTTAATTATTTTTTAGTTTTGTAAAATGTATGAGTTTTTTACAACAACAGGTAGGTCACTTGAAATAATTAAACCACCTTTGAAAAAGCTTTAAATTTTTCATACCATTGGACAGGTTGTTGGGAACAACTAGATCATTTTTGAAAATCTTTGATTCTTTTTCATTGACAAGGTAGGTCGCCTCTCAGATGACCAACTTTGAATTTCGATATTTATGAAGGAAGGTCGCCTCTCAAATGATCACTTTGAAGTTTTGCAAGGTTAAAAAAATTTGATTTCATTTTTTATTTTTTTTTTACAAACTTACTACATAAAACCAAAAGAAAATAAATTATCCAATGTCTTTGCACTGTAAGTATTGTAAAGAAGGGGTAATTATCGTAACCTAATTTTAGATCCCCTAAAAATTTCTCGTTTCTCATGTAAAAAATATTTTTCTTTCAAAAAAAGAAAAAAGAAAAAAGAAAGGAAAAAGTATTAATAAAATAAAATAACACTTTGGATCATGATCATGCAGAAATTTAATTCATAGTTGATCAAAACGGTAGGTGGATAGATAATTTGGGGCTTTGTTGAAGAGATCTTAGAAAATAGGATGAAAACTTAGTCAAAATTATATTTTTTAGAAGTTTAAGGATCAACATGGACAAGGTTAAAAATTTTTGTAGTCCAATTTTGAGATATAAGGGCTTAACTAGAAAGAAAATAGAAGAAGAGGGGTAGAATTACAAAATAGAAGAAGCCAAGGACTCAATTGAACTTTGAAAGGGCTTAATTGGCTTAATTAGAGGTGAAATTGAAAAAACAAAGTTAAGGGTTTGAAGAGTCAATTGAAGACTGAATTGAGGGGATCCAAAACCAAGGATGATTTTGTAAGGCATGCGAAAATCCAAGAATCTAATTGCAAAAATCCAAGGGTGAGATTGAAAAGATTACCAAAGATTAGGACAAGTTTGAGCTAAATTGAAATGTTTCAGAAGTTGAGGAGACAAATTGAGAAATGACTTTAATTTAACCTAATTCCCTTTCAGCAGATGACTAGTTGTCTGTTTTAAGCTGCCGGAGAAGCTGCCTACACAACCTTGTTTCAGCCAAAGACTTTCCCACCAAAACACACCAAATATTCCCTAAATCATAACCCATATTACCTCCTTCAAGTCTACTGTCTACCTGCTTTGTTCAGTTTCCTGCACCCTTAAAATGCTCTCATGGCATAATGTCCCCCACAATCCAAAAAGATAAGGACTGTCAGTACCTATTTATGTCAATTTCTGAGCAAGATTACTGTTTTGACTTTGCATTAAAAAAGGCTTCATTCCTTTTGAAAATAGTGGAAAATCAGATTTAATGGGGGTTTCTAGGGATACCTTTTCTATTTGGCCTATTAAACCATAGAAAAAGAGTACAGAAAAAAGGAGAGACCTGGAGTTTCAAGTTTTTTTTTTTCAGACGACAACCTTTCAGTTTGAAAAATCCTCGACACAACCTGACCATTCATCCTTCATACACTTCTTTGTCACCAACCACAACTTGAACCACATCAAAACCTCCCAAACTGATAGCTCTAGGAACCAATCAACAATTAAAATTTCCATAAAAACCATTTCTTTCATACTAAGCATATATTCCTGACTTTAATGTAAATAAATATTTAATTAAAAATATTTTTATTTCAAGTGTTAGTAAGCATAAAAAAACTAATATTCTTAACTTGGATGTGAGTGAATATTAAGCTAAAATTATCACTGGCATCGACGAGTATTAATATTTCTGAATTTGACATCAAATATATATATATATATATATATTAATTGAAATTTGTTTTTTAATGTTATTAAAAATCCAGGAACTGTATTATTTTCTTAAAATGTTCAAAGAGATGGCTCATTATGAATCGATTTACCTCAAACAAGAAAAACAAATATTTTTTATTTAAAAAAACAATGATCAATAGAATTTTCAGGCTTCAACAAGTATTTATTTTATTTTATTTTATTTCTTTAGTTTTCATGCTTAGATATCTAAAGATTCAAAATGATCTTTGATAGAAACTTCTCTTGGAGCAATAACTCCTTGACCTAGTTGTCAAGGATTTAAATTGATTCTTTTATGGATAAATGCTCTAAATGGAATTACAAAGAAAATATATGTTATTTTATGTACCTATCCCTTTTAGTATTAGCATTGATTTTTTTTTATTTGAAAGATTTCTGCAATTAAATGTATTATACCTTTTTATACAAATACCTTTACGATTCTAGCTTGTTATGCAGAGTCCTATAAATGTATTTTGAGATAAGATCTCTAATAGTCGAATATATAAATATCACTAACATCCAATGGGAAGATAGTTGAAATTGGAATTATTATTATCCTTTAGCATTAAATATAATAATTATTTGGATTATTTAATTTTTGGATAAATTTTAATTCTTTAATCTAACATCTATAAAGTGTCTCAATTTCACCATAAAAAACTACTGATTTGTTTCAATTAGTCTCCACAACTTTCATTATAGTTTCAATTTTCCATATTCCATCCACATATGCTATTTCTCATTTGTTTCTTTTATACTTTCAATCATTTGATTATGTTAACTAGGTTTGAAACTAGTAATATTACTTGTGCTATATAGCGGATATCAGATATGATTCCAAAATAATTTTTATTGCAATTGAATAAAATACCAATGTTATTAATGTGTTTTCATATATTATGTTTTTTTTTTAAAAAAAAGAAACAAAAAATATTGTTTTCATGCTTAATAAAGTGAATTAAATATATATATGAACCGATAAATAAAAAAAAGTTATTAATATTAATTAAATATTAAAATGAAAAACTAATATTTCTTACGAGAAACAAAAGATAAATAGACATACAAATATTTTAGTCCAGTTGTTTTTTTTATTTTTAAAATATATAATGCAAATACAACTTATTAAATATTTAAAATAGTTTTTTTGAAATATAATGAAATTATAAAAACAATTCAAAAAAATAAATATTATTTAAAAACTTAAACTAAATAATTTTTAAAATTAAAAAAATAAAAAAAACTTGCTCAACTTGACAGGATTCTGTTTTGAATTGAAATTGAATCTGTTTTTTTTGTTAAAATTTAAAGAAAAAAATTGCTTCAATGTTTTAAAATTATTTTGATATGATAATATTAAAAAAATTATTTTAATATATTTTTAAATAAAAAATATTTTAAAAAATAAGTTTTACAACACTTTGAAATACACACCTAGAAGATATTGGTATCTCCTAACATGGCTAGATTGGGGGCCATTGTGTCTGACCACATGCCACCCGTCTATGAAATATGACTAGATTGGGGCCTACCCGTCTATCTGTATTTTTTTTTCAACATTATGTATAGCGTTCCTATAATCTTTCGATTAAAAATAAAATTTTACCTGGGAAAAGAGTGATAATATACTGCTTTGCTTTTCCTTGAAAGCAGGGGATATCGAAAGCAAAACGATTTTCTTTTAAAAAGTCACGTTCTCAAACCTTAACTAGACAATTTTTTTCGGACAAAATAGCTAAAAGATATGCTTTAAAAGCATAACAATAACAAATATCCAATAGGTCTCATCATGATCTTCGATCTTTCTGACCTGAGCCATCATCTTTGCTTAGTGGAAATGCATGGACTGGGCGCTTTTGAATGATTGTCTCAATTAATTTTGATGTCTGTCCCAAAAAATAATACATACATGACGCAACTTATTTCTATTGCAGATGGAAACTGCAAAAGAGTAAGGAAACAGAGAGAGATGTGTCATCCTCTAGTGCAGTTGGCATTGTTATCTAGTGACGATCTGTATTGTAAAACACTTTTCCGAGCAATGCTATATGAATAACCGGATTTTACAAAGAATAAAATAAAAATCAAACATATTGATGAGGGAATACTTTTTCATTGCCAGAACAATCCATCAATGTATTAAGACAACACTTACCATTTGTCCATCCGTATATAACAACTTTTAAGCTTAGTTTCTGTATAAATCATATTTTGGTTTAATCATTTGTAGAATGGTTACATTGTTAAAAGTTTGAATTGGAACTTAGAATGCTAAACAGCATCTGCTATACAATTTAACAGTAGCAATGCTATAGAAACCTCTGCTGTACAAATTAACCATGCTAGTAGATCTTGGTTATATCTTTCTAAGTCCAGGGTCTAGTTCATGCAGACCCACTTGTCGAAACTGGTTGCATCTTTCGGTTAGCTTACTCAACTAGATATCAGACATGCAGCTCCGGCCCAGGATGGCAGAACAAATGAATGCAATCGAGATCATAAAAGAGAATTGCAGTTTCATATCACTACAATGAATGTATATAACTCACATGATTTGAGATACGTCCAGCATGCCTTTGTCATTTTGAGATTCCAACACCCTTTTCATGGCATTGTGACATCTGAAAAGTATTGAATTGGTCAAGAACATATACTTCAATCTTTCCAGGCACAAATATTTTAAAAACAAAGATACAGTGGGCATACCTCCAAGGCAGATGATCAAAGAACATATTTGGTGACACAACAATATCTTTAAAGACATCTCTGTTTGCTAAATAAGCTTTATAATTCCGTGCACGCTCTTGAAATCTCCAGCCCTTCCATAATGGCATACTGATGTGCCTTTGTTGGGGTACCATGTGAATCACAAGGCCTGGTAGAAACATCTCTGCACGATCCCCTGCTGATCCATTTTCAGATCTGGGGACAGTTTCCAAAAATTGTGATACAGGATCGTCCAATGAATTTATGACAGAAGTGTTATCATAAAATGGATTTTCAATATTGTCATCCTCTGTATCACCGCCACTATTGGTCCTGTCTCCACTATTGGTCCTGTCTGATTCTTTCCAGAGAGAATAACTTTGATCCACCTTGTTGCTTCCTGCAGCAAGAAAATCTTTTAGTAGAACAAACTTTTGAATGCTTACATAAAAAAGTGTGCACATCCTTCATTATAGTGAGCTGGATAATCAATACTAACCCACATAGACTTTGTGATCCAGTTCATCTACTGTGGAGGCTGCAGAATGTAGCTCTGATGGATCAGCTGCCTCAATCTCCCCCCTTTGATTCTTGCTCACACAGAGAAATTGACGAGCTAGCCTAAAAATCAAGGCTGTATCAGTCTTGGAATCCTGAGCGAGTGCCTCAATTGCAGCAGCACGAAGCCGTAGGACTGATCCAACTGAAAGCCGTGCAGAAAATTCATTGTTGTGTACAACGCTGCAGAAAGCTCAAAACTTACAACAGAAACATTTGATGAAAGACAAATGGTGAAAACTTGCTTTGGAGCTTCTGATGGCATGGAGGGCAATTAATTACCTTGTAACAAACTCTGAACATGCCTCTGCTATGACCAAATCCACACATGGAAGGGGTCCATACGCATAGACATGTAAAGCTGGGTACTGGCGATATAGCTGGTACACAGAAAAAAGATAAAGTGAACAAATAAAATAGTATTTCATAAAAATAAATAAACATACAATTTTTCAATGTGATAAAAAAACTTGGTATTGGGAGAACAACCATGTGTCCTTGCATGTTTTAGTCCCTAACCCAATGGAATGAGAGGCTCCAATTCAACAAAAAAGGTGGGTGCTAATATTGTTTTAGATCCGTGGTAGAGATGGTTTAGCTAAAAACCAGGTAATAGCAAATAGTGATCATTGCACACCAAATAAAGAAAAATACCACATTTTAGCAGAGGATCACGCACATATTTTAACATATAGAAAATCAAATTGCTTTTAAGTATACACCCACATCTTAAAGTACAGAAGATGATAAAATTGCTTCATGTAAGAAAACATACCCTCAGTCCTAGCAAAGCAGCAATGGCACCTCCTAGGGAATGGCCAACTATGCGCAGACTATAACCATCACACTCACATCCAGCTCCCAGCAATGAGGAAAGGAAGCCAGAGCTGCTTTCTGATTCTGTATCTCCATACAAGTTGCAAATAGATTAAAACAGGCATATATTGCCAGGATAAAGAAGTGCAGTACATAACTTCAATTGGCAATTTGTAATATTCTGTTTTAGGTGAATGAAAAATATACTAAGCACAGAAAAGAATTACAAAAGCTAAATAGAGAATAAGAGATCCTCCAAAAATGAAAAGAAAAGAGTCATCATCATAATAAACCAGCCCCCTCCTGCTGAATATCATTTATGGAAACCCCAAAAAAGCACAAGAAGCATGAAAGCTCAAGAAAGAAAGGAAACCTATCCATAACAATTTTCTTGAAATGCACCAGTCCTTAAACATTCCACATTATGACTGCATATATGACACAACCATTCTTTCAATTTTTTATCCTTACCGAGATGAACAAACAAACATGAACCATGAAATTCACAAATCTTTCATAATTGTACATACAATTTTATGACAAAGGCAGTTTGTACCCATTTAAGGTAACTGGGGATAACAAAGGTCCACGACCAGAAAAACAGCCCACCTTCCACACCAAATAAATAAATTAGAACAAAAATAAATCACTATATATGTATGGACAGGTAAGATCATTTGACCTCACCAAAATTTTGGAGAAAAAAAAGCATTTTGATGTTAATTGAGTAAAAGATAGAGAAAGAGAGAAGATGAGAGGTGAGGAGAGGAAAGATAAGAGAGGAAGTCAACCAGTAGAGATACCAAGAAAATTTAGTTTCAATAATTTCAAAAGCTATCTGAAAACATAACAATAGGTGAAGCTTAATGTTTACCAATGATTATTATTTTTCCACTATAAGCTTTACAACGTGTAAATGAACGGACAGAAACTTCATGAAGCTTTATGTTACAAATTCTCTAGTGAGAATGTGAGATTAAATTTTGGTCATTCCACTGCTATTTTATTGATAATCAAGGCACATATGAGTAATAAAAAGGAAATAATAAAATGAACCAAAGCCACACAGGTTTGCATATCATAGAAATTAATTGACATTCCTAACATAACTCTATGAAATATTGAGTGCTTATGACACATCAACCCTATGAAAATTCAAGTTTAGGAAATTTTCCATTACTTGAACTGTGACCAACTAGGTACTTCTACAAAACTGAAGGGCCTGGCTTAGACAACAGAGAACAATAGATGCATGAGCTAGTTATGGGATTTGTTTTTAAGACAATTTGGTCAAAAGGACTGATTTAAAATTTATGAAAAGAAAAGCGGGGTAGTGAAGCAAAAAGAAATCATGATTACCATTATTTGCAAGATTTCCTTCAAGTTGCATGTAAAGATCACGTGCAGCCTCAACTATGCCTGAGTGTCCATAGTGTGGAAAAGATGATTCCACACTTCGCTTCACATCAGGGCAAATATGGCTGCTACTGTAAAGAAGCAGAAAAGAAAGTTTCAGACCAGAAACAATTTGTTCAGTTGGGCCCAAAAGCCATAATAAAAATGAAGGCATCAATTCAATTAACAATTTTCAACCAAACAATTAAGAAAGTACTATTAGCAGGACAAAGATTCTTCTTGCGTTAGACAAAGAGCTTCTGGGAATTTACCCTAAGAAGCAAAGATACCGATAGGTAAGGTACCACAATGATGCAAAAACTTTAAGTTCCAGCCGTGCACTCACAATAAATAGAAGCATAGAATTCAGAATCAGATTACTGTTTATAATTTTCCCATACTCTTTATGATAAGAGCTCAAATGAGAAGTAATCACCTTTCTTATTATGTATCAAATAACTGACAAAGAATAGAGCATATAGAATTGATAATCCAGTAGAACAATTTATTTTGATAATTAGTCACATGTTACTACAGTTCTCTGCAAAAGAAATGTAGAAGCAAGCAAAAGAATGAGTGTTTCACGTATCAATTGGGTTTTATAGCATTATATAGACATAGAGAAGTCTGGAAAGACTGCCCCACCCTTTCCTCCCCTACACCCTCCAAAGAAAGGTTTGGGGGAGAAGACAGAAAAGCATCCCCCCAGTGGTAGACCAGACCTTAGTTAAGCTCCAGAAGGGGATGGGATGATTTCTTGACTCAATTGTATCAAACAACTTCTAATCAAATGCAATTGGGAATTCAGAGAAAAGTCAAACAAACAAAATCCTGACCCCTGTTACTTACCGCAATAAAGTGGTAGTAATCAATATTGGTAAGTTGTCCTCAGTGTTGTCATTAGTTTGAAAAAATAACCATAATGCAGTCTCTGTTCTGTTTCTTTCATGAATAATAATGGTTTTGAACTCCAGAATATATTTTACTGAATCTTCAATTCAATAAATTTACAAATTATTTTAGCAGAAATGGCATAAATAACTAAACGCTAGTTTTTTGCACAATACAATTGATTAACCAGTGTGGCATTAGTATGGTGAAATTCATGCTTTATTGACACTTATCACATAGAGGCATAAATTCATGTGTGTGTGTGTGTGTGGATGGAGAGTGAGAGAGAGCGAGAGAGAGAGAGAGAGAGAACATGCTTTATCAACCCATCCAAGTCTTCTCTAGAAAGAAGGCATTCTCTTCCCAAACCATCTGTTATGAGGTCTTCAGGGGTCTCAGTTCCTCGTATAGAGATCACTACAGATCTTAGATGGCGTAGAACCACAACGAAGTATGCAGCTTCACATTTTTCCTGAATAAAAAAGAAGACATTAAATCAACTGCAGGAAATCGATATTTAGCATTCCTTACAGTGCAAAATTGTGGAGATTGTCATCTATTCATATATCAACAATGAGACTTTTGTAAATCATTAGGAAGAAGCAATCTCTCTTGCCTCTTTTAGTAATTTCATACTGAAGTCTTCGCATTATTTGTATGCGGGATAGCAATCCTTCAGTGAAGAGGGTTTTCTAAAATTTATTGATTATTTTACACCTACAGTAATTCATTAACATTTTTTATATAATAAATACTGACAGCACAAAAGCCTTAACATTAGATGGAACCTTGGCTTTCAAATAAAAATAATAAAAGAAAAATAGTAAAATGAAAAATGGCCACCATGCCCTTCATCCTTGTGTCTTCAAAGAGTAAAAAAACTAACAAAAGAAGATCCTTAGTATCTACCTCATATAAAATCCCAACATTACCACTTTGCAAAATGCAAAAACTTGAAATTGGAGCATTATAAAGTCGAGAAAGATGGGAGAAGGTGATGTACTTCTTTCTCTTAGCACTATTCTACTCTATTTCTCTCCTGTTAGAGTAAAAACCCTAATCCTAATCCCTAATTCTCCAAACCTAACTCACCATAAATACTTAGTGAGTCTCCAGTTGTCTTACATCAATTGGTATTAGACCTAAAGCGATCCCCCTCTTTTTATTTCTTTCCCCTATAAAGCATACATAATTTGCTTTTTTCAAAACTAAGTTTTTCATATGACAATATGTATTCTCAAGTCAATGAATGCTATGGGTGGAAATCTTAAGAAATCTTGTGACCAACTATCTAGGCGATAATCATGCTAAGATATCTTGTGACAAACTGCTCATTCAATCAAATGCTATTTTATTAGTCTAGTGAATCAAGTACTGTATCCTATCACAATGGATATGCTCTGTCAACTTTTTGTCTTTATGGTTTGTTGGAAAATATAGTCATGTTTGATCAGTTTTTCTTTATTCTATCAACATGAATAGAGTGCCTTTTTCCCGATGAGCTGGTGGATGTAACTTCAACCAAAGGGCATCTTTTTGGACAAAAAAACCTTGCAATGAAGAAATTCGCATTTTGGGCGAACTGGCTGGGCATCCAAGCGCAGAGATGGAGATGGCTCTGCTGTGATAGAGGATGAAGGAGAATCCGTAGGCAACTGGTCCGGAGAGAGCTTTTTCTCAATCTATTTGATGAATATCAGATCCAGTGTTAAGTCTTTTGGTAAGCGGGAGTAATCTTAGACGAATCTAGATATTAGATATTGGTGATAGTATTGCTATGCTTTGCTTTAAAGGGAAAATATATACAATAGATGTTCTGAATAGGACTTTTTTTTTATAACAACAAAGAATATGAAACTTTAGTCAAGCAAGAGAAGCCCCTTCAAACAACAATCGCAATCAACTGCTGAAGCAATTGCAATTACTGACAAGACTTTAGGGAAACTAGGTTCCTACCAAGAGGGATCAATGTAATCAGTATGTCATGAAGAATGTGAAGAGAGGAAAGTTGCAGCTACATCAAATCCAAAAAAGCCACAACTAGAGTAACATGTACAAGCACCACGAGGTGAAGTTAATAAAGTTGACGGAGACACTATTCAATACAATAGAAGTAGAAAAGCTAAAAGATAAGTAAATTATTGATAGTGAGAGCACAATATAATTTTTGGCTCTTGTTGATTTTATAACACCTAAGAACCATCGAATGTCAATTCATTTCAAGGTCTTGCAATTATTTAGTAAAGGTGAGATCAATTCAAGAAATCTCCAAGGTTCCACATTTTGCATGTTCCAAGTGTGAGAAGCTTAATATCACAACACTTCAAACTCAAGATCGAGTTTTCTCTAACCACTGGTTGAATGATGTAGCCATCAAAAAGAAAGAAGTTTTTGAATTACCTCATTTTGATTTTCAATTCTCTATATTCTAGTTTATCTTGTAAACTTAGTCCATTTAGGAATTTGTCTTGCTTAGCTTTTGGTACCTATAAAAGGAGCACTTATTTTATGTGATAGGAAGGATTTTGATACTGGAAGTATGAATTTTGGTCTAGTTTATGGTTGTGGCCTTAACTGTTTGCTCTCTTCCCTTTTCTTTAAGCAATATTTTCCTCTTACTTTCTTCTATTTCTTTCTTGCTACAGTAACCTCGATTTCTATTCACTCCTACAGTAAAAATCCTAATTTCCTAAATCACTAATTCTCAAAACCTAGCTCTACCATATCCTTTATGGGGCACTCATCCAAAGTTGCCCTACATCAGGTACTTAAATAGATCTCATGCTGTTATACATAAACCATTTTGAACAATCTTCCATGTAAGCCGTAATAAACTACTCCATATTTGTGGGTTAAATTGGTTAAGAGTTCAAAGATGGATAACGTTGAACCATTGAAATACTTGATTTGGGTGCAACACTAAATACAGCACTGTTTACATTGAATTTGGAGCCCAAAATGACTTTAAGCTGGCATGTGGTTCACAAAATCTGACCTTTTCCTCTGGAATCCCTCCCAGGAATGTGACACAAGACAGATCCTTGGGATATGAAGTTTCTGCATTTGGTTGGGAATTTGAGAACTTCAAGGAAAAGATAGTTTTTTGCATTTGTTTTTTCATTGGAAACCCTAAAGATACTTAGCATAAATTACAATCATACCCTTGTTATCATTATGGTTTATTGAATTATTAAGTGCAATGGTGAAGCTAAAAGTGTTTTTAAAGGGGGCAAAGTATACATGAACATGCAATTAACTTTTTCATGAAATTGAACTAATCATATAAGAATATAAAAACTCAAATTAGTTAATCGATATATGTGAAATGGTATGTAAATTATAAAGAAAAATAAATTAGAAATAAAAAAGAAATTGAGTGTGAAGACAACCTATATTTATGACCATATTAAGCATTTCAAAATGAATAAGCAACAGTTCAAACCGTACTAGATTCCATTATTATGGCAACAGGAGCAGTAGATAATTATAAATAATTTTTTAAAAGATGTTAAAAAAACCTAGAGATTTAGTATTAGTTTTTACCAAAAGTTATCCTTATTTTTCTTTTAAGATCATACTCACTACATTCATATTGAGGTGTGGGAAATATAAAAAAACTAAGTATATTATTATTCTAACACTGAACAATAAGGATATATATCTGTCACAATATTAAAATTCATTTCCCAAGCACTTGCCCCCAAAAAAAGGGGGGTGTAAGAGGATTTGGAATATGAAATTTTTGAGAAAGTTGGATTCCAAGGACAACCGAACACATTAATGCTTGGAATCTCACTTTCCTATCTAATTTTGAGAAATAACAGCCACCTAACATAACAAACCATGTCCAAACAAATTTTCTATCAAAGTTAGGATAAGAATATGAATTTCACCTGACAAACACGACCACGTCGAAGTGCTTCTGGGGGTAAATTAGTATATTTTAAAAAGGCTGCTGCATGACCCCGCCACCAGTTATCTCCAGAGAGAGAGGGCCGCCTAAGAGAAGAAAAGGCATTCATGTATGACCAATCTGAGAATGGAATGATCTCTTGCCCTTGCACTTAAGATGGCATACAGTGTAATTTGCATAAAGGCACATGACTATTTGCATGTTTGTATGCATGTATGTATTACTTGCCCTCCGCCTAAAAGTTTCATCCTGTTCTTCTTCAATGTGACTTCTTTGGAATATATTCTTACATTCACGTCCACATTAACAGTTTACATTTGCAAAGCTATACATGTGATTTCTCTTATTGGCCCCGATCTAAAATGGTGGGCAATATCAACATTCTACTTCATTTATGTATAATAAGGAAATGTAAGGACATTGAGATAAATAACAATCAACTGGAAAACCAGAATTCATGACATGCAAGGCTAAAATTCCAAGGATTGTCTAGGGTATGAGTTGCTTTTCCTACAGCAGGTTCAGTCCACAATCTCTCACGTACAATTGGGAACATGGAAAGGAGTAATATCCCTTTCATTCAAGTCTGGGTTTCTTTAAGGGAAACAAGGAGGAGGACTATTCCGTTCGTTCAAGCCTAGGTTTCTTTAAGGGAAACAACAAGAAAAAATCCTAGGTGTGAACTGTCATGTAACCTCTCTCACAGACAAAATTCCTTGCATGAATATTAATGTTTTGATCCGTAAAACAAAATCCAACAAAAGAAAAGGAAAAAAGAAACAAGATCCAGCAATTTCCATTAATATAATGTAGATGTATGTCATACTAATATACATGCATTAAGCAAGATACCCTGTGAACAAATGACCTGTTACGAGTCCATGGAGTCAAAATCCTTTGCCTGTAGAGCCATGCACAAGGAAAAAATACAGTATGTCTTCCAAAATCAAGCAATGGACCCTGAAAAACATAGCAGCTTTACAAAATATGCCAGAGTAGTCTTCACAAAATTGAAAACAAGGACAGAAAAAGAAAGCATGAATTAATTAGAAAGTTGAATCACAGTACAGTGTATGCAGCTTCAGCAAATTCATGAAAAGCAAAGGCCTCCTGAATCATTTCTCTAGGTGCTTCTACCAATCCATCATGAGATTTAGGGGATTCGCTATGCCTCTGCAACAAAGCTAGACCTGCAGAAAGAGCGTACCACATTTAAGGTAGATTAACAAAAGGATAATAGATGTCAAAGAACCATCTCAACCCAATAGCTTAAGCTGTTATGTGAGGTTTCAAAATATGATTTATATTATTCTCTACCACACTCTCTCAAGTGAAAGCCCTTTGGGCTTGAAACTTACATAGGCTTACATTACCTTGTGCTTAATTTTTATCAAATAAATAGGGATAGTGAGATTTGAACTCGTGACCACTTGGTCATCAAGGCTCTGATACCATGTTAAGGAACCATATCAACTCAATAGCTGAAACTATTAGGTGAGGTCTCAAGATATAATTTATATTATTCGAACAAAAAAAAAACACTAGACAGAGACTTCAAAGTGTAGGCAACAATCTACACCAAAGAACTAAGCTGTCCTTTTCTTATAACGAATTGCAAATGAACGAGTTAACAGATAGCAGCAGCAACAAATGGAGAATTTAAATAGCTTAAGGGCTCATTCGTGGCACATAAATATTAAAATGGCAACTTGACTCATGTGGGATTCACTCACTAATCAGGCCAAGCAGACACAAATCCTAGAGAAACAAGCAAGCTCTACTTTCCCAAAAAAACAAATGGTTCACTGACAGGCCCAAAACCAGCTTGGGCTTCAGGGAAAAACCAAATCAACTAACAAAGAGTACAGCAAAACTTAATCCATCAAGGTCACCTATCAGTACGAGTAATGCCAATCTTACAAAACAAACCATAAACACACATGGAAAAAATTATTTAAGAAGTTAGCTCACGCATCATATACATAGGTTATTCTAAACGCAGAAATGTCATAGGTTCCATAACATGGCAATGACAAAGTGTATGTCTGGAAGCCTCGGTGGACACCATGTTTGTTTGTAAAAAAATTTAGTGTGCAAAGCATTTTCCATTCAATATGTAAACCAATATCAAATCCCTTATAAAACTGATGTGGGAATACCCATTCAACACCCCCTCTCATGTGCAGGCCCTTTACACAAACAAATAGGATCTTGTTGTCATGATTGATTAGACTGCGACGAAGTCACAAGTCATTGATATAAGCATTTATAATGCCCATAAAATAAGTAAATTCAAGTAGTTAGTGAAAAACAGAAAAGGTAAGACATGAAAGAACAGAGTTTGAAGAACATGCATATGGGAATGTGAGTGGTGTGTGCCTGCATGTTAAGAACATGCATCTTCAAATAAAAAAACAATCTGGTTATAGAATCTCTGCAACAGTAACTCAGCAGTATCCCTATTTAGATGTCCAATGATTTGAGTTTTTAGAACAACTGGCCCATTAATATTTTAAAGAGATGCTATTTCTTTTCCTTTCTGTTGATTAGATGCTTTTTATAATTTCAATACAGTGTCTCTTCCAAAACTTAATTCAACTAAATGCAAAGTAAAAAGCCAGTGTGATGGGAGAAGGCTGCAGTCCAGTACCATTTCTAATAGCCCAATTAAAGAGTGGATTTTTCTAGTTTATGACTAACAAAGTCAAAGTTTGGCAATAAAATGAATTTTAGGAACAAACAAATGAATCAAAGCTTTGGATCTGATAGAGAACACCTTGAGCTTTAACACAAGTGGCAAGAAAAAAATTCAGCACTCCAAGAGGACCAACCACTTGGTACAACTTCCACTAACATTTAGCCATATGGACAAATTACCAATTTACTGACATCTTTCTTGTATCCGTTCTTTATTTTCCTAAATCTTTTAAGTTAAGATTTAATTTCATATATATGACTCAATTTTTTTCAGAATATAGTACCCGGGTGGGTGCTCCTAGAGTAAACTTGAACACATCACGGGAAAGTATAGATTTGAACAATACTGCATACAAAACCAAGAGAAGAAGGACAAGATAAGAGAAGAAGTTTCTGCAAACCAAGTCAAAGTGCTACACGGTCATGGACCACACAAGTCCCATGGCGAAGCACTTTGACTTGTTCAAAGTATAGATTTGAACAATACTACATACAAAACCAACAAAAGAAAGACAAAATAAGAGAAGAAGCAAGTGCAAACCAAGTCAAGGTGCTACACCATCATGTCCCACTGATGAACTAAAGATTGATTTGATTAGTCTTTAGGATTCCATCTTAATTAATGATCTGTAGCTCTCAAATTGCTGACCCTTTTAGAAGAGGAAGTATGCCTAACAGCAGTTCATATTAAGACAGAGATTATAGAACACTAACAACTCATTATGCAACATGCAACTGCATGAGGTGAAAACAAACCTGCCAGAAGTTCTAAATGTCCAGTGCCTGATGCCCGATAGGCAACAAGATCACCCAATAATCGTGCTACTGAGTAAACTTCATCTTCCTTGGACACACGCCTAGAGGAATTAGAGAAAGAAGTTGAATATCAGATAGTTGATAAAAATTCAAATCTCAGAGGTTAATCCAGTGCAGATAAAGATACATGTATTTGACACGCCCCAGACAGCACAAAGCCTCACGAATTCCATGGTCAAACACCTCTTGATAGTGCGCCTTCCATACATCATCTTGGGTTTGATAAAAAGACCTCCATCTTAGGACCGCAGGTCCCACAAAAATATGGATTAGTGGAATAGTACAGACTGCGATAACAAATGAAATGAGTAGTTTTGTCTTCCACTTGTTACCATTTGAAGCTGTCCCTGCATGAGAAACATTTTTCAAAAAGAACTCAAGTTTTTGCAGGAGAACAGAAACAAAGAGTCATTAAACTTGTTTATGAGAAATGCACTCTAGTATCTACTAGGCTAAACCCTTGAATCTGCAAGAGAGCTCCAAAAGCCAAATTTTGCTCATCGAAAAGGCTAATGAAAAACAAAGTCATAGGTGCAATTATAGCCAAGAAGCCCTGACTAAATGGAAACAAAATCCCAATGAAATAGAAACTATCAACAATAATAAACATGAAATGATCTAAACAAGAAATTTTTAGCATAACAATACAACTCCAAAATTTGTAAAGCTAAATGGTTAATGATGGTGGGACTAAATATCTATATGCTCGACTAAATCAATGCCTCTTCACAACATCAAATCCTATAATGTGCCACCTGCTGTGCATCAACAATTCCAACACAAGCTCAAAATGCTGCAATTATCAACTGTATAACTCCATTGCCAAGGTAGCCGTCAACACACTATAACTAGCTTATGCATTACTTATGCAAAAGTGCAGATAAAAGAACTACCTCCAAGTTTGAAGAGAATAGTGCACGGGGGTCTTCAAAATTTCTTGCTGCATTTAATGAATTCTTCCCCAATTGTTAGCCATACTAACATGGCCTATAAACAATTCCCTTGGTTTGTTTGTTTTTTATACTTTGATTTTAGGCCTTGTAGTTCAAGTTAAAAATTATCTAGATAGCTTCTCTCTTTATCAGCCAATCTCATTTTGGAAGGCCTGATCCGTTAATCTCTGTTTCACTCTAGATTGCATTTCCCATCTTGAGTATGAATAAAATCAGAGTTTTCAACACCTCCTACTGTGGATACATGAACCAGAAAATGTAGATTTCAAATTGTAGATTTTGGAAATGATTGAGCCGATACTTAACAGGTGGAAGTACAGTGACAGTAATAATGAGATAAAGCAGAAACAAGCATTGCTACAGATGCAAATCGATTATTCACAAAAGATAATAAACACTATAAAAGACTAAAAACAAACTAAGTCAATTTACCTGGTTGACATTCACTTGATGTCCCATCATGAGAGATATATTTAGCCACATTAAACACAAGGTAAATTGCAGTTAAAATTTGCAGCAGAGTCATTACCAATGCAAAACGACTCCACCAAAGCCATGTTTTGTACCTCAGCTGTTCAGCGATAAAAAGAATTGTTAAATTGAGGTAAAAAGCAAAGCAAACTAGCAAAATATATTAACGTGTGTTTGTAAGGTCAAAATAAAATGTTCAAGCACATTCCCTACTTTAATTTTTCATCACAACAGTGTTACCAATACTTGAACCAAGCTGAAGAAATATGCATTGAACAATTTACAAAGAAACCAAAAATTACTAATTCCCATTTTTCCAACAGTCAATCCTTAAGACTTAAATCATTTCATTTTTCTGTTTATTAAAAGGAAAAGCTTGTTATCCTTTTCCTCCCTAAATCACACGAGGAAATTTAACAACAAATTCTCGTTTCATTGGAAAACCTGTTATTAAAAAAAAAAGGGATGATCAAGACACCACAAATACTAAAAAGCCTATCACATGCGCTCCAAGTAACAAAACAGTTCCAGAAAACAAAATCGTTGTTCTCACCACTGTTAGAACACATGACATGCAATGATTTTAAAAAGGAAATTGTCACTGATCCAATCGTGGACAGTAACTAATGTAACCAGATTAACTCAAGCAAACTAGTCTTCTCTGGTTTATTTTTCTTTAACCTCTTACCTCTTTGCAAAGAGGAGAAACATATTTCACATTTTTTCAGCCAGTTTCAGCTTTGCACTGAAAATCCATGTTGTTCCATTCCAATTCTTATATTGTTCACCTAATCTGACCTAAAAGTTCTAACAAAAATAACCGTAAAGATTGAATGCACATTTCAAATACAAACCCAAAAAAGCATTTTTCCTCCCATCCAGATGCTATCTACCTAAGGAACCAAAAGTAAAATATAAAATGTAACTTAACATGCATCCTTGCCATCCAGCTCTTAAACATGCAATCCTCTATATACAAATTTAGTAAAAAAGGTGAGAAAGACAAGCCATTTCTAAAACCATCCAAATTCACTAAACCAACCATCAAAATTCTGCAACCAACTGAACATAACACGTACTGAAACCCGGTCAAAACTAATGCAAAAGACTCGGCTGAAATAAGCTCGACAAACAAGAATTCTAATTACCAAAAAAATAGTTAAACCTGTAAAAGAAATTTTTTTTTCTCTTCAAAGGAGAGAGCTGGGCATATACCCGTCTTCGATGACGATTAATGGAGTCGATAGCAGAAGAATCAAGAGGAGAATCAAGAATGGAAAAGGCAGTAGCCTTTTGTGCAATCCCGGACTTAAACATGGCAAATATTTTGAAAGCAGCAGCCAAAGACACCATTGCAACAGGAATAGTTATTCTGTTAAGTTCACAACCAGGAAACACGAGAAACAAAAGAACCCCACCAACAATCACCACAGCTAGATTTGAAAAACCCAACATTATCGTACTTATTCGCAAACTGTTCACCGTTGAAGAAACCCACATTGCCATTGCCTCTCAAGTTTCAGGCTTTATTCTTTGGAAAGAACAAGGTGGGTTTCTCTGAATTGCTGTGAAGATCGTCAAATCAAACGGTGCCAAACATGAGAAAAAGAGAATTTGGGTTTGCAATGACACATGTTTGTTCGCCGATAATGCAATAAAAGTCTTCTCTGATTTTTCTCTTTGAAAAGCTGACCTGTTTGTTCATTGTTGTCTGTTGAATTGATTAACCAAAAAGTGAAAATTGATTCGTCAACTAATTATTAATTAATAAGCTAATAATAATTCTAAAAAAAAAACCTTAAGAAAAAAAAAATTCTTGGGTTTGGCATTCTGGTATTGTCATCGGTTTTTACATAGCCTAAGAGTGTATTTGATATTGCGATAACTTTTGTAGTTGTAGTTTGAAAAAAAAATTATTTTATAAAAAGTACTTTTAGTTGTGGTTGATTTGAAAAAATAAGTGTTTGGTTAAAATTGTGGTTAAAATTGAGGTTGAAGAAAAAATAGTTTTAATGTGTTTGGTTAAAAATGCTTTTGAAATTGAGGTTATAAAATAATTTTTAAAATATATATATTAATATTGATGGTTTTTAATTTAAATATTGTGAATTTAACTATTACTATTACATCATGAAATAAATTACACTTTATATAAAAAAAATTACTTTAACAAAAACTATCTAAAATTCTATTATGTACAAAATTCATCCGACAAAAACTACAAAATTAGGTAAAATATTATCAAAAATAAAATTAAGATTACAATACGAGTAAATTTAATTCACCTTAAACTAATTTAAAAAAAAAACAAAAAATAATTTTTATTCACGTTCACGTGAATAGTGCGAGTAAAATCAATTCACTGCACTGATTTTTCCAAAAAAAAAACATCTGTTCAGTGAACAGTGATGTTCTGAATACAACTCAGGCTCCTTCTCTGGCTCTATTTCTGGGTCCACTTCAAGCTCCTCGGTGGTGTCTGGGAGCATCATCAAACATGTCTGGGCGTCGTTCCTTTCTTTCTTACTTGAGTTAAAAGAGCTTGTGCCTTTAGCTTTCTTGTATGCTCCATTCTCTGGCTGGTCCAGATTGAAGTTTCCACTGCTGACATTGCTGGTTTTTTTCTTACCTTGCTCAGTTGAGCTTGGCATGACAAAGGGAAGCAGAGTGGAGAAAGCAGGGGAAGATTGCAGAGAGAAAAATGCAGCAGAAAGGAGATGGTTATGTGTGAGGTTTAGAGAGGGAAGCTGCGTGAAAGAAGACAAATCTATGAGATGAGGGAAGCACAGTGGAGGTCGAAGCTGTGGAGGAGGATAGACGATGGAAGCACAGTGGAGGAGGCGAAGCAGTGAAGAAGGACAGACGATGGAAGCCACAGTGGAGGAGGACAAATTGGGCTAATTATTTTTTGGATAATGAACATTAATTGTAAGCAACGTTTTCTGAACAGCAGTCACGGTGAAAAGCAAGTCAGACTTGCTTTTGCTACACCAGCGTTTCGAACACATATTTATGTGGGATCCATGTATAAAAAACTGTGGTTTCTGTTAACCAAACACATTACAACTTATTGACACAGCTAAACGTGGATGCAACCGCTTAACCAAACAGAGTCTAAAATTAAATGGGAGTTGGTTTTAACTTTTAATGTCATCAAAACCTAAATTTATGTAATTTTAACAATGTAAGATCACTCATGCTCACTTAGCTCGGGTTCATTTATGAATTTTAATAAAAAAAAATAAAGGATAAGATATTATTAGTATATTGACATATGTTTTGTTGCTAAATTTATTTTTTAAATATAAAAAAGAAATATTAAAAGTGTATAGTGTTTTTTTTATAATGTTATTAAATCTAATTAAGTTTATCAATTTTAAAACTTTTTTACTTAGCTATTTATCTAATTTAAGTTTTTAATTAAATTATATGAAAACTAACTTGATTTAAATTGATTAATTTTATAAGTCTAAATATAATTTTAATGATTCGTAAAAAAATATGAGTTAATTTTTTAAAAAAATATTAAAATAATAATAAATTAAATCTTATTTTCTAGAAGTTAGTTACACAAAGAATTACATAAGATATATAGCTAGTAATATTCACGAGTAGTGTTATTCCAAGTCCACCACTAGTTATTCTCACTCTATTATTTATTAAAAAGAATAAGTTTATTGAAAGTATGTGTTATAAGTAAATCTTAAAACTGAGGGACTTTAAAATAACCCTACACACACAAGATTACCATAATTATGAATTTATTTTTTAAAAATAAAAGTCAATATAAGATTCTTTTCTTACAAATAAAAAAGAAGCTAATAAATATTTTTTTATGAATAAATCAATCGAAAAATCATGATAGAATGAAAAATAGTATTTTATTAATTACTATTAATGAAAGCATGAGTACATTACTATTTTCAGCTTCATTCTTCAACATTAAATTCATTGAGCAATAAGCTTCACGGTTAAATCCGAGTCTAGAATTTCACGAGTTACGAATTTTGAAGATAAACTTATGTTTAGAAGATTCACTCAACATTGCTTTTTTATTTCTCTTTTTAAGCTCATGTTTTTTTTTCATTTTTATCTTTCTGAGTTTATTTAATTGATGTTTAGGCTTTATTATTTTTTTTATTTCTATAGGATTTTTTAACTAATTTTAAAAATAACTTGGGTTATCTCGGGTCTTTTTTATTGTCTTTCTTTGTTAAATTTATCTTTTTTAAAAAAAAATTTAATTAAATTAATTAAATATAAGCATGAGAAGTTAACTTCATGATACTTTGCTTGGTTTGCTTTCTATGCACCCTTCAAAATGGCGTTAAAATCATCTTAATGAGTTTTTTCTAGTGGTGGCGGTGTCCACGATGAAGCATCAATGAGTCTCCAACAGGCTTTTCTTCTTTCCCTTCCTAAATATGATATTGCCAACTCATCTTTAATAATTAGTTATTGAAATAAAAAGTTTCACTTTATTTAGTGTTAATGCTTTTTTTTTAATCATGTTATTGAATTAACCAGCCTTATCTAACGTAATCAAGTTAATAACCCATATATCATATTTTTCTTGCTTCTTTAAAGACATTGGTATCGCTTAAACATCTTTTTTTTTTATGTTAGGAAAAAATTGATTAAGCCTGCAGCGTAATGTGGCGGGAACCATATGGTTAGAAACTAAAAAATATGGTAGTTATAGATATTACAATTACAATTACAAATTACAAATTACAAATTATATACATATAAAAACTAATTCTCCTAGGAAAAACACTGTGAACTCTCTTTTCACTAGAATAGTGTTGCGTAAATGTTTTCAGTCTTTTTAGTTTTTTTTATTTAGTCATCAAATATGTTTTTCTTTCAAATTCACCCTTAAAATTTGTGTCAAATGGGATTTTAGTCTCATGATTTATTTTATTTAGCTTCCTAGGGTTCTTAAGGTGTTGAAAAAATATTACTGCAAAGAGAATGCAATTTTATTTATTTAAAAACTTGAAACTTTAGGAACCAAAATTGACAATTAAAAAAGCACAACCTTTTTTTTATTGTACATAAGGTGAGTCTTTTTAAATTTTAGTCTTTGAAGTTTCTTAATTTTACATGTTTGATTCTTTTTTTAGGTTTTAGTGTTTTTATTCAAAACTTCATTTTAATCATGTTTCATTCCCTAGATTTAGGAGATGAGAGAAAGAGTAATTAAAAAATGAAAGATAAGAGAGAAAGTGAGTGATTCTTCACATTCTTTAAATGTGAGGCATTTTCTTTAAATGGGCTAGGTGCGTCGAGCCACCTAGACATAAACGCTTAATATATTTTTTTAAGCCTATTATGGGTTTTGTTTTCATCTTTTTCCTATTAAGTTTCATTAAAATAAATAACTTAAACTTATATTTAAATATCATTTTATTAAAAATTATTCAATTTAGATTTTTTTTTTCAATAAAATTATAATAGTTTTTCTTATAAAATTATCAAGCCCTTCTTTTCTCCAACCCTTCGTGATTTACTTGTTTTTATTTTTTAAATATTGTTTTTTTTTGTTTTGTGTGCAATTTTTTACTGTCACAACAAAGTCCATGATCCATATGGCTAGTTAACCTATGTTAATAATAAACATTATCGTCTAAAAAGATTTTTATAAAAATCAAAATGATGACAACTTGAAAAATTCTTTTGAGTCAAATATAATTTTGAATGGAATGATCAAGTTGTGTTTGGATCCACTAGGTTAAACAAATCATATTAGGCAAACTGTAACATGGTTTTATTTGAGCTTCAGGCCATATAAAAGGCCATGTCAATTAATAATAACAATAGGAACTATGTTAGCAAATTATTTTGTTTTGTTTAAATTTGAATTTTTATTTTTTCTAAAAACTATTGACATATAATTAAATAAAATTTTTAAAAGCGTGATATGATATGAGATCATGTTTCTTTATATATATCTTTTAGCTATACGGTTTCATGTTTGGTTATCATTGATGACTCTTTTTAGCATTTACTAGATAGATGGCATGTACTACACTACGAGCTCGATTATTATTTTTTAATGTAAAAAAATGATGCCTAGATGATGATAGCGTATTTAAAAAAGTAAGAAAAATTTGGGACTCGAGTCATTGATTTAAATTGGTTCAATAATTTGAGTTAATTTAATAATATGATTTAAAAAATCCAATGATGATTAAAAAAAAAGTCAATGACTAATTGAAAAAAAATTAACACTTACCAATATTTTATATCCTCTAAATATTCTTGTTGTAACCCAATTTTGGATTCACCAAGATTTTCTTGAATGTTATTTTATTTATATTATTATTTATAAAAATCCAAAAAAATTAAGAAAAAGGAAAATTCAAAAATATATTTTTCTCGAGTCAACCGCATCTTTCCGTCAAAACCGAGTCCACCAGGTTAATACGGGTCAAACCATGTTGACCAGGGTAAAAAATGAGTTTCGGGCCGTTTCGGGTCAAAACCGTCATTTTTGACCAAAACCGAGTTCACCGGGTCAATACGGGTCAAACCATGTCGACCAGGGTAAAAAATGAGTTTCGAGCCGTTTCGGGTCAAAACCGTCATTTTTGACCAAAACTGAGTCCACCGGGTCAATACGGGTCAAACCATGTCAACCACGGTAAAAAATGAGTTTCGGGTCGAAACCGTCATTTTTGACCAAAATTGAGTTCACCGGATCAATACGGGCCAAACCATGTCAACCAGGATAAAAAATGAGTTTCATGCCGTTTTGGGTCAAAACTGTTATTTTTTTGGTTAAAACCCGGTCCACCGGTTTTATATCATTTGAAAGTTTTTTTATATATTTCAACATAATTTTCGGTAATTAAAATTGATTTTTAGCGGTTAAGTCGGGCTTTTTCTAATACTGATTTGAGTTTTAATTTTACCTATATAAATATTTATTATTATATATAATAAAACAAAAATCAATAATTCAAAGTAATTTTTTCAACGGAGCAGTTCAATTATGCAAGTAGCAGTTATGTTAATATATTTTTTTATTTGGGGTAGATGGAAGGTGGATGTGATTTGTCCCCTACTCATTGGCTATAAATAGCCACGAGAGCGGGGAGGAGAAGAGAAGGAGGAAAAAAAAAGAAAAAAAAAAGAGAAAGAAAGAAAAAAATTATTGTTATTTTTTTTTAAGTTTTTCTTCGCGAGAGTTGGATATTGTTTTTAAAAAATAACAATTTAAGAAATACCAAATATATCCCGACACATCTCAGCCGTTGAAATATTCCAAGATTTGATACCGTTGCGCCACGTCATCCGGTGCACCAAGATTTCTGTGTACCGCGACACACCAGATCAAAGATCCGCTCATCCAGACCGTCCGTTCAATATGCTAATCTAGCCAATCACAGCCATCCGATCATTTCATCCGAGATCCAACGGCGTACAGTGTTCTGCGGTACCGGTGTACCATACACGCGTTCACACCGTAGCGTAATCTCGGAGCCTCTCTCTCCTCTCGCCGGCGACGCTCTCTCTCTCATCCGATCTCCACTTTCCGGCCGTCTACAGCCTTCGCACCACCACAGAAAGGTTTATCCCCTGCTGTAAAGAAAAACCCCAGTGGTTTGCAGCGTTTTCGCCGCCTCATCTGGCCGGAAAAAGGCCGCGATTTTCGTCGGCCACCGAAGCTTCAAGTCGTCGATTCTCCTTCGTCAGCCATCAACGGCCATCTAGACCACCACCATCAGAATCCTCGACATCAGATCTACCAGGATCGACCATCGTTTGGTCAGAAATCTTGCCGGACAATTTCGCCGCCGCCAACAGTAGCCGCGCGTGAGTCACACGCGCCGCCAGTGGCATTTTCGTAATTTTCGGAGAATTTCAAGGGTATTTCAGTCTTTTACCTATACAGTGATACTCAGGTAATTTTTTTGGAGATTTCTAATATTTTTTTATTTTGTATATAAATTTTCTTGCATGTAAAAAACAATAAAACAAAACGAAAATAAAAAAGAACAAAACAAAACGAAAATAAAAAAACAACGTGGTTCCAACACCCATTTTATCATATTATTGTTCGTGGGTCCAAAGCTCAATTCTCGAATATGGTTATATCCATTTCTCAATAATATCAAAATAAAATTTGTTTTTATAAACGAATATTATTTGTCGACACGTCTCTTTTTTTAAAAAAGGACCGATGTCAAAAATGTAAATACCAAAATATAATGGATTATATCCATTATTTCTTTTGGTAACCCAGACGTAACTCTCCTTTTTAGGGTTAAAACGTCATATTTTAGACAAGTCTCCTAATTTTTAGGGACTGATGTCATTTTTAACGCGTCTCCTATTTTTAGGGACCGACGTTAATCATTTAAAAAAACAAATTACCAATAAACCCAAAATATAATGGATTATATCCATTATTTCTTTTGGTAACCCAGACGTAACTCTTCTTTTTAGGGATAAACGTCAATATTTTAGACGAGTCTCCTAATTTTTAGGGACTGGTGTCATTTTTAACGTGTCTCCTATTTTTAGGGACCGACGTTAATCATTTAAAAAAATTACAAATAAGCCCAAAATATAATCGCATTTGAATCAAATAAAAGACATACAAGTAAGGGTAACCTTTCTTTTGAAAGGATGTTTTAAGGGTGGTGTCTACCTTCCCTTAATCATAACTAACCCCGTACCCGAATCTCTGGGACCAGTGTCTAATTTAGGATTTCTAGTTCCCTCAAATTACTAGATGGCGACTCCAATAAAATCTTTGTTTTCCCCCACTTGAGAAAAAAAACCACTTTTTGTTAAAATAAACAAAAAAAGCGGGAGCCGTCGCCCGACGTCGTGTATCGACAATTCTTAAAAAATCTCAATAATCTTATTTGATAACAGAACAAAATTAAATGAGAATAAGATAACCTTATAAAGATAAGAATGAAAGAAATTCAAAGCTTAATTACCAGCAAAGCAAACATTAAGAAATGAACTGAAAACAAATATCAATTTTAAAAAAGAACAAAAAAAACCTGACTCGAGTCATTATGCCAAATTTGCAGCCCAGTAGTGAAACCGGGATAACTCCACATGGAAGAAAATGAATAAAACAATGGAGGTCAACTCCCAAGCAAACTAAATAAGGAAAGACAAAATTATATATATATATATATAAAACCTAAAAAAAGTTTGAGTCAACTCGACTAACTCACAATTTAGGAAATGAGATCGGGATAACATTACAAAAAGAACAACAGAAAATCCACAAAGCTCAATAATCAATAACCTAATCTCGAATGATAAAATTAAGAAAATAATTTTAAAAAAAGGACTTAAAAAACACCAAAGTTAAACTGAGCTAATTTTTTAAAAAATAAGTTAAATCTATGACTCGGGTTATGAGACCAAAATTACCCTATATAAGAAAAACATGATAAAATCACAAAGCAATTTTTTTAATAATACAAATTCAAAAATCAAAACAATGAGAACCAAATATGATATAAAAACTAAATAAAAAAATAATAATGAGGGACTGTATTGAAAAATAAAATAAATCAAGAAAGGATTTAAAAATAAAAAATCAAAAGAACAAGGACCAAATTGGATTAAAAAATTAAATAAAATAAAATGTAGAGAGATAAAATTAAAAAAAACTTCAAAGAGTATTAAAGACAGAACAAATAGTAATAAAAAAATGAGGACCAAAATAGATACAAATATAGATTGACAGGACACACTTGATTTTTGAAAGGTTTGAGGCGAAATCCAAGGTAAGGAGAGAGGAAAGAGGGACAAAAAGAAAAACAAGTTTATCGGAGCTCAGCTGCTGCTCCATCACGTATACACGTTTGATCACCGGGAAAAGGATGACGTGACACTTCCAACACCATTATCGAAGGTAGTGTTTGACCATTAGGAGACATTAAACACCATGCCTAAAGAATACATACACCTCCTATTCATTGGTGTGTGCATAACATATGCTTGTAACTTTTATTTATTTAATTTTATTTATATTTTTTAAAGACTAAATTGCTCGTTATTCAAATCAATAAAAACTAAAATATTATGATGAAAATACAAAAAAACTCATGGACTTCAATATTATTTTTTTCTTTTTAAGGGAAACATAGTCAATTTATTATCCAAATAAAGCGTTAAATGACTGAAAATCCCCTAGACTTTAATTTTATCTTTTTACTTTTAAAGGTATTTAAATCATTTTATTACGCATCTAAAATACAGAAAGATTTATCTATCCCCGATCAATATGATAATGATAAATAAACTCTATAAAAAAAATCATTGTGTCCCTAAATACTAGTTAAAAAATTTGTTTGGGAAGAGAAAAATAGTCATTTTACTATTCTAATGTCTAGTAATATATGTCTTAGTGCATAGTGAAAAGTTGATCTTTTTTTTATTTGGCACCTAAGATTATCGATTAACTTTATTAAGTCAAATTTTTAATTTTTATTTTTAATTTTTGTTAGTGAAAAAAAAAACCTCAACAATGTTCATATATTCTACTTTTTTAAAATTAAAAATAACTTTTAATTCGGCCACAATAGAGCCCGAGCACCATGACTAGTAATAATAATTAAAAGAGGTGGTGATTTCATTGTTCACCATCTTATATGAACTATTTATTGGAACAATGTTTTGTATTTTTTTATTCTTTAGTTTTTATCTTTGAATTTTTTTATTTAATTATTTAATATTAGGTAGATTGAGAATTGAGCTTTATAATTTGTTTTGATTTGTTGTCTATAGGTTATCATGATATAAAAAAAAGCATTCAGACATTGAGTTAGTGCTTTGATTTTGTAAAATCAAATTGATTTTATTAGATTGAAAATGAGGGGACTCAAATTGAAGGTGAAGAAAAATGATAGCCTTGTTTTTTCAAAAAAATGTGGTGTTTGTGTTTTTTTGATAAATTTTGCTACATATTTTTTTTCAATTTTTATTTTTGATCATTTTAGTTTGTCATGTTTCTCTTTCAAATTTCAATCCTTGAGTTTGAAAGAGAAAAAAGAGTCATCAAAAAATAATGGAGAAGAGAGAAAGGGATTAGTTGGTTGGATTTTGGTGATAAAAAAAGTTAAATTTGATATCTAGGTGTTCCTCTTTGACAAGAGAATATCATTAAGGTGTTTTTGGGCTCTCATGTTGACATAAAAAAATAGATTATGGCAGAGAGATTTTTTTCTAGATTTTGTGTTTTTAAATTGATTTGGGGTTTTTTTTAGTTGAAAATTAGTTTACTGAGACTATAAGAGTGTTTTCTAGGTGTTTATATGTGAAAATAGGTTAGAAATTATTTTTTATATCCAAAAATCCCTAGCCTAATCTTCCCATCACCTCTCTAGTGATCAGACACTCTGGTGAATGGACAATGGACATGTAAAAGATGTATTGTTACACACACACACACACGACATATTATTTGTCCAAATCAGAAAAAAATAAAATAAAAAAAGATTGAGAAAGATTGAGGAGCATGGACTTAGACTAAATGTTTAAAGGTCTGGGTATGTTGGGTTTCCCAGACCAACACGGTTCATCTTTTTTAATATTCTTACAACATTTTAGATGTAATTTTAAAAATTAATTAATTCTAAATATAGTAGGTATATTATTTTATTAAATTCTTAAATTAATTAAGAATATATTTAGATATTATATTATTTAAAACCATTCAATTTTACTTTGTTTTCAAATAAAATTATAGAAATATAATTATATGATTAGCAAGTATTTGTTTTGTACAACCCATCACTAATCATTTTTTAAAATTTTATTTCTTTGCTTTACTGCAAGTTTCTATTTTTATTATTATATAACTAAATAAAAAATAGTTTTAAGAAAATAAAGTTATCGAACATAGTCAGATTCATGAGCCGGATCATGGGTTTGGTGAGTTAACTCGGATTTATCCAAGTTGATCTAATATATCGCTATCTTAATAGTTTTTTAATATATCATCTTGAATTATTTTTAGTCAATATATGTTTTTACTAATTGTTCAGGTTGCCTTTGGATTTGCATAGTTAACTGGGTTACATAAAATCAACCTCTACTTGATTTAATTTAAAACTCAGGCAAGATAAAGAGTCGGTTTATAAGGTTTCAAGATATATAAAGTTATTGAAACTGCTAAAGAGTTTTTCGTGACAATATCTAATTATTTTATTATTTTTATGTTTTTTAATATGCTCGCATTAAAATTATCATAATGTTATTTTTTTTAAAAAAAGAGACTTGCGTAATGATAAAATGTTTTCTAAAAAACAAATATTCTCATAAAACATTTCCAAAAAAATAGCACGTTAATGAGATAAAAAGTTTTAGCTAGAATGATATTTTTTTATCAAGAATTTTTTGTTCTTCTATCTTTATTAAATAAATAACATGGGGCAAAATTTTAGATTTTTTCATGTTGAAATCAAAGATATTAATAAAAATCAGAAGACTTTTACTAGCAACTTACAAAAATGGTTAAGTTTAAATTATTAATATTCTTATGAATAAATTTAGAGCAATATAATTAAGTGAGAAAAATTAACGAGTTCTTTATTAGTTTTTATTTTTTTTAATTTCATGATTTAATATTTAATTAGTGTTTAAATATCCTTTTAGTATTTATTGGTATATATAATCTTGAATCTATTTTATTAAATGTATGCATTAGATTTTGAGTTCATAACCATATTTTTTTTACTACTAGAAAAAAATATTAGCAATGTTGTCTAAATATTATTTTTTTATTCAAAAAATTTTAATCCAATATATAATTTAGCGCGGCCAATGATGTAGTCAATCTCTCGTTAGAAAGATAAATCATTTATTTTAGTGTGTGTATATTAAAATACAAAATTAAAATGGTAGATAAAAATAAAAATATTTTAAATGTTATATTGTTTTTTTTATAGAATTGTTTTAATTTTCTCATCATTATTTTTAAGCGAACATGAAAAGGAGTTATTTTAGAATGTAAATTAAGGCATGTGTTAAATATGGTCATATTAATTATTATAGAAAATAATAGAGAGGAAATAATAAGCTATAAAATTAGAATAATTCATTATCCATATTTGTAACTCAAAAAATTATATATATATATATATATATATATATATATATATATATTGTACACAACATAAATGGTTGGTACCAGATCGAGGGCTCCTGTCATTAAGAAAGTTTTTTTTATAAATTTTTTGAATTCCAATATATAAAAAACATTCAAGAAAATTTATTAATTTTTTTTACACAAATTAGTTCAGATGCTCTTATTGTAGAATAAAAAAAGAAAAAAAACATTTCTTAAGTGCATGAATTGCATACCATGCATACGAACACGTTATCTAAGCATCGAATTTTTTTTGTTTCTCTTCCGATAAATCAAACCGTGAAGTAATTAAAATGTGACATCAAGAACCATTAAAATCCAATACTAGTTGGCAGCACAGGATTAAATAGCAGCATGCACGGAGCCCAGAAGCCACGCAAATCCCTAGATATTTTCAGCAGGAGACACTTCAGGAGATTAACCTGGCTTCCTTTAAATGTCAATAACACCCTACAACTAGCAAGAAATGAGCTTTGAAAACTGAATCAGCTCTACTGATTTTTCCTTGGAAACTGTCAGATTCTCAATATTGATTTTTCCTTGGAAAGGTGACCCCAAATCCAGAATTTGTAGATATGATCTTAATTCGTCATAATTAGTTAACAACTGTGCTGTTGATGCCTGATGGACATGGCAAGAGCCGAAGTAGCAAAATGTCCTGGCAAGTGCGGATAAGAGTTAAAAGGATACTATGCAGGAAAGAGTTACAGGAAAATCACGCTTTCATAGCTAGATTCTATTTACCTAATTTTTCTTTTCTTTCATGAAAACGTACAACATCTGAAAACATATATAGCTTCATCGATCACAGAGTCATTGTATGACTTCTGCCACTAGTACTACATAATTTGTATCGATCTCGTGTTGAGGCCATTAATTCAAGAGGCTTAAAGTACTCAAGGACCTGGTGGGAGAGACTTTTCGCTGTGGGGATTGAAGGGTTGGAAAAGAGTGGACATACTTGCAGTTGGGGCAAGAAGGAGAGGATTTGGAGAATATGACAAGAAGATGGCAATTCAAACATGCCAAAGCTACCATGTTGCTGTTGCTTGAGGCATGGTTCTTGTTATTAGAATCTTCAAGTGAGGTATTGGAGCTGCTGCATTCATCAGGACAGTTTGGAATTGTTGATGACATATTGAGCTCAAGGTCTAGCTTTTGGTTCTTGGGCCAGTTCGAACTCTTTCTCAATGTTTTTCTGTTCAGATAATACATTCTCCCTGACTGCAAAAACCACAATTTTAGGAAATATCAGACTTTGAATTGACAAGAAAGCATATGCACTTCATTATCGAAGTGTGTAGGCATTAAATTATGACATATCAGCAGTTTTATAGCTAGAAATTAAATTGTACACTAAAGCAGAATTAGAGAGTGATCTGTGTGCGTGTCAAGCAAACAATATACAGAAAGAAAGAAAGATATATACTTCAAGATCAAGGCATTGCTCCCAATCCAATGGTAGCGGGTCTTTAACATGAAGGTCGACACTTGCTTGGATTGGTGGTCCATTTTTGAGCAGCTGATACTGATCAGAGAAGAACTTCCTCTTCCTGGAAGGGGTGTTTTCAGATTCTGATGATGATGAGCTATTCCTACTTTTTTCGAGAACAAACTGTGCTGGAGCTAACGACAGCTCTGTGAGTTCCATTTTATGTATATGTCCACCGAAACTTTTTGCTCCCTTTTCAGTACTTTCCTTCTACTTCTGCCCTGCAACTTGTCTCTGCATCCTTTAAATCAATTCTCGAAGTCGAGGGAAGAGATAAAGAGTGAGATGAGAGGTAAGCCAAGAGCCGATTGAGGAAACTTTGCAAAGAAACAGATACTTCAGGCAGAGAACATCCCCAAGTACTCTTCTCTCCTATGGGTTTGCAAGAACAGGATTCATGCAGGAGAGGCGTGTCTACTAAAGAGGGTCCTTAAATTGCTTCCGTCATACCCATTATTAAGAGGAGGGCAGGCGAAGCATTAAAGGTGGCTAGTAGATGCCAGCTTTAATGCCCCAAAATCCAACTCTCCCTTTCTAAACATTTAAAACGAACCTACACATGATCGATACCTGAAATCCAATTTCATGGCCGAGTTAATTTCTCAATTTTAAGTCCACAACTAACTATTGTATTCCAAGTCCTTCGTTAAATTTCATATCGACAACTTAATTAACAGGTTCAAAGTTCGAGAGATGGAGGAGAGTTAGGCTTGTATATTGTGTAGTTTAAAAGTAGTTATGGTAGGATTTGTGATGCCAGTAATGTTTTTGTGAGCATACTTTTTGTTTTTTTAAACAACAAATATAAATTCATAATATACCAAGTGGATAGGTTGAAACTGATCTTTTTTTTAAAAAATTAAACTATGTTTTTTTTTTATCATAAAAAGAAAATGTTCGATGCAAGTAAAATTCTTTGACAATGTTACTAAACCTAGTTAAAAGAGTTAATCTTGAAAATTCTCAATCTAACTTATTATTTAACTCGAGTTTTAAATTAAATTATATGAAAGTTGCTAAAACATAACCAAGTTAACTTTGACAGGTCTAAAAATAACCTTAATAACCGATAAAAATATAGTTTAACAAAAAATATTTTTAAAAAACGTTTTTCATCACATTAACAAACAAGTAATTAATATAGTGAATATCTATTTAAGGACGCAAGGTTGCAAGCTGCCAGACTTTAACTAGCTAGTCCTATTACCAATTAAGGTGCATAAATTTAAATCCAAAATCTCTTGACAAATGCCATATATTTGATGTGAAATCGAAAAATATTATTGTTCACATCAAGTGTGCCGATGACTCTATCATAGTTTAATAAGTTATTAATCACTTCCTCTTAATATATATATTTTTACTTCTCGATTAAATAGAAAATATAACATCTATATCGAAAAAATGAAAATCATTTCGGAAAAGGAAAAATTATTTTGGAAGACATTGCTGAGCCTCAACTACGAGGTTTGTTTCTATATAGAATAATTTGAATGTACATAATTCTATGTTACAGTTTTATAGTGTAGTATATGATGTTTTTTAAAAGAATTTTTTACTTAAAAATATATTAAAATAATTTTTTGATATTAGCCAATCAAAACCACAAAAAAATAAAATAAAAATAAAAATTTGATATTTTTTTCAAGTAAAATATATTTTTAAAAAACATCAAAAAAACAAAAGTTATCATATATATACTTTTAAACACACCTAAAATATTCATGGAGAATTTATCACTGTATACAAGTTCATTGCATATCCAACATTTTTTTGTAAAATACATACAAAATAAAAATACAAATGCACTCATGGAGTTTTTTTCTTGATGTAAATATTATGTATAATGTCCGTTACATTTTTTTTTTAATTAACATGGGTATTGACTGAGTCAGCTTACGTGTACCTTAACTAATCCCACGAGTCCTGAAGTTAATGATTATGTAAGCTTCCAGCGGCCATCATATTAATAAATATATGGTTTGAACTTGAAATCACAGAAAAAATAAACCTTTTAATTCCAAACTAATGACTGTTGCACTTGCTTTTGCATGTTATTGTCTACTTTTACAAGAAAATTAATTAGATGGCATGGTAGCATTTCCTTATATGATATATTTATTTCTAGCTACAAATCTTTTTAATTAAAATTAACTAAATACCCTGATAACTACTAAACTTGTAGATGACAAAAGATACAAGATTTACTGAAAAGAAAGAAACATGCACTTCTTAACCAAAATCGCAAATGACTTGATAATATATATATACATGTTTATCCTTTATTAATTTTAAAGGAATATATATATATCTCCCATCCATGCATTCACGTGGTCGAAACGACCTCGCATTCACATAAACTTAGAATTAATGGTTAATTTATACTTTACATCGATCCATCACTAATTTCCCAAAAATTATTGCAGCGTAATCTTACTTTTCTTCTCATGGCATTACCTTTTGCCCTAACCCTAATAATACGAATAATATATATGCAGTGAATGAGGAAGCAGGAAACGGCATGTTTTCATACAAACAGGACGGATGGCCGGTGAGTGGATAACGTACGTACACATGATTTAAGCATTGCATACAGTACTTTGGTATCTTACAATTTCTAGGTTCCAACGTTAATTTAACCTCATTAATATTTATCATGTTCAATAACAAAGGAAATATATCAATTAGCGTGTAACATGTATATATATCAACACAGTACTGAAACATATGTAGATGTTTTTTCCAAACAAAAAAATGTTTGAACAAGTCAATTATTGACTAAAATAGAAATAAATTTTAATTTGATTATTGAATCAGGTTGAAATTTTAAGTTTATGTACACTATTAAGGCCATGAAATTGTTATTCAGAATTTTTTATTTTTCTTTTAAAATTATTATTTAGTTTATAATAGATTCTATGTTACCTATATAGATTAATTTAATAACAATTCATTTTCTATAAATACTAGGATTGAACAAATTAGAACTATTGTCGTTTAGAGTTTATTAAATTAGAATTTAATTTCTAGATCTACAGTTGAATTGTAATTTTATAATATGTAAAATACTCTTCTTCTTCTTCTTTTTCCTTTTTATCAATCCAGTCCATGCATAGAATTTACTTAATCACCACATTATTAGCTAGGAGTGATGATAATTAGTGGAGTGATTAAGAGCTGGGAATTAACAAGCGTGATGTTTTGAGCGATCTTGAGCTGTTCCAACGAACAATAATAAATAATAGAGCGCCTCTCCCTTGGTTGGTGGGGGCGTGAACCCTATTTAATGGTGTCTTAAATGTTTCCTTGCTGATCTGTACCGACAACCTTTCCCCTTCAAAGTATTGAATTGAATACCCCAGCAGCAGCAGCAATGGATTTATCGCAGCTGGGGTTATTTTGGTTGTTTTTTAAAGTATTTTTTATTAAAATAATATTTTATTTTATTTTTAAAAAATTATTTTTTATATTAGTATATTATATGAAAACAAAAAAAAATTAATTTAAAAAAAACATAAATTTTTTTAATTTTTTAAAATATTTTTAAAATGCAAAACCAAACACAAACGCAATTTAATTTCTGCAGCTACACATGTCTATCTAACATACCCATAAGCATGTAATGCCTTCTCCACCTACCGCTGTGTGATGCAATATATTTGTGATTAAATGCATCTGAATGCTACCACTCTTTTTAGTTTTCTATTAACTACTGGTGCATCAAAGATTATGATTTAGAAACTTCTTCTACAGAGAGCCGTAACGTGGGGTTCGTCCTTTGATTCAATTTTTAATTTCTAATTACTGTTTTCTGCTCTTAAAAATTAAATTTATCTGTTTTTTTTTTCAATAACATGAAAAATAGATATCTTTTTTTACTTTCAAGAAAATCAAAACAAATAACTTTTTTTCCCTTTGAAAAATAACTTTTTTTAACTTGATAATTCGGCCATGCTATACGCAAAATCTCCTTCATGGAGAATATCCCGGTAAGCAAATACAAAAAAAAAAAAAGAACAAAAAACCTGAATCCATGCATTTTGTAAAAAATATATAAAAAAAAAAAGAGAAGGAAGCAAACAATTTTTTTTCGTTCTTCTTATTCGACTAGCATTTTGGAACAAATAGAGTGGATAAAATCCCTTTTATATTTCCACTATTTAGCTAACCTTTTTCTTTTGATTGGACTTTTTAACTAATTCTGCAAAAATTCTCCGAATATCCGAAATTAAATTGAAAAAAAAAAAACAAAACACTTGCCCTCCTATATACAGACACTGATCCTGTGAACATGGTACGTACGTGGGAATTGAGAATTGATTGCTCTCGCATGAAGATAAACTCTTCCTTTCTAAAGTTATTTATATTGGGCAGCAGAGATACGCATTCAAGTAATGGAGAAGTTTGATCTCATCAGCTAACTAAAATATGGTTGGCTCTAATTAATTAAGACTAACTTCATATTTAATAAGGTATACTTAGGAGTAATTCGTATTAATGTTCAACAACCTACCTAAACGGTGTGTTATGGTTTATAGCCTGCTTAATTATAACTCAGCCAACCTCTCATTAATGCCTCAAATCCATTAATTGTATCACGCAAACGCACGCTTGTGAGCCCTTTCATCCCCCGAACTTGGAAGAAATATATGAATTAATTTGATTTCGATTAGGAAATCTCATTTTTCACTCTAATATTTTGTCTAGTATGCAAAATAGCTTTTACCTTGAAAATAGGAGCAGAGTTCTCCGTAGGCTATAAATCTCCATTTGTTTTTATGTTTTAAAAAATGTTTTTAAAAAATTATTTTTTAATTTTTTTGTTTATTTTAAGTTGATATTTTTTGGCATTTTCATATTATTTTGATGAGGTGATATCAAAAATAATTTTTAAAAATAAAAAATATATTATTTTAATGTATTTTTCAATAAAAATATTTTAAAAAACAACATCTACTATACTCTCAAACATCTCTTTAGCATGATGATCATATGACACTAGTGAGATCAACAAAATAAGAGTAAAACATAAATTAGTCCATCTATTTTGTGAAACGAATTAATTAATAGTCTATTTGTCAAGATATTTGTTTGAGATCACGATAAATTTATAAAAAAAATAAAATAAATTATGAAACTCAATTCTTAATATTTTTTAATTGAAAAATAAAAAAATACTATTTATATTTTTTAAAATAAATTAATAAACACAAAATCAAGAGGAGTTGTTAACACTAATTAAATATTAAAACGGAGAGATAATCTTTATACTAGAAATAAAAGATAGAAAGTACATGCAAATGTTTTACACTTGCTATTATTTTTATTTTAAATTATTTTATAGAACAAATCAAACTAATCTCTTCAAAAAATCATCTAACTAAAAAAATATAAAAAAACAATCACTATTTAAAAAATCAAAACTAATTTGATAAAAAACAATTAATGGAAATGGATAAAAAAACAAAAAGGCTTTAATAAAGAAGCTCAAACTCACATTTGTTTTTTTTCCTCATGAGTGGATAATGTGTCATCTACTTCTATTTTTTTATTTTTATTATTTATTCAATAATAAATCTCCTATAATGGCAGGTGACTTGTTACATAATAAGTTGTTGTCTAGAACCTAACTACTATTGTGATGGAAAAAAAATAAAAAGAATTTGTTTTTGCTAAAAATATATTTTTCACTAAAAAAACACCTAAAAAATCTTCAGAAACCACCTACCAACCATAAACCACCTCCCAACCCTAAAAAACAAAATCATTCAAAAAACCAAAATCAACCAAATAAAAAAATATAGATGGAACCCGACCTATTTATTCAAGCATGTTTATAGGAAAAAAAAATCATTACTATCAAACTTCTATGAAACTTGTTAAAAAAAAAAATGAATTTCGTTGTTGAAAAGTAATTATTTACTATTTTTTTTTTTCTTTGTTGCTTTCAGACAATTTTCTCTCTTCTTTCTCAAACTCATAAACTGAAATGTTTAGAAAATAAATTTCTAGATCAAAATTAAAATTACAAAAACTAAAGGAACTGCAAAGTAAAAAAAGGAAAATAAGTTGATTAAACATAATTTTTTCTAGTGAAATTGAAATTGACCATGAAATTTCTTCTTGTTATACACTTTCAATTTCTTGTTCTTGAATTTGTTTTTCTTTTTTCAACAAGTTTTAATAAACCGATAATTAATTTGAACATAAAAAAAGGATAAAAATTAAAAAAATATGGTGTTTTATGGTTTAGCCTACTTAATTATAACTCAACCAACCTCTCATTAATGCCTCAAATTCATTAACTTATGAAGAAGACGCATGGTTTTAAGTCATTTTATCCCTCGAACTCAGAAGAAATATCTTAATAATCTTAATTTGATTTCGATTAGGAAATCTCAATTTCACTCTAATATTTTGTCTGGTACAATAAATAATGTTTTAGAAATTTTTTTAATTTTTTTTCAATTTAAATTAATATTTTTTAATATTTTCAGATTGTTTTGATACGTTGATGTCAAAAATAATTTTTTTCAATTAAAAAAATATTATTTTAATATATTTTCGAGCAAAAACATTTTGAAAAGCAACCTCTATCATGTTTCTAAACACCGTCCTAGGATTAGCATCAGGATCATATAACACAAGTGAGATAAACAACATAAGAGTAAAACATAAATTAGTCCATTTGTTTTGTGAAATGAAAACGAATTAATTAATAGGCTATTTATCAAGATATTTATTTGAGATCACGATAAGTTTATAAAAAAAATTAAAATAAATTATGAAACTTAATTCTTAATATTTTTTAATTGAGAAGTGAAAAAAATGATATTTATGTTTTATAAAATAAATTAATAAATACATGAACTGATAAATCAAAAAGAGTTGTTAATACTAATTAAATATTAAAATGAGAGATAATCTTTATACTAGAAATAAAAGATAGAAGTACTTGCAAATGTTTTACACTTGCTATTATTTTTATTTTAAATTATTTTATAAGACAAATCAAACTAATCTCTTTAAAAAATCATCAAACTAAAGAAATATAAAAAATAAACAATTACTATTTAAAAAATAAAAACTAATTTGATAAAAAAAATTAATGGAATAAAATGGCTTTCATAACAAAAACTCCACCTCATGTTTTTTTTTTTTTCATTTGGTCAACAATAGATCACTTGGAATGGCAAGTAAGACAATTAATGGAACAAAATGGCTTTTATTAAAAAAAAACCCACCTCATGCTTGTTTTTTTCTCTCAAGAGCATATGATCGAATAATATGTCATTCGCTCTTATTTTATTTATTTATTATTATTTAGTTAATAATAAATCTCTTGTAAAGACAGGTAACTTGTCATATACTAGTTAACTTATCATGTACTAGGCTGCTGCCTAGAACTCTACCACCATTGTGGTAATAAGAAGAGGTTTTTTTTATAAATAAAATTTTATTTTTCAACTTATTTTCATATAAAAACACCTTAAAAATTCAAAAACCATTTACCAACCTCAAAATCATTCAAAAAAAATATAAACGGAACTAGACCTATTTTTTCAAGCATTTTTATAGAAAAAAACCATCACCATCAAACTTTTTAAAAACTCATTAATACCGAGAACGATGAGTTTTGTTGCTGAAAAATGATTATTCATCAACTTTCTTTTTTTTATTGATTTTATGTGATTTTCTTCTCTCTCATTTCTCGAACTCATCAACTTAAATATTTAGAAAATAAATTTTTTAATCAAAATTAAAATTACAAAAATTAAAGAAATTACAGAGTAAAAAAAGGTTGATTAAACATAATTTTTTCTAGTGAATTTGAAATTGACCATGAAATTTCTTGTTTTACTCTTTGATCCCCTGTTCTTGATTTTTTTTTCTTTTCTCAACAACTTTTAATAAACTAATCATTAATTTGAACATAAAAAAAATGAGGATGAAAATTAAAAAAAAACAAAAACAAAAACTTTCAAGTCCCACTCTTTTCGTGCATGACCTGCTAGAGACTTTGCTAGTTAAATCTAAGTACAATGAAGTTGAGTGTGGGAAGTCATGAATGAGTTTGATTCTCAAGTTTTTATGTTTGACTCCAATACCAGCTGCCTGGCCATAGTGGTGTTGCCAGAAAGAAGTCGGCTGCGAAAAGTTGGGTAAATTAAGGGCATGTTGGCATGCAGCCATGGAAGGGAGCTGTCACTTCCTCTCCCCGCTTCAATAGCGTGCAAAACCACAGCTGGGGTTATCTTCAAAGACACATAGAATATCGGAGACTAGCCGTGGCTTAAAGACATTAAGCAAATGTACATCACCAAACCAAAATGCATCCAATAGAAAATAAGAAAATAACAATGATATTTGTTGTTTTTGGTGAGTGTTGTATTACTTGACGGCAACTGTACAACTATACTTGTTAGAAAATCATTTTATTTGCAGAACACCACTACATCGTCCCGAAACAAAGGGTTAACTAACCAGAAACCAAACCCGTATGACAAAATAAGTCTTTGGAAAACTTATGGCACCTGTCCAAATGGTTCTCTCTTTCATGCAGTGATGAATTGCTATTTGCTAAACTTTAGAAACTACTCTCTCTAGTTACCTCTTGAAATAACAACAAAAGGGAAACATAGTCGCTGCATGCTTGGATAACAGAGTCAGATCTCAACAAGCGTTTCAAGCAGAGCCCCTTCTCAAGTAATCAAGAAGCTGCAGCAATTGCATTAATGTATATATTGGTCAGTTGTAGAAGAATGCCCTGGTCTCATGATAAAGGATGATAAGTAATTTTCTTTTAAGTCTAATAAAGATATATCAGGGTGAAACGAAGTTCAAATACCACAAGGCAAAAAGTTTGATTGAAAAGATTATTTTCATATTTTCTCCCAAAACATAAGGACTAGAGTGCAAATACTTGGGAAACTTAAACTCTGAAATGGTTTTCAGTCAGCACTCTCAACCCTCTGAAAAGAAGATCATGGAACATCTTTTCACAGCTAAGAATGTACTAGGTTGCCATCAATAAGCAATATAAGTCACCGTAGTCACATAACAAACTATTGACTAGGTGCATATACATTGCCAAATACTTCAGGAAAATAAGAGCTCTATAATACAAAAGCAGGAATCGCATTATGTATAAAATTTCAGTAAACTGTGTAATTTAAACCTCCAAGAAAAAGGACTGGTAAAATAACCTATAGTTGATGTCACAAACATCCAAAAATAAATTTGATCAGGTAACAAGAAGCACGCATTTCATGCAAGCAAAACTCACACTGGGAAAAGTCATCCGTTGCAAAAGTAAAAGGCTGCAAAGGCAACCTGAAGGTTGAAAAGGCATCAAAAGAACTCACCGTTATAGGATACTGTATAATCCATCCAACAACAGGAATCTGATAGAGGAACACCTTGACAGAAGGCCAAAAGCCACTGGAAGAAAAAACAGCAATGCAATAGTTCAGCCACAGAAAACAGAAATAGTTAAGTTCAGAGCTTATGGTAAAGATAAGAAACTAACCCAAATAGAGCAATGCAACTATATATTTCAAAGATAATTCCAACTACTGGCCACCGAACAAATATGAAAAAGAGCCCCAGGAGAAAACAAACAGAACCCTGCAGAAGAAAGAACACTTTAAAATAACATCTATATGCATTTCAAATTCCGTCTATCCTTACATGGTATAATTCTGATTTCTCACGCACGGATATATCTCTTCTCAAATTTAGAATAATCAGTACCAATCTAGAATTCACTACCAAGTTTTATATGATGCAAATTTCCATGTCGTTATTGGAAGAATGGGGGGTAATCGAGACTCAGGAGCACTTGATAACATTTTGGCAGAAACATGATTGGCAGATGAATAAAAAAAAATGGAAATGAATTTCAACAGAGTACTACACCAAGTAAAGATGATGAAAATCTTTTAGATATCGAACAGTAAAGTTTCAGTTTTATATATATAGTACATACAGAAGAGGGATGCTAGGTTTCATAGCACTTAAAAGGAAAACATCAATCTCTTGCCCATGAATGCAAGATAGAGAAAACAAAAGGCCTTTTCGCATTAATCTAGTAGAGGACATTAAACGTGGGCAGCAACGCAGTTTTAAGAATGTTCCTTGGCCATGAAAGTGAATGCAAGATAGACAAAACAAAAGGTTAACTCGCATCAATCCTGTAGAGCATGTTAATTAACAGCGGGTCGCAATGCAGCTTTAAGGATTTTCCTTAGCCATGAGAATCAAGCAAGCATTTTAGATATTTGCCAGATTGCAAAGACGCATAAAGTTTTCCACTTACTTTCAGAAAGGGGAGTCCGTAAAACATAAAGTTATAAGATATCATGTGTTTGCAGTAAGCAAGAAAAAGCAATAAAAAAGATGTTCCTATTTGATCGATACCTTATAATTTTCTCTGTTAGTAAAGAGCTTCCAGGTAGAACGCCAACCAAGCAAAATGGCTACCCCAGATAACCAAAATATCTGATGACAGACAGACAGAAAAGAAATAAAGCAAGAAATTTAGAAAATCTCTGTCACAAGTAAAATCTTTAAAAAAGAAGAGAAGAAAAACAGCCTTACATTCCCAAGGGCAAGCAAACCTCTATCAAAGAAGAGAAGCGCACCAAGAAAGGTAAAAAAGATGCCAAAGCCAATGAGACCCAATCCAATTTCTGCAAAACAGTAGCTGAATTTTATTTATCGAGAACAAAACTTTGTGAACTGCGAGAGAAAATTCTTATTAAGTAGAAAAGGAGTACTCACTCTTTAGCTCATTTATTTCATAGGCCATCTTGACCTCAATCCCACTCTCTTGATTCTTCACAGCAGATAAATCAAAGCAATTTTTTGAAAATAAACAAAACAAGAAGAAGGTTTTCGGTCATTTGGGAATTGAAAATAAAATAAAATAAATCAAATCCAGAGAGGACTTACCTCTCCGGTTAGCAATTCACCACTTTCAATTCGTTATCTCTTTTAGCCGGAGACGACCGTCTATGTATTCGAGTGCCGTCAGCCCGACTCCATTCCCAGAGCCGAGGGGAATATTTGCGGAAAAAGAAAAGAGGTCAGCCCTGAGCCCAAAATATTTAAACACCAAAGCCCACTAATTAGATTTTCGTTGGAGATTTTTTTTTTTTCATGTGTGATGAGTGTGGTGTTTTTTCTTTTAATAGTTTATATTTAGGAGCACGAAGACATTATATTTTAAAGTTTTTTTTTTAATATATTAAAATAATATTTTATTATTATTTTTTAAAATTTATTTATGATATCAATATTTTGAAATAATTTAAAAACACCAAAAAATAATTTAAAGTTATCATATTAAAACAATTCAAAAACATACAAAAAAAAATCAATTTTAAACTTAAAAAAATTCAACTTTTTTAAAAATACAGTTGGATCACAATGCTAAATACCAATTAAGTATGATTCAACCATTGACTATATGATTTGGGCTCAATAAATATGACCTAACATTTTTTTTATGACCTAGTAAATATTAAAATATTCATGTGCTGCGGAGTAATCACAATCAGTCTTTTACTTCAACAATTTCTTTAGCAAAAATAAATCTTCATATATGGACTTCAAAAATTAAAAACAAAATCTCACAAACTATCTAAGCATAAGACTTTTAGGCTTCACTTGTTTTCTAAAAAGTAAATTTTTTTTTGAAAAGTAGTTTCAATGGAAAGTAAATTTTAAAAGATAGATTATTTGTTGATGTTTAACAGTGTTAAGAAAAACAAATTAAAAAATACTTTTTAATATTTGACTATTCTATGAAAAATAAGTTGAAAAATAACTTTTTAATTTTTTTCTCAAGTTTATTAAAAGAATTGTGACCAAATCTGACATATAAAAAAAATTAAAAGATGATGAAATTGAAAAAAAAAATTCAATTTTATAAACTATTTCAAAACAAAATATCAATCAAAAGAATGAAGACCAAATATGATAGATAAAAAAATTTCAATTAAAAAAATAAGCGAAAAACAAATAACAATAAAAAATAAAGATCAAAGTTAATTTAAAAATCAAATTATAAGGGATAAAATTGAAAAGAAATAAATAAAAAAAGATTCAATACAAAATATATAGCAATTAAAAGATAGAGAAACAAATTTGATATAATCAATAAATAACAATATATTTTTATTTTTTACAACTTCTAGAAAGTGCATTCCACCCAAAATAAAAGGAAAATATTTTTTTGAAAACCAAGCTAAATTTTCCTGTGATTGAAAAATGTTTTCAATTTATTAATTTTTTTTAATGGGAAATAAACATGAAAAAGTTTAGAAATTATAAGGTTAAGCATTTATCCTCTGCTACTGCTTTAGCTAACTAGGTTAATTTGTTAATTTTTTTGATCGATTGATCATGGATAACCCCTTTCTTTTCCCTTCATTGTGAGTTTTAATAACACTATCTTGTTTATAACATGTACTTTTGTATTTCTAACAATTTTCCTTACAAATTGATGAGTAAGTGTTTTTGACTCCATATTTTGATGCTTTAAAAGAGTTTAAAACCCAATATATTTAGGTTCGTCCATGTGTTGAGCCCAAGTCAGATCTAATATATTTGGGCTTAGCCCGGTGCAAGCCTAGGGTGTAATAGGTCTAGCAAATTGCTAGATTTATTATACTTATGTTCAACCATGTGTTGAACCCAAGACAATATGGATATGATAAGTTGTCAGACCTAATATACATGGGTTCAACCAAACACTAAGCCTAAAGCATCATGGTTTCAGCAAGCTGTCAGGCCCAATATACTTGGGTTCAACTATATGCTTAGCTCAATGTGTTGTAGGTCTAGCAAGTTGCTAAACCCAATATACTTGAGCTCAACCAAGAGCCGAGGTCAAGGCACTGTGGGTCTGACACCTTGCCAGACCCAATAAATGTGGGTTCAACTACATGCTGAGTTCAAATCAATATAGGTGTGACAAGTTGTCAGGCCTAATATACTTGGGATCGACCACATGCTGAGCCCAAATCAATTTGAGTGTGGCAAGTTTCCAGGCCCAACACACTTGGGTTTAGCCATGTGTTGAGCCCAAGTTAACATGGGTCTGGCAAGCTGCAAAACCTAACATACTTGGGTTTAGTCATGTGCTCAACCCAAGTCAACAAGGGACTAATAAGCTACCAAACCCGACATACTTGAGTTCAACCATGTACTTAGCCCAAGTTAATATAGGCCTAGCAAGCTGGCAAACCCAACATACTTGAGTTCATCTGGTCATTATGAGAAAGAGGTTATCCACTGATCTTGTTGTTTTATGCTAAAAACCTTAAGCTCTCTAGAACCTTACAAATATAAGACTGAAAAGCAACTTATAGGGGAATATATGAATGAGGATGTCTACACCCTCCTCATCAGATTTGAGATTCTCTTTTATCCAAACAAGTGTTGCATACTCATATTCTTAAGGAATACATTTCAATTAAAATGACCTTGAATAACTATGATGGTCTTGCAGACCCGAGGGAACATGTGCAGGATATCCATAACAATATAGAACTTGTCATCCAGGATAACTATGTCATATACAATATCCTCCCTATAACCTTCAGGGGGTCGATGCGTGCGTGGTTCAACAATTTGGAGTCAAGCTCTATCATAAGCATGACCTTTATACCTAGCTAGTGCCAAGATTCAGTACAAGCATCCTAGTAAAAAAAAAGTTCCACAAAGATTTCTAGGATCACTCAAGTGGATGACAAGTCAATGAGAGTTTATCTAAAAAGGTTTAATAACAAAATGCTTAAGGTTGAATAATTAATAAAGTATGTGGCTTCTAAAGCCCTCACAAGTGGAGTAAAGGGAAGAGCTCTATGGAAATAGTTGTATGCCCTACTAAAAAAAAGCTTGTTGAATGTGAAACAAGCCATGAATAATTGTAATCAAGTAGAGGAGGTAAGTCTGCTACGTCATAGTCCTCCTCATTTCTTTAAAGAAAACTTTCCCAAGAGGTTTCCCAATCGGGATAGCTTTTCTAGGAGGGATAAAACCCTAGGAAAAGTCAGAAGAGATCGATTAGAGAAAACCTCATCCACCCTAAAATACGTATCACTCTATTAAACGCTACCCTCACTAAAGTCTTTATAGTCATCCAAGGTAAGGAATTCATTCAATATTCTCACTCATAAGATTGCCGCCTAGTACTTGCTCATCCAAGAAATATTATTTCATCCATACTTAAAAGTGCATTTTCATTAAGATTTTACATCATTATATTGCACTTAAAGTATCATTAAATTCCCTAATTTAAGAATGTTTTATAACAACAAGAATGATAATATAAGATATTTTTAATTTATGGTGAATGCTCATTTTAAATGCAGGCATATCTCATAATTTAAATGATTTATTGATGTATTTAACTATTGAAGTTGAAAAGATAAAGATAGGGCTAAGCTTAGAGAAGAGATGTTGGTTCAATTCAAACTGAAACACCATTCAGTTATGAGGTCATAATTGGAGCTGCAGACCTTGGATTTAGGTCTAGTTTATCTTGATGGAAAGCTGAGACATAGGCCTAAAACATTTATGAAGATTCCAAGATTCAAAGTTACATTTTTCAAGTTGAAATCTTAACAACAAAAGAGAAGTTTGAATCTGTTCTGTAACCCTGTCATGATTTGGTGTTCAACCCATATCTTGAGTTTTAGAAGTCCAAATGAGCTCATTCCTTTTTCTTAGAAAGCTGAGACAAATATCCACAACTTTCATGAAGACTATCTGTTCAAATTCTAATGTTAGCAATGATGTTTTGTCCAGCCAAGAAGTTAATAGCTAACCACCAAGTCAAGAGTTGGCCACCAACTCAATAATTAGTTATCAAATCAATAGTTTTGAATTTTAGCCTATAAAAGAAGGTATTTGCCATAAATTTAGGCATCTTGGTTTTCAGATCAAGATCATGTTCTTGCTTTTTTTCTTTGTATTTTTGTAATGTTCAAGTTTTATTTCATGTTATATTTTCATTAATCTCTTGTTTGTACCTTTCATTTCCTTTACTATACTTAGTTAACTTATATCATAATTATGTTCTTATCTTATTTATTCATGTCTTCCCTCTTTATTATGTTTAGTTACGTTTTTTTTAGTCAATGTGAAAAGGTTATACTAATGGTGTTAAAATAAGTATAGCATGAACTCAAGTTTGTTATTAACATGTTTTATAATTATTATCTTACTCATTCCTAATATCTTGCCTGTTAAATGGTTAATCTAGATTTGTGTTGTACAACCCTTAGTATAATAAATATTTGATCCTTTCATAGCCTACTGTATGGATAACCGACACTTGTGCTATGAAAGGAACTTGATTTGTTATTGACATAAGTTAGCACCATGAATACCTGACAACATTTACAAGTATTGGCTTTACTCAAAAAAGATAATTAATATGATTATGTTAATAATTTATAATAAGTCATTAATAATAAATCATCCGATTGGAACCTCAATTGTGTGTGGTTTCCAGTTGAGTAATAAAAAGAGTTTATACTATACCTATTTGAAATACTAGTAGTTGACCCTTTAACCTTGGCAACTATTTTATCTTTGTTTAAATCCTTACATCATTATTGCATCTCAAATTTATCTTCAACTCCCTTTTCTTTTATTATTTGTGATTTTATATAGTTAACCTCCCTATGGATCGACCCTAGTCTTGCCGGGTTATTTATTACTTCGACACTCCTACACTTAGGATAAGACATCAACTATTTGATGTGTAGATCCACTGAAGTCTGATTAAGCTACTCTTGGCAAGGATCTTACACAAGGGAAAAATTAAATGATGAATAACACATAAAGTTAAAATAACATACTAAGCTAAAACTACCAGAAGCACCATAGAACCCTTGTGCTATGCGGTTGATTTCCTACTCAGTCTGAAGTACACATAACCTACCACATACCCTTTTATCCTTCTCATTGAGAAAAAACTTATAGTTCACACCAATAGAGGGTGCTTCTAAAAGTGAGAGCAACCCTAAATAGTATTATCCCCTCCTAAGGTCTAGCCACATCTTCAAATCTCATTATCACCCATCTTTCCATCCACTTCTTAAACCAAGTAGATTTAACTTAAAAGGTACATTTCATAGGCCCTCAGGACTAGTTGAAATGGTAAAGAACCAAAGTATGGAAGCCCACCCCCCGATGCATTGGCACTGCTAATTAACGAATAATAATGTCTAAACACCCTAATTATGGGTTTCTCCTAAAGAATCCTCATTAGCTTGTCAAAAGCTGACAGGGTAGTCCACCTGTTGGGGTGGAGTTAAGCCAAACTTATATTGAAATAACAAAATACACCCCTTACAAACCCCTGCAAGGGAAACGATTACCCAAACTCATATATGAATATGAGGGCAATTATGATAAAATTGTCAATAACAAGTTTGCTAGTGACATGAATAACTTGATCACCAGCCTTAGGCAATAAGACCATAAAGTCTTTGGTTGTTTTAAATTCACTAAGGTCACTCGCTTATATGACATCATACATTATGCCTCATCATGAGATGTCCTGGGCAACTTTAGTTGTCCCCTGAGATTTAAAGCCTCTTAAGGAACAATCTTGTCGCATCTCGATAGACGTCGCGACGAGGGCCAAATATATATCGTGAAAAATCGAAGTATCCACCTAGTAATTAGAGGAAATTATGGATCTTAAAGATAAGCATTGATTCCAGACACTCAAGTAAGAGGTTAATTATGCTTAAGGGACGAACGACGTCACCTTTAAAGCATTTTTTTATTATTACACTTACTATATGTTTTCTTTTAAAATTATCTTTTTGATTACCATCAAATATCCTCATTGTTTTTAACTTTTTTTTTATTTTCTAATTATTATGTGAAAAGTGTGACGCCAGTCTTTAGACACGTCAGAAAATGACATAAGTCTCTAAAAATAGGAGACTCGTCAAAGATATTGATGTTAAGTCTTAAAAAAGAGAATGTTCATCAAAATTGCTAAAAATAAACATAGCATGTATTTGATTTTAAAATGTAGACATCGATTTTTTTTTAAAAGGTGACGTATAAAAAATTTCATCTATCCTTGAAAATGAAGTTGATAAAAGAATGAGTGTTTGACCTATGTGGATAATAAGAATTGAACGTTGAATTTACAAGAGTAACAGAAATGAGTTTTGGCTATCTTGTTAAAACAAATCTTGTAAATTGAGAATTTTTATCATTGTTTATTTATGTTTTTTTAAAAAACAAACATGGGGTTTTAATTATTATTTTTGGTATGTAAGGCTAATGGGCCAAGTCTTAATGGACAAACATTTTTTTTGTTTTCTGTTTTTTTTTATGAAAATGCTAAAATAAATATTTTTGTCAAATGCTAAAACTTGAAAAATACTTTTGGCTTTTCCTTCTCTCTCTCTCTTTTATTTTGTAATAAAAAAGCAAACTAGAAAGACAAATGTATTTTTTTTTTGTATAGTGATAGAATATGCAGAAATGATTTTTTTTTTAGAAAGACTTGGTTGTAATGCACACAAAATATCATTCACATAAATTTGACATTTTTTTTATTTTTAATTTATTAGTTTTTAGAAATATGAGTATGCTTAACTCAAACCCATTAAATCCATGAATATAAACCCAACGAATTCAACCCAAGTGAACAAAGACATAGCCCAAAACCCATTAGTTTTTATCAAGGAAGATCTAAGACCAACCTAATGTATATTGAAGCCTAAAAATACTAATCACATGCATACACAACCCTACTACCAAGAATACAACCCATATAAAAACAACCCATCATGTAACTAATTCAACCTGGACCTGAAGTTTGTTCAAGTACTAGCCACCTACCTTTCTTCACTTCGTCTGTGGGGAAAGGATCATGGCAAGAAATCTGGTTTTTTTTCCTCAAGATGAAAGACCATGTGTTATAGATCATTAGCATGTGTTTTTTACCAGCCAAAAGAATTAATTAAAGGCTAGATTTGGGGTAAAAGGTCAACTTTGCACTTTAGGAACCTAGAACTTTTGCATTTTTAAGGACAAATAGTCATCGTTTTTCTTTGAATGCTTAAAGCTTCTTCTCTTGCCAAGAAAAACACACCATTTCACTTAACATGAAACGACTTTGTTTTATTTTAGGTCTTTTTCAACTAGAATTATGCCAAACTTCAAATTCTTCCTCTCATTTCAGCACCTTTTGCATTTCAGTCCTTGTTATTTGAATCTTTTTTAATTCGGTCAATTTCACCTCTTTTTCTTGGCCCCGTTTGTTTGCTGGAAAGTAGTTTTCTTTTGCAAAGTGAATTCTGAAAAAGTGAATTATTTTCCGATGTTTAGTAGTGTAAGTTGGAAAACACTTTCTAGTGTTTGGTTATGTCATGGAAAATGAGCTAGAAAATAACTTATTAATTTTTTATTTTTTCAAGTTTATAAAAATAATAAGGAACAAATCTTATAAATTGAAAAATTGAATGAGAATGAAATTGAAAAAAAATATATAATTTCATAAATTATCTCAAATAAAATAAATAATAATCAAAATAATACAGTTCAAATCTAACAGATGAAAAAAATGAAAGATGAAGAAATTAAAATAATAATAATAATTACAATTTCATAAATTATTTCAAATAAAATAAGTAACAATCAAAACAATGAGAAAATTTGATAGATAAAAATTTCAATTAAAAAATAATAAGAGAAAAGCAAATAACAATCATAAAAATAAGAACTAAAGTTAATATAAAAATCAAATTGTAAGGGATGAAATTGAAAAAAAAATATTCAAAACAAAATATATATAGCAATCAAAAGTTTGAGGACCAAATTTGATAAAATCAACAAATAATATGACATTTCTAAATTTTTCATAATTTCCGGAAAGTATTTTCTGCCCAAAATAAAAGAAAAATATTTACCTGAAAACCAAGCTAAATTTTCCATTGACTGGAAAGTGTTTTCCATTGACCAACTTTTTTAATAACAAACAAACACAGGAAAGTTTGGAATCGTCGAACAAACGTTTCAATTATCCCTTGACAAAATAAAGAAAACCCATCTAATTTCTTTACTGTCTTCATTTTGGCCCTCAATCTTTCAATTTTTCATTTTTAAGTTGATTTAATGCCTAATTTCAATTTTTATTTTTCAATCAGATCCTTAATTGATTTTTCTACTTAGCTATTTGCCCCAAACTCACACTTGAACTTTAATTAATTTCAATTTAAGCCAAATTAAATCAATTTAAGCCATTTTCTTCAAATTCTTCTTCCATTAAGCCTTCAATTATGGCCCAAAAATCTCCAAGCTTCATTTTTTTCTCACGATACTCAATTATTGGCCCAATTTCAACCCCAACTATTTTTTATTTTTGTATTTTTAGTTTTTTATTTTTTTATATATTTTCTTGTTTTTGTATTTTTTTTTATTTTTAAGATTTTGTTTTGAGACACAAAAATTAAAGAACGAAGAAAATAAAAAAATGATTAAGATTAATCAAAATTACTAAAAGACATTTTTTGGATTTGTTTTCTAATTATATACAAAAATAGGGGCAAAAAATTAGGTTACAACATGTCTCACTCCCTCTTCCTGTAAAAAAGGGTTGAATAGCCACCGTCAAATTTATGACTTATTCTAATGGCTGTAGATTTTTTTTTTTGGATTCAAGGGAACCCTACCCCCTGGAATAATGGTTGTAGATCCCTTACGAGTAACTCCAATTTCATGCCTAAAATTGAATTACTCTTTACAAGAAATGATTTTCTTGCTTTTTCTAGAATCCATTTTCTAGAAGTTTTGAAACAAAAAATAAAGAAATGATGGAGTGTGTTATGTGTTCACCTAGAAAACGACTCTTTTGCAAAAATAGAGAAAACAATTCTTCTCATTTAAAGCTTTAATTGTAGGGAGTATAGAAAGAAATTTTGGCAAAAGTAAAATATGGGATTGAAAAATATAAAGGCTTATATAGGTCATTGCCTCTTGTTCCCATGAAGGACATGTGGCATCATATTATAACCCTAAAAAGGTTAAACGCTTATTGTATTGATTATGCATAACCAAATGGTCTTCTAAAAAATATTATTGTTTTGCCTACCCAAGACAACATTTAAAATCAATGTGGGGAGACACCTGCCTTACTTAAAGAGACAAGACAAATCTGATTGCTTATCTCCCAAGAAGCTTTTCATGTCTTTTAGCATCAAATGCATAAAGTTTTGAGAAGTAATTGATGAGTCAGTCTTTTTGAATCAATATTTTGATGCTTTGAAAGAATCTAAAACTTAATATATTTGGACTCATCTATGTGTTGATCCAAAGTTAACATAGATCTAGGAATCACTAGATGCAACATACTTGAGTTCAGCCATATCCTGAGCCCAAGGTGTCGTAGGTCTGACAAGTTGTCAAACCTATTATATTTAGATTCACCATGTGATGAACCTAAGCGAACATGGGTCTGATTACTTGCTAGACCCAATATACTTAGGTTTAGCCATGCGCTGAGCCCAAGTCAACATGGGTTTGGCAAGTTACCCAATTACGAACCACGGGATGGTCGCCTGAACAGAGATTATGTTATGATGTCACGGTCATACAAATTAATTATCCTAGCTTAGACAAACAAGATAGTATAGAGCAAGTAAATGGTCGATCATACGAGGAAGATCTAGTTCAGGTCTTTATGCTAGATAATTCAAAGTTGGAGGGTTTTGAAGTTATTTAGGCTATGCTATGGTAAAGAGAATAAAACAATCAAGCTAAATTAAATAAATTTAAACCTTATCAAGATAAAAACATTGGTCTCAAGTAAACATCAACCTATGAAAATCAAAATTGATCATTGAAACAATACGTTAATTTATTTCTTAACATTAGTCAGTTAACCAATCCGCAGTGTAACTAACCCTAACCATTAAACAACCACAATATCCATACTAGTAATTTAATTCAATGGTAGCTTTAAGAACTAGATAAGTTGATAAATCAAGATAACAAATTGTCTGCAGTCTATGCTTGATTTAATTGAATATTTTCCCTAAGATTAACAATATAGATATGCTATAATTATTAAACATAGTTGTTTCACAAGTTAAAATATCACAACTCTGGTTTTGATAGAAAACTTAGCAGTTGATTGGTTTAGAAAAATAATTTAGAGTCTGCTTTAACAATCAAACTAAACAATCATAGGAAATAAGCATAGAAAAACATTCATATTCAACATATAAACTGAAAGGAAAAGATAGAATAGATTTCACAATTTTTAAAATTTGAAGGTTTTTATATCTTTCAACCAAGAAAAATAACTTAGCCTTGCATGTTTATTGAAAAACTAATGAAGAGAACAAATGAGAATATAATTTTAGGTCAAGGAGAAAAGGGTTGAGTTTTCTTTTTCTTTCTGGTCGCCACTTTTTCTTTCTTTTTATTTGATGGGAAACCATAATCCCCACATCCCTCCCATCTGTTTGTATCCTTGAAAAAAATAGTGCTTTTCAAAGTAGATAATCTACATTTAAGTAGTACAATAACTATTTTTCTAAATAGAAGAAAAAAACAGTCTTGCATAAAATCTTTAAGCTTTGACTTTGGACTTAGAGAAGTTAACTTGTCCAATTAAAGACTTTTTCCATACAAATAAACAATTTACATGTCGGTTTGGATGCTTTAGAAATAAATTGAACTTGTTTCTTCACAAAACCTGTCTGCTGGCAGAATTTATGGGTTGCTTTAAGAACATCATGTCTCTCTTATATGAGCTCTTGTTTGTTGAAATTTGGTAGGTTGATAGGTATTTGAGTAAGAAATCCATGGTATTGTATTTTCTTCTAAACACCCACTTACATACTATCACCTTAGAACCTGGAGGTAAATCTACTAAAACCCAAGTATTGTTAGATAATATGGAATCCATTTCATCATTTACCACTTATCAACATCCCTAGAAGACATAGCTTGACTTCTTTGGATCATCTTCCATATTTAGGATCATAGGTGCTTTTGAATACTGTATTTCTATCACATTCCACTAAAAATACAATTGAATCAGTAAAAATAAAATTTGTGTCTATATGTTTTTCCTTTCAAACTCTTTGACTTCTTCTAGGTTCACTTGAACTTATTACTTCTAGTTTTTTACGTTTTTCACTTAACGTTGAGCAAGGAGTCATTACTTTTAGATTTGGTTCTTGCACATTTGAATCACTTATGAATTTATTTTTGATAAATTCAATATGTATAGATTCAACAATCACATTAGTTTATAAATCCAAAAGTCTATAAGCCATTGGATTTTGTGCATAGCCAACGAAGACACTCTTAAGACCTTTGGGTCCTAATTTTGTTCTTTGAGGATCATAAACTTTATAAAAAGTTACACACTCCCACACTTTAAAATAATTCATATTTGGTTTTTTATCGTTCCATGCTTCAAAGGGAGAAACAATTAATTTTTTAGATAGTACTTTATATAAGAATGTGACATGCAGTACATAAGGTTTCACCCCATAAATTATTTGGTAAATTAGCATTCAAAAGCATGGCATTGACCATATCCATCAAGGTCATATTTTTCCTTTCAGCAAGTCCATTATGTTGTGGTGCATAGGGTGCTGTCATTTGATGAATTATTCCATTTTCCTTATAAAATATAGAAAACTCCTTAGAAAAGTATTTTCCACCTCTATCACTTCTAAGAATTTTAATTTGCCTTTCCTTTTGATTTTCTACCATTTTCTTGAATTCTTTGAATTTTCCAAAGGCTTCACTTTAGTTCTTAACGAGTAAACATACGTAAAACGAGAATAATCATCAATGAAAGTTATGAAATATCTTTTCCTACCCCTTGTTAACATACCATTTATTTCACATATATCAAAATGGACCAACTCAAGTAATTAAGAATTCCTTTCTACTCTAGAAAAAGGCTTCTTTGTCATCTTTGCTTCAATACATACTTCACATTTGTTATTATTATCATGCTTACACATTAATTTCAAATATTTATAATTTAGATGTCTTAATCTAGCATGCCAAATAAGAGGAGTAGAATCAACCATATAAGCAAAAATAACATTGATTTTATTAATACTGAACTTAAACATGTCATCACAAGAATAACTTTTTTTCCACAAACATCCCGCTTTTAGTTACAAAAACCTTATCAGACTCCAAAACAATCTTGAACCTTTTCTTGCTCAAGAGACTAGCAAATATAAGGTTTTTCCTAATCTCAGGAACAAGAAACACATTGATTAAAAATAATTTTTATCTAGAAGTATAGTTCAACTCAATAGTTCTTTTGTCAAAACTTTGGTAGAATTATGGTTGGCTATCAAGACCTCTTCAGGTTTCTTCAATTCTTTATAAGTCTTGAACCATGCTTTATTGTTCCAAACATGAACTATTGTACCAGAATCCAACCACCAATCCGAAGTCTTTACAACATTAGCTGTCATATTTAATTCGATAATCATTCCAATTTGAAAGTTTGAAACCATGGCAACCAACTCCCTGACTTTATTTTTTTCAACCATATTCACTTTGAAAGAACCATCTTTTTGTTAAAATTCTTGAATCTGCACTCTTTTATGTAGCGTCCTTTATTTCCACTATAGAAACAAAATCTATGCTTCTTATTAGTATTTTGTTTCTTCTTGAATTTGTTTCCTTTCTTTTACACTTTCAGATTATTTTGAGTTATTGTTAAACCAGTTTCAGTAACCAAATTCACTTTAGAATTTGTTGCTTGCAATTCACGCATACGAGATTGAACCTCAATTTGCAAGTGTGTTTGAAATTGTTCAAAGATATAATTGTATGTAGAATGCAATATCTTCTTCCTATATTCATTCAAGGATGGAGGAAGTTTTGATAAAAACAACCTCTACTTGAAGTGAATTAGAAACTTTGATATCCAAATCACAAAGTTTTGATATCAATATTTAAATTTTATGGACTTTATCCATAATTGACATATTGTTAGTAATCTCATACTCAAAAAATTTTAAAGCAAGAAAACGATTAGAACCTGATTTTTCCTGCTTGTAGTGTGTCTCCAAGGCAGCCCAAATTTCTTTTGGCGATTTTAATTTGGAGAAGAAGTCATAAAATCGACTGGTCAGAGCATTCAGAATATGCCCTCGACAAAACATTTCATCTTCTTCATGTTTTAATCTTTTAGTCTTAACAATAACAGATTCATCTTCTTGTGGTTCAGGTAGTGCATGCAGATTCGAGTAAAAAATATAGTAAATCTTTAATGAAGTAAGCAGGAACAACATCTTATCCATTTATCTAGTGTAATTCGTACCATCAAAATGATCTAGTTGAATTTTCAAATCCTTAGCAACCCTGACATTGGAATTCATATTTGTCTCCATCAAATTAAACACTTAAAATTATAAGAAATATTTAGGATGGAAACAAATATGGAGTTGTCTTAGAGGCGTGAAAACACTGTTTTTAAGGTGTTTATTTGTCCCACACAGAGACAACACCTTCAGTATACAACTAAGCCCTCCAAGCCTCTAAAATAATGAGAAGATAAGACCAAAAAAGAATATATTTTTTATTGTGTTTAGTTTTCTTTGTAGTAATAGGTTTTTATAGACTTAAAACAATATGACTTTTCATGGAAGAATATGACTTTTCATGGAACAATATGACTTTTCATGAAATTATATGACTGTTCATGAAAAAATATGATTATTCATAAAAAAGTTATACTTTAAATTAAACTGAATAACTGCAATTCAATTTTATCTCAACAGTCATAAATTAATCTCACTAACATATTAAGTTCTAAGTGTCATCTTTTAATATTATAAATATCTATATAATAACATTAGGAAGCCCACTAAAAGAGTCCTTTCACCATGGCTTAATTTACTACACAATAAAAACCCACATTTATAAACATTAGGAGGAAGTATTTCTTTCCAATGTGAGATACATATATTTTCTTTCTTTACTCATTTACAAACTACACCATATGGCTACTGATTTGATCCAAGACATGCAACTACCAAAATATATGTCAAGCTAGCTAAGGAAAATGCTCTCGTAGTATACAATAACTAACTTTCTTTGCTTATTGTTCATGCTAGCAAACATTTTCTCGTGATATGAACATTGAATGAGGGATGGTGGACAAACATGTTCACAGCTGGGACTATTTCATACCGACAGCAATTACGCATTGCAAGAATGCAGGGAGTTATTCATGCAAAGGAATTTTCATTTGCCAGCAGAACCTAGGATGGAAATGGGACCAAGAACATAAGGAAGCCGAATCACTTTCTTTAGCTGAAGAAAGAATCACGTGGCAAAATCAAGAACATATCAAAGGAAAGATTTCATGCAATCTTTGCCTTTAATTACTAATCATGATTGATTCTCATGCAAAACAAGAGTCCACGTTTTCATTATGAACTGCTGTCCTGTGAGTTTAAATTGTATTTTTCAAGCCTTAATCTTCTCCCACAAATCAAGCAAAAAGATATTAGTGGCTAGCACCTTACCCAATTTCAAGCCTAGGTTCATCCTAATCTTCAAGAGTCGATTCTGCAAGATTAACAACATTTTGGAAGGAAATTCAAAATTGGTCTGCTGTTGGCTGGCTGATAAATAAACAAGGAAGGGGGCTCTATAAAAAAACAGAGGAAAAACAAAGAGGAGGGAGAAATGAGAACACACAAAGGCAGGGAGTGAGACGAAGAGAGACAGTGAGTAGAGAAAAGAAAGGAAAAAAACAAAGGAACAGGACAGTAAGACACAAAAGGGGGAAGAAAAGGAAAAAAGAGAGGGAGATACAAAGAGTGACAGAGGCAAACTAAAGAAAAGGGAGCAAAGGTAGTGACATCTTTTTTAGAATTTGTAGCATTGGTCTATGGTCAAATCAAGAAGTTTCTAATCTTCAATACCAGGTATTACGCTTTTTACTTGTTACAGCCTTTGTTCCTGTTATGCATTGTTGATTCAAGAATTTACTGTTTGCTAGTGGTATTGAATAATGATGAAAGGTACAAAATAAAGTCTCATTACAGTAGGAACATCAAAACCACTAGACTTTCGTAAGCTCACGTGTAAAAAAAAAAATAGATCCCTTGTAGAAACTGAATGCTACAAAAGGAAACAATAATTGTCCAGTGTTTGAATCGATGCTTGAAACAGGTAAATATAGGTAATGGAAAATAAGGAACTGTAAGGGGTTATGATTCATGAACTTGGGGGTGTCTTGAATAAAGATTTACGTTTGTAAAGCAAGGTTATGATTCAGGTTCATTTTGAAACTAATCAAAATCAATGGGCCCAAAACCCAATTTAATTTTTTTGTTTTATCATCCTTACAGATCCAATGTCCATTACATGTCTCCTTTTAAAAGGACTGATGTCCAGATCTTAAAATCAAATACAGGTTACACTCATTTTTAGCAATCTTGAAGGAAATTCCTTCTTAAAACTTAATGTCAACATCTTTCACAAGTCTTCTATTTTTAAGGACTAATTTTAATTTTTTTCACAAGATAACTAGAAAATTTTAAAACAAAAGGCTAAAAATAATTAGGATGGCAATCAAAAAGACATATTTAAGATAAAACACATAGTAAATGTAACCTTTCATAATAAAGAATGTTGTAAGGGTGACATCATTCTTCCTTTAAGCATAACTAACCCCTTTACTAAATCTTAGAAACCAGTGCTAACTCTTAAGATCCCTGGTTTCCTTTAATTACTAGGTGGTGACTCCTAGCTTTCCATGATGTATATTTTCAGCCCCCACCACGATGTCTACTGAGGTGCGACATCCACCTTCACATCCTTTACCACTATCCTACTACTACAAATCTCCACCACCACCTATAGCTTTACCCCTCCCCCCCCATCAATAACCTTTACTTGATCATCTTCCCTAAATTTCATCATCCACCAACAGCATTAAGCATCCATTAGATATAACCATAATCATCTTCATGCTTCCAGCAACAATCTTCCCCTTAATTTATCTAGCTAACAATAACCACCATTTAACTTAGTAGTAGCTATCAAAGTTGGACAACAGCAGGATCTCTCAAACTCGAAACTCTAAAGTAGTTGAGATTCCTCTATAAGCATTCATTTTATGCTTTGCAAGCAGAGAATCAAAGAAGGGACATATTAGTTTCATACTTGATAGGATTTTTCCCTAGAAGCAGTCGTAGCAATACACAACAATAGAAAGAAAAGACATACATAGACTGAAAAACAGAAAGAAGAATGAAACTTTAATTGAGCAGAGCTCCCTCTACAAGAGTCTTTTTTCTACTCTATATATGGAAGATCAAAGAGGGAACAAATTAGTTTAACACCTTATATGATTTTTCCCTAGAAAAATCCATAACAATACATAGAAGATAAAGGAAAAGACATACCTGGATTGAAATACAGGAAGACTAAAACTTCAATAGAGCATAGCTCTCTCTACAAACATCCATTTTCTTCTCTGCAATTGGGGAATCAAAGAGGGAAAAATTAATTTCTAACCTAATAAGATTTTGCCCTAGAAGCAATCGTGGCAATATAAAGTAATAGAAGGAAAAGAGAGACATGGACTGAAAAACATAAAAAATACTGAAATTTCAATGGAAAAGAGCTCTCTTTATAAGTTTCTATTTTTTACACTATCAGTGAGGAATAAAAAAAAAGATATAGGAGTTTCAGATCCACTAGGTGTTTTTCCTCCAGTGGTGATAGCGCATGATTCCACGCACCGGAAGAGATGGTGTCGCACGGTTCCATGAACTACTAGGATTACCTCAATTCTAGTAACTTTTCTCGTCTGTTCTAACATTCCCTAAACAACCACAACAACATTGGAAGGTCAGTTCCTAACCCTAAACTATTTTTTGATAAATTGTTAGTTTTTTAGGACAAAATATTAATTGTGTATGGTTTTGAGACTATTTGATGATGATTTGTGATGATACGAGTTTGATTGTAGATAATGATAAGTTTTCTTTTTTACATATGAATGAGTTGTTAGGAAAAAAAATTATCAATTTTTTTATTTTATTATGGCCAAGTTTCTAAAAAAAATCATATTTGTATTTTCATACAAAAAATATAAAAGAAAAGAAAATGAACAAAAAATATTTTGCATGATTTAACATCTTTTAAAAATATCAAAGATTTAAGAAAAATAGTTTTTATATTTTTTCATGCCTTATAGATTTAATAACAAGTTTATTAAAGCTACGAGAACTTGGCCTATATTTAAAAAATATCAAAAATTTATTTTGTTTCTTTTAATTCCTAAGATTATAAACTTATATGTATAACATTTTCTCGATATTAAAAGGGGAGTTTCTTTTATTTTTATATTTTTTAGCGTTAGAATGGTTAGGTTTGACTCATAAAGTTATGATCCACTCTATTGGTATAGACTGACTTTTGACCCACAGACAGACCAATGGAGAAAAACACAACTTAACAAAAATCAAACTAAACAAATAATGCAGCTTACCTTAGGTAAGGTGTACAAGGGGTGACACATCCTCTCTATACACAATCAGTCCTCTTATCCAGACTCTGAGACTAGTTCAGGTTTTTAATGACTGAAATACTAAGTTGTAACTCCAAACCTTTTTAACTGAGAAAGGACAAGAATTTCTTGTTCTTTCCACCCACATCCCGATGATCTTGATTTGGGTGGACATTCACTATGGCTTTGTTGGTGTGTATATTTTTTATTATTAATATGCATCTTTTATGCTTTAAATTATTTATTGCTTATTGGTCTGTACATTTTTATTATCAGCATGCATTTTTTTTACGCTTAAATATCTTACATTGTGCATGCATTTTGAATATAGATTAATCCATCATGCATCACTTGCTTTAATTTTTTTAAAAAGTACACACAAGCTTCTAAGTTAGGTAGGGGATTAGTGGTTTTCTCTATGAGTATAGATTAGGGTTCAGATGCGTGAAACACTTAACTTATATTTGAGTGTCTGCATGGTAATTGTGAGCATATATATCTTAACCATTCTTTACAACGCTTCATATTGTACTAAGACTAGTACTTGATAGATCTGAAACCTTTTGAGACCAAGTAGAAACTTACTCATGTTCACTTAATGAATATAACATATCCTTCAAATGTATGTGTCATCTATAAATTGCATCAAGGAAAACCCGACATGTAGCATCCTAAATTCTAGGGCTTTTAGGTGTTAAATGGTCATCACATAGATTCTATGAGAGTTTGGATTAGTACAAAATGACTGAGATAAAATGAATTCCCTTATCAGTGTAATAAAACACCAGATGATGACCATTGCCACCCTTTGAAGGACAAACTTGCATTTAATTTACCTTTTTTTTTCACAAGCATGTCATATTTATTGGTTTTTGTAACATTGCACGTCTTTTATTTGTAGAAGAAATATAAGCCCACCCCTAAAACACTAACTATTGTCAAGATCTATAAGAAGCAAATGAGGGACATAGAAATAACTCATATTAGACAAAGTCAAATCGATTCCTTAAAGGTTGAAATGACCCAAATAATAAGTGCAAGTTATTATTATTAAATTGAAAAATGATTAAGAGCCATTGAAAGGGCAATTTAGCATGGTTCGTGATGTTATTGAGATGTGTCTAATGCTTGATGTCATCATTCCTGAGGACTTTAAAGTGCCCCAATTCAATAAGTTCACTGGATCTTCATGTCCTACAATTCATCTATGGCTTTTTTGCACCAAAATGGTTGAGGCAATACATGATGAAAAGTTATTGATACATTACTTCTGTCGCACCCTCCCGAGAGCTCGACGTCGCGGCGACCCATCCTTCGTTTGCGGGGGTCGATATTGGGGTCTTTCTGTTTTGAAAAAGGGAGTCGCCACCTAGTATTATGGTCACTAGGAAACCTAACTGGTCTTTCAGAGATTCTAAGGCAAGGGACTGGTTGCGTAAAGGGAAGGTATTAGCACCCCTAGTACGCCCTACCTAAGGTAAGCTGCTTGGTGTTTGATTTGCCTTATAAATGTTATGGTGTTGATGTTCTCTAATCCCATCACTTTCCTAAGATAAGTCGGCTCTGATGAACGAAATCTAGGGTGCTTTAAAACCTATTTTTTTTGTCTTAGTATTTTATACTTTCACAACTGGTAAACCGTGGAGTAAAAAAAAAAAATTGAAATGTCCTCGATTATAATCAAGGCTTCTTTCAAGGATATGTGCGGATTTATTATTCCTAGAAAATTATTTTGGATATTTACCACTCCGGGTTTCTTTATCCAAATATTAACAGTGAATAATAACAAATTATCCCCAATAATATTTTGGATATTCGTCCTTTAAGGATTTCTTTATCCAAACATTAGTGGTGAATAATAACAAATTATCCCCAATAATATTTTGGATATTCGTCCTTTAAGGATTTCTTTATCCAAACATTTGTGGTGAATAATAGATGAATTCCCCCAAAATAAGATTTTTATATTTTTTGGAATATTGGCCAATACCCTTTGGAGTTTTACAAACATGTTGTAAAATCCAGAAATGCAAGAAAAATGATTTTTGTTGTGTTTAAGAAATCCATGCGAAAACACATTTTTGAAACTTCAAATATTTGTTTTTTAGATAAAAGACGTAAAAACAATGTTAGGGTATTGGCCGTATGCATGAAAACAAAACATTTTTTTTTTAAATAAACATTTTTTTTTTGTTGACGAAAACCGGGTATTTTCATACCGGATTTGTATCTTTATAGTACAAAAATACAAACTTGCAGAAAATCACAGATTTTTTGAATACATATTTGAAGAAAAACTTTTGAATGGGCCATACCCGGCCCAAAAGGAAAATGGGCCGAAATCAGCCCAACAGCATGGGCTTACTTTCTACAGGGCTGGACTCAGCCCAGCAGCATGGGCTGGGCTGGGGTTCCAGCCCAAAACAAGTATGGGCTGGTTACTGTACACCAGAATAGTAACCGGGGTTACTGTGCATATGCACAGTAAGTAACTAGTGAAATAGCATTTCACTGTTCAAGTGAATTATATTGCACTTGAACAGTGAAATGCAAGGAAATGGTGCATGCACAGCGACGAGAAGGAGAAACAAACCTGGTGGCAGAAGCGATGTTGAAGACGATGGCGAACACTCCCTGTGATGCTGGTGCCGGTGGAGAGGCAGCCGACGAGGTCTCCCGGTGGTTCTGACGGTGGCAGTGGCTGAGAAGCTCAATGTCAGCAACTGCTTTTCTGCAGTATTTCTTCTCCTTTATGCAGATGCACCCGCCTCTATTTGCCTTCCTCCTTTGCTTCTGTTTGGTTCTTCTTCTCTTGATCACGGGTGTTTCCTTCTGTCAGCTGTTCGCCCTCCTCAATGTACAACGGTTTCACTCAATGGTGGCGCGGCGTGTGGGAGACAGATGATGAGCTTTTCTGGTTTGTCTTTGGCCAAGGAAAAGAGGGAAAGAACGGCGCTGGTTTAGGTGGGGTGAGAGGCTGAGAGTTTCGGTCAGCTGTTGTGGGGAAGAAAAAAAATCAAAAGCCCAGGGGGAGGGGGTTGGAGCTGGCGGCCGGCGTTGGAAGTAAAGGAAGAAATCTGCAGAAATTGGGCGAAAATGCTGGTTTTTTGGCTGACTTTGGACCCGATTTTCTCCGTCCCCAGGTCTTCAACAGAGATTCTATTTATAGGCGGTGTAAGAGGGTCATATTGTCTATATTGGGGAAAATTTTCAGCCCTTGATTCGACTCGAGGAATCCAAACCGTTGGTTCAAAGTGTGCACCTCGAGCTGCCAAATTTGGCAGCTCAAGGCTGTGAACTGCCCGAGGTGGCCACTTTGAGCCACTCAACGGAGCCGTTTCTAAATATTTCGACCCGACCGGACCATTCTCCAGGATAAAGGGGTTTCAGGTGGACATGTTGGTGCACGTTTTGTCGAATTTGAAGGCCAGACGAGCCGAAAAATGCGCCTGGAAAGCAGCCACTCGGGCAGCTTTTTGAGGAAGAAAGTGAACAGTAACAGGCGACGTGTCACCTGCGCCATTTTCAAATCAGTCCTCCAGTTTTTAATTTCTTCAATTTGGCCCTGGATCAAATCCAAAACAGCCCCTCTGATTTACGCGCCTTTTCCAAATTGGTCCCTGGTTTCGAATTTTCTCAATTAAGTCCCTAATTGGCCCTTAAACTTCAATATCTATGCAATTAAGCCCTTGATTTGACCTAATAAATTCCTAAAAATTATAATGTGGCCCCAGAACTTTAATTTCTTCTAATTAAAGCCCAAATTGACTTAAAATCAATTTATCTTGCAATCAAATCCTCTATAAATTGAAACATAAAAATCCAATTAAGTCCATAAACATCCAAATTTGGGCTTTTCTCCTCAAAATTCAAATTTTCCTTCTCAACAGGGCTCTCATCCTTCAAGAATATATTGTCAAAAATCAAATCTTTGTATTTTTAACCTCCTTGACCAATTTTCCGACCATTTTCTGAGCGCTCCTACCTCCTGTTATTTTTCTAACCTCCTTTGGGCTTTTTATTTTTATTTTTTTTGTGGGGACCCAAAAATAGGTTACAACAGATGCCCCCTCTTTATAATGCTTACGGAGCAAGGGTTTTGCGCAGTAAGTTTTATAAAGATAAACCCAAAACGGAACTCCCGAAACTGATCTGGTTGAAGTTTGATTGATCTGAAACTTGTCTTTTACAGCAATCCTCCTCAGCCCCTAAAAACTATGATCAAAATTTAGTCATCTTGAGATCCTTTCTGGCCATCTCCTTTGAATTCTCACTTCAGTTTGATCAACATGGAATTCCATCCGAGATCCCTTCTGACGGTATCTAAAAAGTCATATTTGTAGTTTGTCCAGCCTGAAATCCCATCTGGCGATTTCCTTTAGCCAAAGCTAAAATCGGTATTACTGTTGGGTTAACTTGAGATCCCTTCTGGCGACCTCCTTAGCCAAAACCTATATTTGTAGCTTACTCACTTTGGAATCTCATCCGGTGATTCAAAACTAAACTCTATGGGGTTGGGTTAACTTGAGATCCCATCTAGCGATCTCCTTTAACCACAACCAAAACAACAACAAAATGTGTGTGGTCTTATTATGATGGGTGACCTACCCGAGTGGAGAAGGGGAAGAGTGGTCTCATTCTTATGGGTGACCTACCCAAAGGGGAAGAATGGCCTCATTATTATGGGTGACCTACCCAAGTAAAAAAAAGATGGAGAATGGTCTCATTCTAATGGGTGACCTACCCAGAAAAAAAATGATGGTCTCATTGTGATGGGTGACCTACCCAAGTGGAAAAGGAAAGAGTGGTCTCATTCTTATGGGTGACCTACCCAGGGGGAAGAATGGCCTCATTATTATGGGTGACCTACCCAAGTAAAAAAAAAACGGAGAATGGTCTCATTCTAATGGGTGACCTACCCAGGAAAAAAAATGATGGTCTCATTATGATGGGTGACCTACCCAAGTGGAAAAGGAAAGAGTGGTCTCATTCTTATGGGTGACCTACCCAAGGGGAAGAATGGCCTCATTATTATGGGTGACCTACCCAAGTAAAAAAAAAAGATGGAGAATGGTCTCATTCTGATGGGTGACCTACCCAGAAAAAAAATGATGGTCTCATTATGATGGGTGACCTATCCAAGTGGAAAAGGGAAAGAGTGGTCTCATTCTTATGGGTGACCTACCCAGGGGGAGAGTGGCCTCATTATAATGGGTGACCTACCCAAGTAAAAAAAAGATGGAGAATGGTCTCATTCTAATGGGTGACTTACCCAGAAAAAATGGTCTCATTGTGATGGGTGACCTACCCAAATGGAAAGAATGTGAAGTGCGGTCTCATTATAATGGGTGACCTACCCAGATGGAAGATAGAAAAAAATATGGAGTGGTCTCATTGTTATGGGTGACCTACCCAGGTGGAAAGAATGTGAAAAACGGTCTCATTATGATGGGTGACCTACCCAGATGGAATGGTGTGAAGTGCAGTCTCATTATAATGGGTGACCTACCCAGATGGAAGATGGAAAAAATATGAAGTGGTCTCATTGTTATGGGTGACCTACCCAGGTGGAAAGATAGAAAAAATGTGAAGTGGTCGCGTTATAATGGGTGACCTACCCAAGTGGAAGATAGAAAAAAAGTGAAGTGGTCGTGTTATAATGGGTGACCTACCCAGGTGGAAGATAGAAAAAAAAAAAATGTGAAGTGGTCGCGTTATAATGGGTGACCTACCCAAATGGAAGATGGTGGTCTCATTGTGATGGGTGACTTACCCAGAAACAAAATGATGGTCTCATTGTGATGGGTGACCTACCCAGAAAAATATTGGTCTCATTGTAATGGGTGACCTACCCAAAGATAAAAGAAAAGAGCGGTCTCATTGTAATGGGTGACCTACCCAAGATAAAGAAAAGAATGGTCTCATTGTAATGGGTGACCTACCCAGGTGGAAGAATGGTCTCATTGTAATGGGTGACCCACCCAAATAAAAAAACATGGAGAATTGGTCGCATTGTAATGGGTGACCTACCCAAAAAAATGTTGACAATGGCTCAAAGGCGCACTTGAAAGGAGATAGGGTTAGAAAACACACTACCTAAGAAGTGAGGGCTCAAAGGCGCGCTCAAAAGGAGGTAGGGTTAGAAAACACACTACCTAAATGGTGGTGGCTCATAGGCACACTCAGAATGAGGTAGGGTTAGAAAACGCACTACCTAAGAAGTGAGGGCTCAAAGGCACGCTCAAAATGAGGTAGGGTTAGAAAACACACTACCTGAGAAATGGTGATGAAACACCGATCTGACACATGTTGAAAGCAATGCATTATGGTCAATATGCATGTATGTTTTTGTTACCTATCTTGGGAACATAGGTCCCCCTTTCATCGTAAACTTCTTCGAGCTCTTGTTTCAACCTTTTCTCATGAACCGAAATATACCATATCCTCTTAATGAAGAGATCTCTGGTTTCTTATGGGGCCCTTTTCTTGCTTCATTGAGTATTGTGCTATATTATTATTTCAAAAGGAAAAGCTCAAAAGATTTGGTTTTGTTCATGAAAACTGAAACTTTCAATGCAATTAGCAATTCCCCTAAAAGATGTTTTTTAGAAGTTTTTATGATGATACCCCTTTGGGCTTTGGTTCGCTATGGACCCCTATCTGTACTTCGTACACTTCTTGCCCCCAGTGTAGTGTGCATAAATATGCCAAGTTTTGATTTGGTTTGATTCTCTCCAATTAATGGAGTCATCTCCTTAGTCATGCGTTAAAAACAGTTCTTTTAAGTAAAAGATTTCAACTGCTATGAGATCATATGTTTTATGAAAAAAAGGTTCTTTACAAAGAGAATTCATGGCCGAACTTTATTATTGATCGGGGATCATAGTTTTTCTTTATAGAGTCATCATTTACAAGTTTAACTAGATCTTCTCCATCCATCCTAGATAAAAAAAAAAGCTCCTCTCGAGAATGTTTTCTTTAACACATAAGGGCCTTCCTTGTTTGGCGCCCTTTTACTTTGACCCTCTTCTTTTGACCCTCTTCTGGTAAAGGCTATATTCAGTACAAAATCTCTTTTGGAATCCTCGAGGTCAGAACTTCTTATCATATGATTAGCCCATCTTTGATGATGACAGATTGCAACTAATCTCTTTTCACTGATCATATTCAACTATTCATATCTAACTTTTACCCATTCCACCTCTTCTAAGCTTAGAGTCCAAAACTCTTAATGAGGGGTTTTCCACTTCTAAAGGCATTATCGCCTCCATTTCCCCATCATATTCAACTATTCTGTCAGATGATTTCTTATGCAAAGTTTCCCCATCAAGATTGAAATCCATTGCCAACCTTCTCAAAGTCTTCTTGTTGATTTTGGATGCCCCCATGGGATATGTCTGGTTTTTTGGATGAAATTCTTGATATCATAGTACCAAGGGTTTCCATCTATTTCCCTCTATACTGAGCAACAATGAGCTGGGTTATTTATGATATTACTGTGTACCGGTTGTACCTTGTGCCCAAAGTCTATTCTAGCCATAGAAGTTAATGTGACCAAAGCATCAGCAAAACGTTTTCCTTCCATTCCTAAATGGGTGAACTTTATTTCCTCAACTTCTCTAGCCAATTTAGACAGGTATTCTTGGTAAGGTCCCAACTTCTTGTCCTTAGTTTGCCCTTTTCCTTTCACTTGGCAAATAATCAAAATCAGATATTGTTGTTATTGCACCCATACACATTTATTTTTCTAATAATCAACTCCAATGCCACCTCTAAAACGAGAATGCAAGCTTCATACTCCTATGTTGTTATTGCACCCAAACTGCAACTTAACTAAAACCGAATACTACTTTTTATTAGGAGAGATTATCATTGCATCAGCTCTATTACCACATACGTTTACATCACCATCAAAGTACATAGTTCACCAATCTAATTTCCCTTCCTCAACTGAAAGCACATCTTCATCAGGAAAATCAAATTTTAATGACTTATAATCTTTTCTAGCATGGTCAGCTAGGTAATCGGCAATGACATTCATGACTTTTCTTATCATATATACTATGTTGTACTCAGCTAGTATAACTTGCCATTTTGCAAATTGGATTGATAGATAGGGGTGGATTTAGTAGGTACTGCTTGATTTTCTCGAAAGCTTCTTCACACTCTTATTCCACATTCCAAGATTCTTCTTCCTTAACAAACGAAAGATCGGATCACAAGTCGTGGTTAATTGAGATATAAACCGAGCAATGTAATTCAACCTTCCTAAGAAACCTCTCACATCTTTCTCAGTCTTGGGAGGTGGCATAGATTGAATAGCCTTTACTTTGTCGGGATCTACTTCTATCCCTTTATCACTCACCACAAATCCCAACAACTTCCCAGATTTCACCCCGAACGAACACTTTGTCGGGTTAAGCCTCAACTTATATTTCCTTAGTCTTTCAAACAATTTCTTCAATATTTGGACATGATTCTCTCCCTCTCTAGATTTAGCAATCATGTCGTCCACGTATACTTCAATCTCTTTGTGCATCATGTCATGAAACAAAGTCACCATAGCCCTTTGGTAGGTGGCCCCAGCATTCTTTAAACCAAATGGCATGACTTTGTAGCAAAATGTTCCCCACGGTGTTACAAAGGTTGTCTTCTCTTTATCCTCTTGCGCCATTTTTATCTGATTGTAGCCTGAAAATCCATCCATAAAGGAATATATGGAGCTGCGTGCTGCATTATCAACTAACATATCTATGTGTGGTAGAGGGAAATTATCTTTAGGGCTAGCCCGGTTTAAGTCCCTAAAGTCCACACAAACTCTGATTTTACCTTCCTTTTTGGGTACCACCACTATGTTTGACACCCACTGTGGATACTTGACTACTTCCAAAAAACCAGCGTTCCATTGCTTTTCAATTTCTGCTTTTACTTTGATTAAGATCTCCGGATGAGTTCTCCTTAACTTCTGCTTAACCGGCTTGCATCCTTCCACCAGTGGTATCTTATGTACTACGATGTCCGTATCCAAACCAGGCATATCTTCGTAGGACCAGGCAAAGACATCTACGTAATCTCGGAGCAGTGCAATCAACTCTTCCTTCTCTTCCGGAGTGATCAAAGTCCCTATTTTCAGCTCTCTCTTGATTTCTTCATTACCCACATTTATGGTTTCAAGTTCCTCTTTAGCGGGCCTCCAAGCCTGTTCATGCTGTTCTATTAATTTTGTGAATTCCCATATGTTTTTCTCCTCCCATTCCTCATCTTCTACAGCTACTATGTATTCTTTAAAGTTTGGCCATTCATTCTCAATGTAAAGTGCAGGTGTTGTTGTGGAGGATCCGCTTTCAGGGTTCCTGAAAGCGGAAAGTGATGTGTAAATGCACAGTAAGACATCAAGATGAATTTTGAAAATGCATGATCTCATTAAAAGGAAAGGATTGGCTCAAAAACAAAAATAAAATCCAATTAACATCTTGAGCCTCGATTGTCAATGAACAAAACAAAACAGAAAGAAAAGGCAAACAACATAGATAAAATTATAATCCAACAAATCATTGTTGATTACATTTTGAAAACCAATGGAGCTTCTTGGGTCTCCCAATTCTGGAACTTCTCTCCTTCGGCTAGCTTTCGAATGAAAGTCCTGTCGGTGACTTCTTCCAAAATGTGGATGGTTAATTGTGGCAGCTCTTCATCCTTTCTTCCAGATTCAATTTTCTCAGCAATGTTCTTGACTTGGTCTTCCTCCAGAGTGTTTATGTTCATTGAAAAAAACTTCTGAAAGAGGTTTCCGTGTCCCTTATCAGGTTGCATCACATATGCGGCCTTTGGAAAAGAAGTCCTGATTGGAGGGATGACTAGGCTTTCTTCTTCAGGCTTCCTTCCTTCAATCCTAGCCATTCTTTTCTCCCTTCTTGCACCAGCAGCTCGCTTGTAATCCTCTTTCTTGGGCTTATATCCAAGCCCAAACCTCTGTTCTGCAGCTTTCAGCTTGATTATATCAATCCATTCAAGTTTTCCTTTCTTGATGACATATGGGCAAGGAATCTTGTGCTTCAAAAAGCTTTTAGCGGCCATTTTGGTGGCCTCCGAGAGTTCTGGTTTTCTCACCACAGTGTTCTCGGGTACCCACTCGGTATTCACAACTTCAAATGCATGAAGGTTTCCATCCTTACAATCTTCGGCTTCAATGAATGGAACCGCCACATTTCTTACCATTGATATAGTCTCCTCAGCCTTAACAGTAACCAGAACGCCATTGGCAATGTACTTCAAACATTGATGCAGCGAGGAGGTGACAGCTCCCGCAGAATGTATCCATGGCCTTCCTAACAACATACTATAGGAAGGGTGGATATCCATCACTTGAAGGGTTACTAGAAAGACTTGTGGACCCACAGCTAGTTCGACCTCAATTGTCCCTATCACTTGCCTTGGTGAGCCATCGTACGCTCTAGCCGTCATCACACTGGGTTGCATGTGTGAGGGATCCACTGGCATTTCATCCAGCATATGCCTTGGTAACACATTAAGGGCTGAGCCGTTATCGATGAGAACTTTACCAATGAGACAATCTTTGCATCGGACTGTGACATATAAGGGCTTGTTATGTCCAGTTCCTTCAGCGTCAAGTTCATCTTCCGTGAAATATAAGTAATTGGCAGCATGGATCCTCCCTACTAGATGCTCCATAGTCTTTTGTTCAATATCTTGGGGTACGTAGGCCTCATTTAGTACTTTTTGCAAAGCATTACGATGCGGCTCGGAACTGAGTATTAATGACATGATGGAGATCTTGGCAGGGGTCTTCTTCAACTGATCCACTATACAGTACTCACTATGCTTCATCAATTTCAAAAACTCATTTGTTTCTTCCTCAGTCACAGGTTTATTCACCTCAAACTCTTTATCGAGGTCCAACACCTCCTTGCCCTTAGCCTTTCTTTGTTTCTCTAGTTCTTCAGGTGTGAAACAACGACCACTCCGAGTTAGTCCACTTATCTCAGTTCGGAACAGTGGCAAAGGAGTTTCAATAATCGAGGTATAACCATAATCTCTAGGCATCGCTCCATAGTTTGCTTTGTTTGCCATCGGGGGTTTAGTTAATACCAATCTCGATAGCCCATTAGCTGTTGATTGGATTCTACATTTCCCCTGATTCTCTATCATCTTGATCTCTTCGTTATCTCTTGCAGCCTCAATCCTTAGCTCTCCTAAAGTCAGCATTCTCGCAACCTTTTGATGAAACTCAATGCATTCATCAATGTGATGGCCTTTCTTTTTATGGAATGGGCAAAAATCATCTTCCCTTATGCAATGTTCAGATGGTTTCTCCAAATGTCCAGACTGTACCAACATTTCATACAGCCTTGCCATGGTCACTCTTAGCACCTTCTCTTTGCTACCGACCTCCATAGTATTCACTCCACTACCACCTACAGCATGTTTGGGTAGAGGGTTTGAATTCACATTAGGTGAATCCTCGAAAGTGACCCATCCAACTTTGATCAGTTGCAACACCTTCCTTTTAAAAGCAAAGCAAGCCTCAATGCTATGACCTGCGTGACCAGCATGGTATTCACAAGTCACCTCGGGGTTGTACCATGCAGGGAAAGGTGGTTGCATAGGTGGTACGGGTAGGGGAGCTATCTGCCCAATACTCAACAGCTTGGCATACAACTCTTTTAAGGTTATTGGTAAAGGTGGTAATTGTTCTTCCGATGGTCGGTTGTCCCTTCTTTGGTAATTGCTTTGGTTATTTGCTGGGAATTTTGTTTGATTGGGTTGGTTTGGGATGGAGGGTTTGGCAAAATTGATACTGGTGACTTGGGTGGTAGGTGTTTGGTAGTTTTTGCTTCTCCCTTTGTATCCACCTTCTAGGTTATTCACCTCATTTTCTTTCTTTTTCCCAATGAAACCTCTCTTCTCTATAGGTTCTGCAATTCTCCCACTTCGGATTCCTTGTTCAATCCTCTCAGCAATCCGCACCACATCATAGAAATGTTGTGCTGAACTACCCATAAGGTGTTCATAGTATGGAGCCCTAAAAGTATTAGCAAACAGTGTCACCATCTCCGTCTCTATTAGTGGAGGTTGTACATTGATAGCTTGGTCACGCCACCTTTGAGCATAAACCCTTACAGACTCTTGATTTCCTTTCTCCATGGTAATTAGACTGGTCCTATCAGGAGCAATCTCAAGATTAAACTTGTATTGCTTTAAGAAAGCATCTGCCAAGTCTGTCCACTTCTTGATCCTAATATTGTCCAGCCTCATATACCAACTAAGGGCCGATCCTGTCAGGCTATCCTGGAAGAAGTAAATTAACATTTTATCATCGTGGATAACTTCTGCCATTTTGTTATAGTAAGAACGGAGATGGGTCTTTGGGCATTCCATCCCGGTATACTTAACAAACTCTGGCACTCTAAACTTCTTTGGAATAACAATGTTAGGCACCAAACATACTTCAGCAGCCCTAACTTGGTCAAATAAATCATTTCCTTCAACTGCCCTTAGCCTCTCTTCTAGTGCAGTCCACTTATCATACCCTTCATGATTAGAGAGTTTGACGTCATGTGGGTCCTCGTTTGTTAAATCCATTGTAATAGGGATTTGGATGGGCCGAATGGGATTAGGATGCTGCTTATTTGGTGTATTTGCCCCCACGTTTATAGGTGCGACAGGAATTTGAGCTGCTGCTGGTGCTTCATCAGGTTGAGTAGACGTTCCCTCTCCATCTCTGGCTCTCAACATTTGCTCTAACATACTGGTTAGGTGTGCCACATCATTCCGAACTCCTTCAAGTTCTCTTTGGTACTGAGCTTCTGGTTGTGGCCTTTCTTCGTTTTCCATTCTTTTTCTTTGTCGAGTGTTGTGGATTCTAGAAGGGGGACCTATGTTTCTTAATCTGCAGATGCGTGCATAGATGTATGAGAAAAATGCATGATTGAGAATGATTTGTATATTGGGTATGGATGCAACTTTCTTGTGAACGAATAATAGCCACCATCTTATAAACATAGGTTCTTGTCACATTGCTAGGAGTACTACCTTTCAAGTCGTTTGCTTGAATCATATTCACCAAGAGACAGATTTTGCATAAGGAGATGGGTCAACGCCCTTTTCATTAATGTTTGATAAGTTTCTTACATTAATAAATAAAAAGGAAATACAAAATTTATTAATCCCTTTCCTCCACAAACTCTCTAGCCAAAGGTAGGAAAGCAAAACCACGGTTCTCAATCTTCCCTAGGAAGGCATCGGTTTCAGCTAGGCTTCGGCGATAGCGAATGATGTCCCCTCCCACATTCCGCGCATTAATTCTAATAATTCGAGCATGTGCAGCAGCTTCATCCATTTGCTCATCTGTCTTGGTCATCTTTTCTATGAGCAACATATTGGTTCTGTTCAAAGCAGTGTTGTTGGCGTCGATTTGATCCTTGTGTTTTTCCATTGCTGCTAGCTTCTCGTCCAAATTCTTCACCTTTTCACGTTCCTTGTCGAGCTTTGTCCTCATGGCTTTTATCTCATTCTTCTTAACCGCTAATTCTGTTTCAACAACCTCAAAACCTTTCTTTTTAGTTTCTTCTTTTGCAATCACCATTAAACAGCTTTCCAACTCCATATATTTCTTGCTCAAATCCTCATACTTCCCAATCCTATCCATCAATTTGAACTGGACTTGTGCAAATTTTTCTTGGAAATATTCTGCACTTTCTTGGCAATCGTTAAAGTCAATCTCCATTGCTTCAAGTTCAGAGCAACTTTGCATCCAATCCAAACTCATCCCTCTTAGCTCATTCTCACTCCTTTCCCTAGCAATCTTCTCCTCACCCAACTTTAACTCAAGCTTTGTTATTCGCGCATCTCTAGATTGTATTTGCTCATCTAGAAATGCTCTCCTTTTATCTTCTTCTAGCATCATTTCTTCCAATATTGCCTTGTCTTTTCTGCTTTTGCTCAACTCTATCCGAAGTTTTTCCACTTGTCTTCTCAACTCCTCTTCATTATTGACCCTTTTCCTTTTAATAGGCTCTTCTATAGTTTGGGGAGATTTGACCCCTACATAAGGCATGGCTGAAGATGCTAAATCTCTCCATCTTGCATATCCTTCACTTGCACTTGGATCCTTCAAACCTTCTATCTCAACCAAAACCAGATGCTTCCAATCTTGTTTGATGATCTCCAAAACTTCTTGTGCAATGGGATCTTTGAACAAACCAAAGAATTGAGCAATTCCCATAGTCCTTGGAACAAACTGCATGCCCCCAAGTTGCCTTACCACCAGGGCAGGAGCATAACTCACATAACCTGTAATCCCTACCAATGGTACCCAACGTCTTTGTCCACAACTCATTAGGACTTTCACCATCGTTATCCAGGGGGCTCTCCACTTAAAATCACTATTAGGCAAACCTTCTAATTTGTCAACCCAACCTTGGTTGTCTAGATCTCCCCATTCTTCTTCTTCTACTAACTTCAGGGGTCTTTGGGTGAACCACCAAAAATTATTGAAGATAGGTTTTTTTGCTTCGATATGGCTAACCATCCAGATATACAACAACTGCGTGCAACATCTCATTGCCCCTTTTCCGGTCCTCCTACAATGATTAAGCGTCAAGATGGTTTCAGCTAAAATAGCAGCCACTGGATTGATTTGTGTATTCTCAAACTCTACATAAGCAGCAGCGGCCTCCAAGCTTACTAAACCCGTCTGGCTTGGGAACAACACAAGGCCAAATATGCCCAGGGCAATCAATCTCTCTTTTTCTAATCCCAACTTCTTTTCCAGTTCAATTTCTAGCATCCTCCATTTCAGACCGGTAGCATTCTTTTCCAAAAACTTTTCCAAGTTGGAGATTCTGAGCAGTTTTGACAGTTCGGGGATGATCTTGTCAGATCTCAAAGGCAAATAAACATGATACAGATTGTTTGGAAATTCAGTCAACATCCCATATTCCTCCATAGTGGGACATAAGTCTATGCTTCCAAAAGAAAAACACCGGTAGTCTGGATCCCAAAAATGAACTATGGCTCGCACAGCTGGGCTTAAAACTTCTACCCTTGCAATTTCCATCAAACGTCCGTATTTATTAAAAAATGCATCCTTATCCACATTCTGAAAATGAGTCGTTAACTTGTTCACCTCATTCATAATGCAATTCAGGTTCTTGATTGGTGACAGTTTCTTAGCATCGCTTCTAAGGCAGTCTCCTTCAGTCAATTGTGACAGTTCAGAGTTTTTCCCATATTCTATGATGGAAAATGTAGCGATGGTGGCCATTTCGTTCACAAGTCCTGCAATTCAAAATGCTGGGGGTTAGACTTGTTTTGATGCAAAAGGTATTATGGATCATACACCCTAAGGATAGGTTCTAGTTCCTTTATGTGAGACATAGGGTAGGTTTACTACTTGGTCTCTAAACAAGGGTCTCTCGCTGTCCCAGTGATCGCCCTCTTAAAGGCAATATGGGGGTTCAGCAGATAGTGGGATGGCACATGTACCAATCACTATCAGTCTAAACACTCAGCAAAGAGTTGGGGTTTACACAAACTTAAACCTTGACTCAAGTCATAAGGCAAGCTGCTAGTCCCCCACCTAACTTAAAGTTTAATGTGTGCTCTTGACAAGATAGTAATAATATAAGTGATGCATGACTATATCATGTATGACAGAATATAAAGATGCATGCTAAAGCTTTTAAACAAAGTATCATTCATGTAAGAAAACAAAAACCAAAAACACACATCATAAACAAACCAATTATCAAGCCTAGTCCTAAGATCCCCAGTGGAGTCGCCATCCTGTCGCACCCTCCCGAGAGCTCGACGTCGCGGCGACCCATCCTTCGTTTGCGGGGGTCGATATTGGGGTCTTTCTGTTTTGAAAAAGGGAGTCGCCACCTAGTATTATGGTCACTAGGAAACCTAACTGGTCTTTCAGAGATTCTAAGGCAAGGGACTGGTTGCGTAAAGGGAAGGTATTAGCACCCCTAGTACGCCCTACCTAAGGTAAGCTGCTTGGTGTTTGATTTGCCTTATAAATGTTATGGTGTTGATGTTCTCTAATCCCATCACTTTCCTAAGATAAGTCGGCTCTGATGAACGAAATCTAGGGTGCTTTAAAACCTATTTTTTTTGTCTTAGTATTTTATACTTTCACAACTGGTAAACCGTGGAGTAAAAAAAAAAAATTGAAATGTCCTCGATTATAATCAAGGCTTCTTTCAAGGATATGTGCGGATTTATTATTCCTAGAAAATTATTTTGGATATTTACCACTCCGGGTTTCTTTATCCAAATATTAACAGTGAATAATAACAAATTATCCCCAATAATATTTTGGATATTCGTCCTTTAAGGATTTCTTTATCCAAACATTAGTGGTGAATAATAACAAATTATCCCCAATAATATTTTGGATATTCGTCCTTTAAGGATTTCTTTATCCAAACATTTGTGGTGAATAATAGATGAATTCCCCCAAAATAAGATTTTTATATTTTTTGGAATATTGGCCAATACCCTTTGGAGTTTTACAAACATGTTGTAAAATCCAGAAATGCAAGAAAAATGATTTTTGTTGTGTTTAAGAAATCCATGCGAAAACACATTTTTGAAACTTCAAATATTTGTTTTTTAGATAAAAGACGTAAAAACAATGTTAGGGTATTGGCCGTATGCATGAAAACAAAACATTTTTTTTTTAAATAAACATTTTTTTTTTGTTGACGAAAACCGGGTATTTTCATACCGGATTTGTATCTTTATAGTACAAAAATACAAACTTGCAGAAAATCACAGATTTTTTGAATACATATTTGAAGAAAAACTTTTGAATGGGCCATACCCGGCCCAAAAGGAAAATGGGCCGAAATCAGCCCAACAGCATGGGCTTACTTTCTACAGGGCTGGACTCAGCCCAGCAGCATGGGCTGGGCTGGGGTTCCAGCCCAAAACAAGTATGGGCTGGTTACTGTACACCAGAATAGTAACCGGGGTTACTGTGCATATGCACAGTAAGTAACTAGTGAAATAGCATTTCACTGTTCAAGTGAATTATATTGCACTTGAACAGTGAAATGCAAGGAAATGGTGCATGCACAGCGACGAGAAGGAGAAACAAACCTGGTGGCAGAAGCGATGTTGAAGACGATGGCGAACACTCCCTGTGATGCTGGTGCCGGTGGAGAGGCAGCCGACGAGGTCTCCCGGTGGTTCTGACGGTGGCAGTGGCTGAGAAGCTCAATGTCAGCAACTGCTTTTCTGCAGTATTTCTTCTCCTTTATGCAGATGCACCCGCCTCTATTTGCCTTCCTCCTTTGCTTCTGTTTGGTTCTTCTTCTCTTGATCACGGGTGTTTCCTTCTGTCAGCTGTTCGCCCTCCTCAATGTACAACGGTTTCACTCAATGGTGGCGCGGCGTGTGGGAGACAGATGATGAGCTTTTCTGGTTTGTCTTTGGCCAAGGAAAAGAGGGAAAGAACGGCGCTGGTTTAGGTGGGGTGAGAGGCTGAGAGTTTCGGTCAGCTGTTGTGGGGAAGAAAAAAAATCAAAAGCCCAGGGGGAGGGGGTTGGAGCTGGCGGCCGGCGTTGGAAGTAAAGGAAGAAATCTGCAGAAATTGGGCGAAAATGCTGGTTTTTTGGCTGACTTTGGACCCGATTTTCTCCGTCCCCAGGTCTTCAACAGAGATTCTATTTATAGGCGGTGTAAGAGGGTCATATTGTCTATATTGGGGAAAATTTTCAGCCCTTGATTCGACTCGAGGAATCCAAACCGTTGGTTCAAAGTGTGCACCTCGAGCTGCCAAATTTGGCAGCTCAAGGCTGTGAACTGCCCGAGGTGGCCACTTTGAGCCACTCAACGGAGCCGTTTCTAAATATTTCGACCCGACCGGACCATTCTCCAGGATAAAGGGGTTTCAGGTGGACATGTTGGTGCACGTTTTGTCGAATTTGAAGGCCAGACGAGCCGAAAAATGCGCCTGGAAAGCAGCCACTCGGGCAGCTTTTTGAGGAAGAAAGTGAACAGTAACAGGCGACGTGTCACCTGCGCCATTTTCAAATCAGTCCTCCAGTTTTTAATTTCTTCAATTTGGCCCTGGATCAAATCCAAAACAGCCCCTCTGATTTACGCGCCTTTTCCAAATTGGTCCCTGGTTTCGAATTTTCTCAATTAAGTCCCTAATTGGCCCTTAAACTTCAATATCTATGCAATTAAGCCCTTGATTTGACCTAATAAATTCCTAAAAATTATAATGTGGCCCCAGAACTTTAATTTCTTCTAATTAAAGCCCAAATTGACTTAAAATCAATTTATCTTGCAATCAAATCCTCTATAAATTGAAACATAAAAATCCAATTAAGTCCATAAACATCCAAATTTGGGCTTTTCTCCTCAAAATTCAAATTTTCCTTCTCAACAGGGCTCTCATCCTTCAAGAATATATTGTCAAAAATCAAATCTTTGTATTTTTAACCTCCTTGACCAATTTTCCGACCATTTTCTGAGCGCTCCTACCTCCTGTTATTTTTCTAACCTCCTTTGGGCTTTTTATTTTTATTTTTTTTGTGGGGACCCAAAAATAGGTTACAACAACTTCCATGAAAGTTTGGGTGGACTTGCTCTTCATTAGTATATGGGCCTTGGTAGAACCGATGAAACTGTTAAAGAATATGTTCAAAGATGGCAAGGACATGTTGTTCAAGTTAACACTTCTTATAAGTAGTCTTTGGAAAATTGAGTAGTTGGTGGAGGCAATGTTTTGTACTCTATGAGGAGTAATGGACAATATTTACATCAACTGAGGACAATATTGCTCAAAGGCAGTCTATGATAGTGAATTACTTGATGAACTTTAGAAGCAGTTGTGAGTAAAGTTACACTTGGAAATTTTCATGGCTAAAAGTCCTGCTTGCCCAGTTAATGCATAAAAAATGTTATCACATTAGTTAGGAGCGATTTGCAACAATCATTGATAATAGATGATTTGATAAACTCTTTCAGAGAAGTGAGAATAATGGAGCTTCGCTTCTCCATCAAAATGGTGGGTGATGGTGCAAGCATACTAAAAATTAGGGTGCATCATCTGAATAGGGGGATAGTAAACGCACCTGGGTATTTTTGTTTCAAAGGCAGATTCTTTTGAACAACAGCAGATACAACTTCACCCATACTTACCGTTTCATGACCTTTCAGTTTCAAAGCTCTCTTGGTAGTACACAACTCCTTCAAGAATTTTGCATACTTGGGAATTTGCTTGATAGCATCAAGCAAAGGAATATTGAGTTCTACTTTCTTGAAAACCTCTAAAATCTCTTTTTCTTTGTCCTCTTTCTTTGACCTAGAAGAACTCACAGGAAAGGGTGGAATTGTTTTAAAACTGGAAGTCATTGATTGAGGACTTACCTTTAGAGTGTTGGTCGTGGTTTCAATTTGTGAAGGAGAAGGATGTTTCTTTTTTGTACTCAATTCAGTTTCTATCTCTTCTTCTTCCTCCATCTCAATTTGTTTCGAACTTTTCTCTTCAAGTTCTTTCCCACTTCGCAGCATCATCGCACTAACATTCTCTTTTGGATTCAATGCTTGGGAGGGCAATTTTCCATTCATTTGTGCTTCTAATTTCCCCACACTTGAAGCTACTTGCCCCATTTGCTTCTCCAAGTTGTGAATACTTGACCTTGTTTCCTGTTGAAAAGACATGACATTTTGTTGCAAGGTCACAGTGTTAGAAGCCAAAGTTTTCATCATCTCACGAAGATCATCATTGGATGACGACCCCATAACATTGGAGTTTGTGAATGGAGGGGGTTGTCTTGCTTGATAATTCTGTTGGGGCTGAAATCCATGGGGATGGAATTGTCGGCCTTGATTGCCTTGTTGAGGCTGGTTCCCATACCGTAGGTTGGGATGATCTCTCCATCCAGGATTGTACGTGTGGGAAAAAGGATCATACTTACGCTGAGGTTGTCCATTGAATGCTCCATCAACTGCATTAGCTTGTTCAATGTAATCTTCTTGCATTGTTGGGCACATATCTGAAGCATGTCCTTGTAAGGAGCATATGCTACAAACTTTCACCTGTTGTATATTGCCACAAGCCAAAGAACGCACAAGAGAAGTAAGATCATTAACTTTATTCTCAAGGTTAGAAATACTTATCTCATTTACTCGTTTATTTGCGAAGTCTCCACGAGTGCCAAACTGTTTCGAGTTGGCTGCCATGTTTGAGATCAATTGGCGTGCAGCCTCGGGTGTCTTATCTACCAATGCCCCTCCACTTGCAGCATCAATGATACTACGGTCAGTAGGCATCAATCCTTCATAGAAATATTGAATGAGCAGTTGATCGGGTATTTGATGATGAGGGCATTGAATACACAGTTGCTCAAATCTTTCCCAATACTCGGAAAGTGTCTCTCCATGAGATTGTCGAATCCCACATATTTCTTTCCTTATATTGGCAACTCGAGATGCTGGGAAATACTTCTCAAGGAAGATCTTCTTCATGCCATTCCACGTTCCAATTGAGCCTGGTAGAATGGAGAAAAGCCATGCCTTTGCTGCCCCTTTTAAAGAGAAAGGGAAAGCTTTCAACTTAACATGTTCTTCATCAACTCCATTCGGTTTCATGCCAACGCAAACCATATGGAATTCCTTGAGATGAGTATGAGGATCTTCTTCTGCAAGACCATTGAAAGTTGGTAGCAAATGTATAAAACCATATTTGAGCTCAAAGTTTACATTATTGTCAATGTTTATGCATAATGGTTGATTTTTCACGTTAAGAGCAGCAAGCTCCTTGAGTGTTTGTTGTCGTGCAATAGCCATGGTGTTAAGGCGAGCTTCCTTACGTAACCTGCGTAAAGTTTTTTCTATTTCGAGATCCAAATGCACTTGACTTTGATTAGTAGAATGGGTTACTGGCATAAATCATCAAAAAAACTCAAAAGAAACCAACCACACAAGAGATCGAAAACAATGCAAATTGTATGAAAATCCTACGGTAGAAAACAAAAACTGCCTAAAAACCCTAGAAAACAGCGAAATTTGGCCTCGATAGGGTGGAGCTAGTGGTTTACCACTAGTCCTGTTGAGAACGTCGTTTCCCTTCAGGAAACAAAACTCCGATACCTAATTCCACCAAAAACTCTATTTTGAACAGTACCGCTGCCGCAAGTGAACAGTACCGTCGCAAGCAAAAATTCTGTCTTTTTTCTTTTTGAATTACAGAAAATAAAAATAACAATACAAGCACAATAATCAACTAAAATTACTTCCCTGGCAACGGCGCCAAAATTTGTTGCGATGTCGCGGTCGCACAAATTAATTACCCTAGCTTCAAACACAACACACAAGATAGTATAGAGCAAGCAAGGGGTCGATCCCACGAGGAAGATTCAAGTCAGATTTTTATGCTAGATGATATGTAATTTGGGGGGGGTTAGGACGTTATCTAGGCTAAAGCAAAAGAAAACAGAAAACTATCAAACTAAATTTAATAAAATCAGAAAATTATCAAGAGAACAAACCTTGGTCACAAGCACACATCCACCTACAGAAATCAGAACTGATCATGGAAACGAAACATCAATTTATATTTTGAATATTTATCTCTTCTTAACATTGGTTAGTTAACGGATCCGCCGTATAACTAGCCCTAACCATCAAACATCCACAGTGTCCGCACTAGTAATTTAATTCAATGGCAGCCTTAAGAACTAGATAAGTTGATTAATCAAGAAAACATAACTGTCCGCAGTCTATGTTTGATTTGATTGAATGTTCTCCCTAAGATTAATAACGTAGATCCGCCACAATTATTAAACTCAGTTGCTTCACAAGTTCATATACCACAACTCCGGTTTTGATATCAAACTTAACAATAGATTGTCTACAATAATAACTTAGAGTCCGCTCTAGCAATTAAAATAAACAATCATAGGAAAAATAAGCATAGGAGAACAAACATATTCATCATATAAACTGAAAAGAAAAGGTAAAATAAATCTCACAGTTCTTGAAATCCGAAGGTTTCCATGTCCTTGCAACCAAGAAAAAGTGTTTAGCCTTGCATGTTTGTTGAACAACTAATCAAAAAGAAGGAAGAATGCATAATTTAGGGTTTCTTAGAGGAAGGGGGCGTTTTTCTCCCTTTGGCTGGCTGCCCCACTTCTCTTCTCTCATTCTTTTTATATCCTAGGAAACCCTAGGTCTCTATTTTACAAAATAGTCCTCCATTAAGTAGACTGTTTACATTTAAGTACTTCAATAACTATTTTCCTATAAAAGAAGAAATAGCCTTGCATGAAATCTTCAAGCTTTGACTTAGAGGAGCTAAATTGCTGAAATAAAAACTTGGATATTGGTTTAGATGCTTCGGAACGTAATTTGGACTCGTTTCTTCACGAAACCTGTTTGCTGGCAGAATTCAGATGTCATCTTTGAAAAATCATATCTCCCTCATATGACATCTTTTTTGGCTGAAATTTTGAGCGTTTATATAACTTTGAGTCATGAATCCAAAAAAATTGAGTTTGCATCAATTGGACTTCTGTAGCTCTAGATATTCAAGTTGGAATGGCCAAAGGTCAACACTGGCAGATTGCGAGATTTGACTTTGAAGGCTGCGATTTCCAGCTCTTCCTTATTTTATTTTCTTGCCTTAGATGTACAGAAAGGTATGGATGTTACCTTTTTAATTCCACTGGAATCACTTCATTTCAACCTCTAGAGCTCACGCTCTGCACAAAACATCGACTGAAGGTCAAATCTGCCAATTATCTCCAATTTACTCCTTTTTGCATCTTTCATCCAAAAGTACCTTCAAAACATAAAACAAAGAATATCAAGGCATTTTATATATAAAACATAGGCAAAACACTAGTTAAATGTGGGTGAAACTATTGAATAATATGGTTGCATCACTAACGAAGTTTGTCACTTCTCAAAAAAATAGTTAATTGAGCAAAGTTTCATTTATCACTTAAAGGTCCAAGCTGTGCGACAACAAAGCAATCAAACGCATTGATCACATGAGTAAAACCCATATGGGCTAAAGAGTCAAAAGATCAAATCCTAGAAATTACAAACCTCATCCATCAAACAATAGAGAAATGGCAAGAAAGGGAGGCTATATTTCAAAACAGGTAAAATGCATGCATAAACATCATAAAAAAAAAGATTTCAGGAATTTTTCAAGGATTCTTCTCGAAAGCAGTCAGAAAGGTTTAGCAAATGTGAACCATTAGAAATCCAATCTAGAAACTATTTTAATCCATCAAAAAATCATATTTGTATTTTAATACAAAAAAAAGATATAAAAGAAAATAAAATGACCAAAAATATTTTTTGCATGATAGAACATGTTTTAAAAATATCAATTATTTAAGAAAAATAGCTTTTTATATTTTTGCATGTCGTATGGATTTAATAACAAATTTATTAAAGCCACGAGAACTTAGCTTACATTTCAAAAACATCAAAAATTATTTTGTTTATTTTAATATCCGATATTATGAACTTATATGTATGGCATATTCGTGATATTAAAAGGGTAGTTTTTTTATTTTTATATTTTTTTAGCGTTAGAATGGTTAGATTTAACCCATAAAGCTATGATCCATTTTACTGTTGTGGACCGACTTTTGACTCATAGACAAACCAATATATAGAAAAGCATAACTTAACAAAAATCAGATAAAACAAACAATACAGCTTACTTTATGTAAGGCATATGAGGGGTAATACGTCATTTCTATATATAATCAGTTCTCTTATTCAAACTGTGAGACAAGTTAGGGTTTTTAATGATCAAAATACTTTGTAACGACTTCAAACATTTTTAATTGATAAAGAACAAGAATTTCTTATACATTCCATCTACATCTCAATGATTCCGATCCAGGAAAATATACACCACGACGCTACACACATACGAAAGTTTTTAGGACCACTCAATAATAAAGATTTGAAGTTGTTACTAGTAAATCTCGATTTCAAATAGTAGGTAAGATGGGATAAGATAGAATCTAGATTGGGAGAAAGTTATTTTTTATTGCTTAACTCGAGATTATTGAACCTTTGAAAAAGAAAAAAGTCATAAATAAGGGTGATTATAATCTTAAATTAAGCATGGTATTATAATTTTAAAATACATGTCCCAAGCGTTTATATTCCAAACGGTATTTAGAAGGGGGGGAAAGAGATAAAAGACAATAAGCAAAACGAAGTAAAAAAGGCTTTGTTTCACCATTGTTGTGTAATCTTGTTGCCAATTGGCAATATCCTTCTCATCTTGCAAGATAGTTTGAAGTCCCGATCTTTAATCATATGGTGAAAATAAAATTTTCATTAACTCTTTACTCTTAATGAAGATAGTGCGCTTTTGACTGAATTTAGTTTTAACGTAAAAAAAAATAAAAATCTACAGGAATACATTGCTTATTTGCGTTTACCAAATATGTGACAAACTGGTAATCGTACCAATATTCCCTTTTATATGGTAAAAAAAAACCTTTTTTTATATAGAATCGGGAAATGTACCATATAAATAGACCCGGGCAGTAGAGAATATTTGATAAAAATAAAAATTAAAAAATGGTGGCTACTAGCTAGTTTGATGAATAAGAAAATTTAATTTGCAACGGACTCATTCAGGCAGCCTGAACACAATGAATTAACATAAATGATGATGACACCCCATGACTCCGGACAGAGCTGCTGATATTATAATTGTTCCCATAGTTTACAGTAGTTCCATACAAATGCCACCCCTTCCTTGCTTGAAGGGGCATCAAGAATTTGAGCATACAAGCCCTTGCATTTAGGTAACAGTTCAAGTATCCCACATTGCGAAGAAAATTTGATTGCTTGGAAATTAACAATATGATATTGCATTTTCTTGATTTGAAGAACTCTATTATCTATAAATTGTCTTTCGAATGGCAATCACGTACTGGAATAGTGAAAAGATGCAATGCAAATCAACCAGCACAAAGTCTCCTTTTCTGCTTCTGTAAATCTAAATTGTAAGAGATAAAAGACTTCAAATAAACTAGTTGGTCTTAAATGAGCACCCTCAGGGAGGAAAATACTAACGAGTATGATCCCATAAATAAAGTAGCTGGTCTCAAATGAGAACACGCAGAGAGGAAAATACTATTGAGTATATTATCCCAGCAGGTTCGAGTTCAAATTTGGGTTTTGAAATTAGTGTACACCAATCAAATGTTACTTCAAGGAGAGTTTTACTCTTATTCTTTCATTACAGAACTCGAAGGAGAGTTATCTTTTATGAGTGTGTGTAAGAGAGACAGAGAGATATTGTTGTGTAGCAGTGTAGGTACTGTGTTTTCTCTGGGCTTTGTCATGAACTTTGTCTGGTATCATGTAAGCAAGAGCATCTCATTATAAAGGACAAAAGTTTAGTTATACAAACTTAATTTGTAAACTCTTCGATCTAATCTACTCTTCTTCTTTAATTTGGAATTGTTGTCTTCTAGCCGGAACACTTGTTTTTCCCTTGTCCCAATCAAATAATTAATAGTTCTCATTTGAAATTTCTACCCTTCCCTCAACGAATAGAAGATAGAAATATTTCCCACGGGTTACGATAAAAACAGAGAAAGAGGCAGGCAGATGGCCAAGGAGGAGATTAAATTATAATGGAATGGATATGCATCTAGCAAGATAAATATAATAAATAAATAAATAAATAGAGTTGTGAACATGGCATACCCTCATCGTTAGCCCTAATTCCTAGGCATTAATTTCATGTCATGTTTATTTTTATATCAAAGTTCAATCATAAATAAACAAAATATATCTGTTTTATACATCACAAAGATACAAAACTATATTAGGTTAAAAAAAAGTTGTTGAAACACAAGTTATTTCAAGAATACTTTTATCGTGATTTAAAAAAAATACCCTCTATGTTGTCTATGATTCTCATTGATAATAAAGTAAAGGTATTTGCCAATTCAAAAGTTAAAAGAATGATGAACCCTAGTCCCCGTTACAACGGTTAATGATAAGGCATAGCAAATTAAATATCTGGGATTAGGAGAAAAGATATGCTAAAGGCTCAGTTGCGAAATTTAGCATATCTCAGTGGTTCGACTAGTTTTGCTTGCCATGTGACCTGCTTGTCAAGCCATAATGCAATAATTCGAATGAAGTTCCGATATATGAGCTTGAAACCTGTTGAAAGGTGAAACCTCCACGGAATTACTCAGGAAATGTGTGATTTTCGTTACTAATATGTGCTTGAAAAAAATGAGATACAACATGGATATGAGTTATAATTTTTTTCAAAATGATGCCACAAAAATGACCCAACTCACATATTTAGTCAAGCATTTGATTAATTCTAATGATGGATTTGTCAAATAATGACAACATGATATGAAAAAGAAATTACTACTCCCATAATATATATATATATATATATAAAGAAACTACTGTCATTTTGTAAAGGAGGGAATGAAACATGGATGGTTTTCGTGGAATGACCAGATTTCGATTTCGTAGCTTGTAGAGGGAATCAAATGAGAGATTAGCATTACATTTTTCCAAACAAGACAAACTATCATGATTAATTTGAAGAAGAGTCATACAAACATGGACGTACGTAAAGCTAATTTCTATGCTTCATTTGATTTTCTTGCAAATTAATGCAGAATGTCATGTTGTGATTAATTCCTGTATTGAAAAACCAAATGGGCTGTGATTAATTAACCTTAATCTCTAATTAACTAACTTTTTTTCAGTAAGTTCAAATGTCGTTGTCTTTGTTTCTGTTGGCATGTCGCTTTGCCTCTGAAATCTCAAATTCAGATGAGGAACAGTCTAGGGAAACTTCGTGTAGATAATCCTAGCCAAAAAGAGAAGCATGGCTAGAGGATATTTGGTAATTAGCTGGACAAACAAGTTAATTAAGTCAATCAAACAATTGGAGAACAGATTAATTTTGATAATATAATCTGTGATGGGCTCATCCAAGCAACTTGATCTCTCTATGTGTGTTTAAAATTCTACATTCGTACTAGACCATCTTCATCTGTTAGCTTTTGAATAATTAGAATTGAACACCACACAATTCCGATATATAATTTCTTTTTAAAGCTTAATTTGATTCGCATGTTCCCAGCATGTTCCGATCGGATCTTATTGCTTGTGTTGTATTAAATTTCATAAATAAATTAACAAGCAAACGTGTACTATCTCTGGATAGCAAGAAAACAAATGAGTTTGATTATGAACCTAATCCTGAGTCCTGACTGGCTGACCCTAATATATATATATATATATAATCCTATGAAATTTGTTTGATTTGGTGATAAGAAGGGTTTTTTTTTTTTGAGTTACAATTTTAAGATCAATATTTATTCTTTTAATGTATCTATATGACAATGTGAAGGATGTATCTTGAAGATTGTTTTGAAAAAAAGAAATTAGTCTTGATTATCATGTAAATTATTCTGAAGTTATAAAAATCGTTCCTGGCCTTAATATCATCTATTCCGATTGTGTCAGTTTTGACACTAGTTGTAATGGAATTATTTTCATACTTACTTAGGTTTATGTTTTTCATAAAATCTAATTAGAGATGCATATTGTAAATCATTAAATTTCGTATTTGAGTTTAAGTTTATCATGAAGATTATAGATGGTGATAGATGAATTATTCTCAGTTTAATTTATATATTATGTATTTTTTAGATTTGAGATTTTTCTCTAAAGAAATACATCATTTTGAATGTAAACAAAATAATAAAAAAAAAACTAAAACTAAATTGTAATTCAAAAATAAGATAATGTGGATTGCAACATAAATATTGTAAAGTCATTTTTCACTTCTCGATAAAAACAAAATGCTTTGCTTATAAGGGTAATATAGTTTTTTTTCATATTATACATTGATCATTATTAGAATGGTTCAAAAAAATGATTTTTTTAATTTTTTTACAATAAAATGACGTAAACTCCATTAAAAAAAATTGATGTTAGAGGGCTTTTTAGTTTTTTTTTAGTGCAATTAATGACTTGATTACCCTTATATCACTTCCCACAACAAATTTTAGTAACTCTTCGATCAGAGTTCCAGTTCTTCAAAATTGCAATGATAAAATACGAAATGCTTTTGGATAATTAGTTATTAAATTCATGGCATACATCTTTTGATTTCTTTATGCTAGAAAAGAGAGAGAGAGAGAGAGAGAGAGAGAGAGAGAGAGAGAGAGAGAGAGGATTTAAATCATTAACGGCGGCTAGATGTCGGTTCGTCGCGGCCGGCCCTTGGCTGGACAAGATCAATGTGAATAAAGCAATTTAATTATATGTTGATAATAATAAATTAATGATTAGAGTCCTCCCAATATTTTTCTCCGAAGACTTTTTTTTTTTTTTTGAACGTTCTAAAGAGTCTGTCGACAACACGGCTGTGATAAAACGAATAAAATGCTATAGATTTCCAAAAACTTTATGCTGAAGCAATTTAATGACTTTGATCAATGTGGTGAGGTGGACTGAAGATGACATTACGAATTAATTATTCACCGATTATTGCTGGCGGTGCTAATTGAGAGAGATTATGGAGATTTGTTTACTGATTAATGAACAAATGAAAGGCAGGTTTGTTTTTATGTTGTTTTTGAAAAAAAATTAAAATAAAATATTTTTTATTTTAAATTAATATTTTTTAATGTTTTTAAATTATTTTGACATACTAACATTAAAAATAATTTTTTAAAAATAAAATAATTTTATTTTAATATATTTTTAAGTAAAAAATATTTTAAAAAGTAACTATTATTATTGTACTGTAAAATATCTGAAAAATAGAATTGGTCATATTCAGTTTTGCTTCATCCAAGGATCTATTGCCTCTTTACAATAGTGATTAAATTGAAGTTTTATGAAATTTTTAAAAATTTTGAATATTTTACTATATTAATATTCAAAAAAAAAAATATATATATATATATATGTATATGAGAGACAAGTTGAGTTGATTGAAACCATTTTTTTTTCGTTCTTTCTATGAATCTGACGGTGCTAATAAATTTAATGCTGTTCGTTTTTCGAACACTTATTTTTCTCCTTTTTTTTTATTACGAGAGACATTTACAGTACATATATCAACGTCATGGATTCTCATCTGTGTACTTTTTTTTTATTTTTTATTTTCCGAAAACATAATGCAATTTGTCCCACATCGACTCTAATTGGAGGTTTGATAGAAGAGTACATCATATATTACGGGACACTGTTCAACTTTCTGATACAATATATATATTGTCATATTTTAAAAAATAAACTAATTTTTATATATATTTTTAAGTAATTTTAATGAGTTAATATCAAAAAAAATATTAAAAATTATTTTTTAAAATAAAAAACAATCATTGTCACACTTATAAACACCACTTGAAACATCTCCCATAACCTTCACAAGTTTTTATAAAACTACTAACCATGCAAGTAAAAACAATAATCTCCATGAATAGCCAGTCAATAGAACAACCTCTAAGAAGATGATTCACAGGCAACATGTGTATTTATATATATAATCCAAAAATTCATTATATACTCACAATAATATACATTTAGACGAATTTTCTTCTCTTTATTTTTCCGACCAATAAGAAATTAATGGCTTAGCAAGAGACCAAAGGGCAGTAGAGAAGGCAAGAAGGGAGTGGCTACACGCCGGCGGAAGTTTTAGCTGCTTCTACCCTTCCGCCAACTACTTAAAGAAGGGAGTGACAAAAAAAAAAAATTCTAATTTTGTTTCCTTCTCCCACCCATCATCTCTCTCTGTTTTTCTTTTGTTTTGTAAAACCTCGCCGCCTCTGTATCAGGGCCGAAACGTAGGGTTTCATTAACATTATTAATTCCCTTGATTGATAGTTAAAAAAATTAATTTAATTTAAAAATTTAAATGATTTAAATAAAATTTTAAAATATAATTTATATTATTCTCCAACACATCTTCAAGTAAAAATTATTTAGACTTGAAATTTGCATAGCTTTATATTACTTTATTCTTAATTTTTTATTAAATAAATAGGAACTGTAAGATTCTAACTTATAATTACTTGGTTATCAAGACTTTGTTATCATGTCAAAAAATTAATATATAAATAATGCACAATCTAATTAATAACATGAAATTACTTACCTAACTATTAATTAACACAAAATCACGTATACACAATTAATTAATTAACCTAACACCAAACTGCATTTGGTTTCTACAGGAAGGGAAGGCATAAGAACAGAAAATTAATGGTTGTGGTATTAGGTGAAATGACTTTACAGTTTAAAAACCTATCGCCAGAATTGAAATCTTGGGACATAATGATAGGTGAAGATGACTTTCTTTTATGTAATTCTTCTTTTCTTGTTTAGTATTCCATGATTCACACAGTATAATCCTTTACATGGACTTTCTATATTGTATCTTCCATTCCCTAATGTTCGCTTTTCCAATTCGTCGTCTTCCACCAGCCAGCCAGCCAGCCTGCCCTCCCTCTAGCAGCCCTTCTCTCTTAGCTTCCAAGCAATATGGCAACAAAAAGGGGAGACAATATAATAGATAATGTTTATATTTTTGTTCATAACCCTAACAACTCATGCCCCATATTCAATACTCAACGCAGAAACAAAATGTAGACTTTTAGTAGAAGTGTTCTATCTTACGGCATTGACTGCTCATGAGTGAGATCTGGGAAGGTGACCATAATTTCAAAATACGTGAAAAATGTTCATATAACTTTTTCTTATTATCCTTTTACATTCAAACATTAAATTTAGCTGGTATCTAAGAAGATTGTTAACTATTCTGAATGTACTAAGTTGATGTGAAGGAAAATCGTTCGAGAATAAGATTTAATGTCGATTAATATATATATAAACTAGTTTATATATTTACTAAATTTGCTGATGAACTGATCAATTGTTGCTAGCGGGTGGATTTTTCATCATTATCATGCTCATTGATTTTTGACAGCTGTGTGCATGAACTAGGACGATGACTTTTAAGCAAATGGGCATGAAGGTCGATCGGAGACGAAATGGAGACTAGATATGCTGCCATGCCCCCATGTGCTAGCTTACCTTCTTTAATTCTACTGCTATTTTGGACTTCCTCTTGTTTAAGGATTTTAATGGAAATAATTGAAATTGGTAAATGTCCCACAAAATTAATAAAATCATTCAATTTTGTTGTTCGAATTAGAACAATACCATGAAAATATTGAATATTGTTAATGAAGGGACAACTTGGCTACTCTTGTAACCAGCTAGCTAGCTCTAGGTGGTTTTCAGAGTAGTGGGAACGTGTTGATGTGGAGAGAAAGAAACTCGCATTACTATTAATTCTTGCACGAAATGAAAATGCTCTGAGAAATCAAAATAATCAACCACGTTCTCTTTTGCATCTTGTTTTTTATTCTCTAAATAGTGTGCAACTCAAAATACCTGGAAAAGCTGCATGCAGTGGCATGCATTTATAGAGATCCACATGCAATCTCATAATTGAGAAATCACATGCAAAATTGATCAAAATATACCATGTCCAAGTCAAAAAAACAAAACAAAATAAAATAAAATCAAGTGTTTGTATAGTGAAGGGAAGGTGCTTATAATGTGGCTAGCTATTATAAACGTGTATTGTTGAAGAATTAGGAGAGATTTGCAGTTCTCAAACCCGAAGTAATGTGCACGTCGTCTCCGACTAGCTCTTCTCATTCGTAATTAATATAATATTAGCACAAACAAAACTAAAACAAAGAAAGATGAAATTTGGTTATTAGATAAGCATTTCCGGCTGGGAATCAGATCATGATTTGTTGAGTGGACGGGCAGGAAGCATAGAGGAGCTTCCTGCTGCCTGCCTATTTTACAACTATATATTAGATAGAAGGATAGCAAATCTATAGATTTCGAGGAAGAACGGTATTTGATGATTCTTGGTAAAGCAATTACCATTCAGAACCAAAAAAACATTATTTTTTAATTATTTGGAGTGTTTCTATTGGATTAATATAGTAATATTCGAAGCTCATGAATCATAAAATGATGCTAGGCCAGCAGCAATAAATAATTGAACAGGGTAGAGGAGTGGAATTATTAAAGAATGACTCTGAAATAATAATGAGATTAAAACATGATTAACTTATTCTGTACCATGTTATAGATTAAATTAAATGAGTAGTTGGAAATTAGTTCTGAACAAATAGAGAAATCCAAGAGATCAAAACAGTGTTTGATTTTATTTTAAAAATAAAAAAGTAATAAAAGACCAGCTAGAAAAAACCCATTTGCTAGATTAATCTAGAGACCGACTGTATTGGTCCGTGATGATTCCTCTCCTTTAACGACTACACTTGCTATAAATACTTTGTATTCCATGCATGTTTTCTCATCTACACAGACAAAATCACTAAATTTCCCCTTGCCTTCTCTTAATCCAGTAATAAAGAGAATAGGTGTAAAAGTCCAACACATTGCCGATAGGTGGTGGAATTTCAGGGGGAGGAATGACAGGTTCTAGCGGCGGCTCCCTCTGGGGTCGTCTTTGGCCTCAATTGGCCGTGGCATTGGTTATTCTCTTTGTTTCAAGCAGTGTAGGTTCAGTCTCAGGAGATGCTTATGTTTATAGTTCACCACCTCCACCTTATGTATACAAGTCTCCACCACCTCCATCACCATCTCCTCCACCTCCTTATAAATACAAGTCACCACCTCCTCCATCACCTCATCCACCACCATCATACGTGTACAAATCCCCACCACCTCCATCTCCATCTCCTCCTCCACCATATATCTACAAGTCACCTCCTCCACCTTCTCCTTCCCGACCACCACCGTATGAGTACAAGTCACCACCACCACCACCATCCTCATCTCCCCCACCACCTTACATCTACAAATCACCTCCTCCACCTTCACCATCCCCGCCACCACCTTATGTCTACAAGTCACCGCCTCCACCTTCACCATCACCACCCCCACCTTACATCTACAAATCTCCTCCACCCCCTTCACCATCCCCACCACCCCCCTACTATTATAAGTCTCCACCACCTCCTTCGCCATCTCCCCCACCACCATATGTCTACAAGTCACCGCCTCCACCTTCATCATCACCGCCTCCACCTTACATCTACAAATCTCCTCCACCCCCTTCACCATCCCCACCACCCCCCTACTATTATAAGTCTCCACCACCTCCTTCGCCATCTCCCCCACCACCTTACTACTACAAGTCTCCCCCACCACCCGATCCTTCACCACCACCTCCATACTACTACAAGTCACCACCTCCACCTTCATCATCACCACCCCCACCTTACATCTACAAATCTCCTCCACCCCCTTCACCATCCCCACCACCTCCCTATTATTATAAGTCTCCACCACCTCCTTCGCCATCTCCCCCACCACCTTACTACTACAAGTCTCCCCCACCTCCCTCACCATCTCCCCCACCACCTTACTACTACAAGTCACCACCACCCCCTTCACCATCTCCACCACCCCCTTACTACTATAAATCCCCACCATCACCCAAAAAATCACCACCACCACCATACTACTACAAGTCACCACCTCCTCCCTCACCATCACCGCCCCCACCATACTACTACAATTCTCCACCACCACCTACTCATTCACCACCTCCACCTTATTACTACAAGTCACCACCACCACCCTCACCACCTCCTCCCCCTCCATACTACTACAAGTCTCCACCTCCTCCTTCACCATCTCCTCCACCACCATACTATTACAAATCTCCTCCACCACCTTCAAAATCTTCTCCACCTTCTTATTACTACAAGTCTCCACCACCTCCAACTAAGTCCCCACCACCTCCAACACCATACTACTACAAGTCTCCACCACCACCTTCACATCCTTTACCACCACCCTACTATTACAAATCTCCACCACCACCTAAAGCTCTACCTCCTCCGTACTACTACACTTCCCCCCCTCCTCCCATCCCTTACCCTCACCACCACCATCATGACTTAATTGTCAAGGTGGTAGGAAAAGTTTATTGTTACAGATGTTATGACTGGGGATATCCAATGAAGTCACATGATAAAAAGCATCTAAAAGGTACATTTTGTGTTAAAATGATTAAGCATTTCTAATATTGTTTATCTTAAACTTGCAAGTATTTTATGATTCATCAAATTTAGTTTTGTTTGTTCAATGAAATGGACAACACTAATTTATAGCATCTTCATGCATATTTTTAGCTTGATATTAGATATCATACATATATTCACTATCTTTCTATGTATAAATGTCTCTAAGGATATATGATTGATCCATTTTTCAAAGAAAAATAATAGTATTTGATGGAAACCAATTCACTATTGAACACGATTTAAACTATGGATATTAATTATTGGAGTTCATATGCACAAACACACAAATTTTGTCAACATTGTTAATTTGCATGTCCCAAGTTTTAAATTTTCACTCCAAACACTAGACTATGTTACCTTAGCCATGACATAATACCTCAAAAGAAACAAGGATCATGGTGTGTGTGTGTGTATATATATATATATATAGAGAGAGAGAGAGAGAGGGGTCCAAATATGAAATATCCAATAAATAATCAATTAACGTGTAGTAGTTGTCATATTGAATTAATAATTGAATTGAATGACAAACATGTCTAAAACATCCAAATGTAAAGCTAATTAACTAATACTATTAATTATATTACATTAGAAGAACAACAAGCTTATTATTTATTTTACTTTGACCTGCACAACAAGCTTGATGCTATAAAAATATATATGAATTTGCTCACTTTCATTATTGTGCGTGGAATAGGTGCCGTGGTGGAGGTAACATGCAAGGCAGGTACTAAGAATGTCAAGGCCTATGGTAAAACCAAGATCAATGGAAAATACAGTATCACTGTTAAAGGCTTCAACTATAAAAAGTATGGAGGAAAGGCATGCAAGGCCAAGCTTCACGCGGCACCAAAAGGTTCATCATGCAATATCCCAACTGGCCTACACTGGGGTAACAAAGGTGCCTCCCTCAAGGTGAAGTCCAAGACAAAGTATGAAGTTGTGCTCTCAGCTAAGCCATTCGCTTATGCTCCTAAGACCCCTTATAAGGAGTGTGAGAAGCACAAGCTCACTCCAGCTCCTTACTACTACAAGTCCCCTCCACCCCCACCTCCTGCTTACATATACAAGTCACCTCCACCACCTCCACCAACCTATATTTACAAGTCTCCACCACCCCCACCCTATCTTTATAAATCACCCCCTCCGCCAACATATATCTATAAATCACCACCACCTCCTTCATCATCAACCCCACCTCCATATTATTATAAATCCCCACCACCACCATCTCTATCACCACCACCACCCTACTACTACAAATCACCTCCACCACCGGTTCACTCTCCTCCCCAACATTACTACTATAAATCACCACCCCCACCATCCCCGTCACCTCCTCTACCATACTACTACAAATCACCTCCCCCACCAGTTCATTCCCTTCCCCCACCTTACTACTACAAATCACCACCCCCACCATCTCCATCACCTCCTCCACCATACTACTACAAATCACCTCCACCACCATCCTTGTCACCTCCTCCACCATACTACTACAAATCTCCTCCTCCACCAGTTCATTCCCCTCCCCCACCATACTACTACAAATCACCACCACCACCATCCCCATCACCTCCTCCACCGTACTACTACAAATCACCTCCACCGCCAGTTAACTCCCCTCCCCCACCATACTATTACAAATCTCCTCCTCCACCATCACCATCTCCTCCTCCACCCTACTATTACAAATCACCTCCACCACCAGTTCACTCTCCTCCACCACCATACTACTACAAATCACCTCCTCCACCATCGTCGTCTCCTCCTCCACCCTACTACTACAAATCCCCACCACCTCCATCCCCATCTCCTCCACCTCCATACTACTACAAATCCCCTCCACCACCTGATCCTTCACCACCACCTCCATACCACTACAAGTCCCCACCACCTCCTTCACCATCCCCTCCACCACCCTACTACTACAAATCCCCACCTCCCCCCTCGCCATCTCCTCCACCCCCATATTACTACAAATCCCCTCCACCACCATCGCCATCTCCTCCCCCTCTATACCACTACAGCTCCCCACCGCCGCCATCGTCATCTCCTCCCCCTCCATACCACTACAGCTCCCCACCCCCGCCATCCCCATCACCACCACCTCCTTACTACTACAAGTCTCCTCCACCACCATCTCCATCTCCCCCTCCTCCATACATCTACAAGTCCCCACCTCCCCCTTCACCATCGCCACCTCCTCCCTACTATTACCATTCACCTCCCCCACCGATGAAATCACCCCCACCCCCGGTTTACATTTACGCTTCTCCACCACCACCAATTCACTACTAGGCACAGAAAGCTCCATAAATCACCAAAAATCATGTAAGTAAAGGTTTTTCTTACTCAACTGCTCACCATGTCAAATATTAATGCCAAAAAAGTTGAAGATAATATAATGTAATTAGTTCTCACTTCCAATTGTACGATTTGCAGGTTTTAGTTTCAGCAATGTAATAAAAGAAGGCCGGTTCAAGAGCGGAAAGAGTAGATACGAAGCATCCTTTCCAAATCCATTCAATAAGTGTCTAGATTTTGCAACAAAAATGTTAAAAAACTTTACCATTCTCTCAAACTTCAACGTGGCAATCTTGTATACCATGATATTGGGCCCGGCTTCAAAAGGTTCCCTTCGATCAAGATGAGGAAGTGAGATTGAAGAAGTAGACCGGGATTTGGAAATGAGCTTTCGCAGAATATTGTTTGTTAGTTGTTTTTATTTTATTTTAATTTATTTGATCAAATTAGTACAGGGGTTCCATTTAATTTATTAAATAGATGTATTATCGCATAGCCTCGTTTGTTTGGGCTTCTATTTATTGTGGGCAAATTGTGGTTTCTGGGACCTTCTTGTGCTTTGCACCGAGGTTATTGGTAATAAAGGAGCGCTCTTTTTCAACTTATGCATTCATAATCGGTAGCATAGCAGACGCAAGGTTTATCTTCCTTTTGCCCTCTGCAAATCAGACCATTCAACCTAAAATAGAATGTGGGCACAAACAACTTCAGTTTACCAGCAAAAACAAAAATCAAGAAGAAGAAATAATTAAGGCAATCATCTCTCATCTGCCAAACAATTATCTATGCATGTTCTGGTGTTTGATCAGATTATTAAGGGCTGTAGTAGGAGTCAGCTATAGCGGCTGTCTGCTTTTTTCTTAGCTGCCTCATTCTTTCTGTTGATTCTTTCAAAAGTGGAAACTGTACAAGAGAAATAACAAGCCTTTATGAATGTATGTGTTGGACCCATAATCTTTCGACAATAAAAATTAATAGAGCATTAAAATCAAAATCAAAACGAAAACCAGAGGAGCGGGTGGTTTTAGTACTGCTACTGCTCAGTAAGAAACTAGAGAAAAAGTTCATGAATGTGCATGGAGTGCGTGGTCTAATCGGTAGAGACTTGCTGCAACTAGACGAAATGTGTTCGGATCCTCGGAGGAACTTAACAAGCTAGGGTTGCAGAAGCGCAAGTCCTCCAAAATATTTCTAGTCTTCCCTGATCATATTTCCTCCTGTTTCGTTACGTTCTTGAACAGTGGATATACGATTACTACAACATGACAGAATCAAAGCACATGCTTTCGTCGTTTCATGACGGGACATTCTTCTTTTTATTAATTTTAAGAGTTAATTATAATTTTGTCCCTCTAGTTTAATATTTAATAATAGAACTATTAATCAATCTCAATGAAATAAAATAAAAAATAGTAATTGAATAGCCCATTCAACATCCTCTATATTTAATAAGAAATAGGATATTTTCTTGTATATATATTTACAAGTTGTGGGATATATGTGGATCCCTTTAGATTTCCCATAGCCAGTCTTCCATGGTTTGAGATTCACTGCATCAAATCACATCAGTTTTTTTATCAATGAGAATATCCATCTTATTTAAAATAAAATAAAAGGATTCCATACATTGTGATCCACAGGAATCATTTTACAAACTATTCAAGATTGAAACTTGAACCCCAAAACCTCCCTATATCACAAGTATTTATCACTTGTGTCAGCTCAAGTGGATTTAAAAACATAGAGATTAAACTTATAGTTTCAGAAACTATTGAATTTTATTAAATTATTGGGGTTAAATTACGTACAGTTAACTCTTCCATCAGTGGAGCAGGTAAACCTTGACTGGAGAGTTGATGGGGTCAGCCCATTTGACATAAAAATTGAGATAAATATAATGATTTGATTTGTTGTCTTTTATTTGCATTCTAATTGATTCGATTCTTTTATGATTCTACGTGACATTTTTAATATTAATGCTTCACTGTTATATTTTTGGTGGTTCAATTCCATGCAACGACATCACCTCAATAATGAAGATTTGAAGTTGATGCTTGTAAATAACGAATTCAAACTGTAGGAAAGATGGGACAAGACAGAATCTAGATTGGGAGAAAGTTATTTTTTATTGTTTAACTCGAGATTATTGAGCCTTCCTTTGAAAAACACATGTCCCGACTGTCTGTATTTCAAACGGTGTTTAGAAGAGAAAAACACAAGACAAAAGACAAAAAGCAAAACAAAGTAAAAAAAAAAGGCTTTGTTTCACCATTGTTGTGGAATCTTGTTGCCAATTGGCAATATCCTTCTCATCTTACAATATATAGTTTGAAGTTCAGATCTTGAATCATATGGTGAAGGTAAAATTTTCATCGAATCTACAGGAATACATTGTCTATTTGCATTTAAAAAATATGTGACGAACTGGTGTAATCGTACCGATACTCTTTTATATTGTAAGGAAAAATTCTTTTTTTATATGGGAATCGAGAAATGTGCCTTATAAATAGACTCAGGCAGCAGAGAATATTTGTTAAGAAAACTAATAAAAAAGAAAAAATGTTGGCTTCCCTAATTTGAAGAGTAAAATTTAAATTGTATTTGAAAACAAGGATAAAATCATGTTTTTTAAAATTAAAAAATAAAATTAATTTAAAATTAATTTGTTTTATATTTTTTTATTATTTTAATATACTAATATAAAAAATAATGTTAAATAAATAAATGATAACAAGTTCCCAAAATTTATTTAAAAAAACTTTAAACTACCATCGCTATCACATTCTCAACCATTCCTATTAATTCAAGCAGAAGCCTCAACAAAATGAATTAACAAAAATGATGATGACTTCCCAAAACTCCAGAGCTGATATTATAATTGTTCTCCAAGCTTATAGGAGTACATACAAATCCTTTGCCTGAATCAAATGCCATCCCTTCCTTGCTTGAAGGTTCATCAAGAATTTGAGCATACAAAGTCCTTGTATTTTTAAAAAGGTATTTAGGTAACAGTTCAAGTATCCACATTGCGAAGAAAATTTGATTGCTTGGAAATTAACGATATAATATTGCCTTTTTTTCCAATCTTTCGAGTATTATATACACTAACGTGATTCCAGCTTGAATTGAATAACTCTATTATCTATATATTGCCTTTTGAATGGCAATCACTGGAACAGTGAAAAGATGCAGTGCAAATCAACCAGCATAAAGTCTCCTTTCCTGCTTCTGTAAATCTAAATTGTAAAGGATAAAAGACTTCAAAGAACCTATTTGGTCTTAAATGAGCACCCTCAAAGAGGAAAATACTAATGAGTATTATCCCAGGTTCAACTTGGGTTTTGGAAATTCGAGGAGTGTTTTACCCCCTAGTAGCTTATTCATTATACACTAGGCAAAAACTATTTGCAAACAATACGTCAATAGGATGACTTTGCTACCAGCAGTTCCATCCCTCCATGTTGATTAATGATGAAACCAAAACTGAAGGCTTTAGTTATCTTTGGAAACTACATGATTAATTTACCATAAGAGGTGATCACATGTTTCAATGAACATTTGAATCCAGAAGATGAGACACTAGCTCAAGAATACAAATTCTATCTTTCAGGACATCTCACTGGAACGAAATAATTATTATACAAGGGGTAGTGTGTGCAAAGGACGATCTCTACCAGATTCTCAAGTAGGGGTACCCTCACCTTTTCCTTGATGTACAGCCTCTAAACATTCCTTTGCCCTATGAACCTTCGATTGAATGTAAAAACTTCCATTCTTTGAGTTTCTATCAAACAAAGTGTCGTACTTCTGCACAAGCAGAAGAAACATGTTTCAAGACCTATTCCAATTATATGCAGATGAATGGACAAGCAAAAAAACACCAACCTTCAATATCTCCTCCCAAGAAGTTTTCTCAGTGACACCAAGAATCTGCCGAGCTTCTTGTTCCGTCATAACTTTGCTTCCTCGGCGGATTGTGTTTTGAATTGTTTCTTGGGCAACACCAGATTTTGAAGCATCTGCATTACACCATGCATGTAGTCAAGAGGCTGCATAGAAATTTGTAGCAAATAAAATAACTGCCATTCAATTTAGTGCATCTCTAGCTTCTGCCACTCCATCAAACATGGCTGGGTCAGATGAATAGGAGAAAATCAACAATTCTTTTCTCATAGCCTTCAATGAGGTCACAATGGGATATATCATGGAAGAAAATATTTTTTCAGAGGAAACCTCAAATTAGCCCCCAACATATTACCACTTCTCAACTGATACCAAAACAGAATTTATCAATCAGGTCCCACACATTTCAGATATTTCTCAATTGGATCCTTTTATCAAGTTGTGTTAATTTTTTCATTTATTTTATTTTTCCGAAACAATGTTGTTTTATAGCATAAAACTAGTTATATGAGTTGTACTTCGTCGCGGGTTGGTTAAATTTTCTTTCATCACAAAAAAATGAATATGACAGCATTTCATATATGTTTTTTAAAATAAAAAAAATCTCAATCACAAATTTAAAAGTTTATGCATGCATTTAATTAAATAAATTGGAAATTATTTGTGCAACCACATCAACATAGAAAGTCTGATTCCTAACCAACCAAACTTGCGATCCAAGTCATGGACTCAATCAGGTTCAAAAAAAATTTTAATAATTTTTTATTTAACTATATGATAAGAAAAATAGACACTCGCAAAATTGAGAATCAACTAAATATCGGGTCATTTGTTTAAGATCGCGATAAACCAACAAATATCGAACCGAAAAAATTTCGTTACCTAATTAAAAATAAACAAAATGTTAAAGGATAAAATTGAAAAAAAATAAGTAAAAAAAATCAATAAAGATCCAATTGTGAAGGATCAAATTGGGAGAAAAAATCCAATAAAAAAAGAGGAAAAATGAAGGAAAAAAGGCCCAATCATGTGAGCCTGGTTGGCCTAACGAGTCTGGGCCTCCAAAAAAAGGCCTTGGCTCGCGAGCCTCGGGCAACCCACGTGTCTAGGGCTCCTTAATTATTTTTTTTGTTTTTTATGGGGCAGACAATTTAAAAAAAAAAACCAAGTGATTTGATCATCGGAAAGTCGAGGCAAAGTCAAAAAATCCATTTTCAAGCATTTGTTTTTACCCAAAAACACCCTATAGACTCAAATAAACTCGTTTATACCTTCATATAACCCAAAAAAAAATCCTAAAACAACAAATCAACTCGAAACCCAAAAACTTTCAAAGATTAGATCCGATGTTCATTTGAAGGTGAAATAACATCCTTGTGTGTAACTCCTCTCATCAAATGGAACCCATAGACACCAAGATCAACCATTTTTGCGGTCAGAATCATTGTCAATTGACATTTTCTCTCTTTACCACCAGAATATGGTGACTTTCTCTCTCCTACCTCAAACCAAGGATAAAAAATAAAAGAAATGAAGTTTTGGATCAAAAGTGAACTTTGAAAAAATTAAAGGGATGAAAAATGGGTGTGTTGCATACTGAGAGGATCAAAGTAAACTTTTTTAGTCAATTTCAAAACAGCCACCTATTTCCTTCGTGGTTTTCATATTGATCCTCTTCTTTCAATTCTACCATTCCTTTACAAAATAGAAGCGATTGAACTTCAATTTGGCCATAGAAGTATGCAATTGATGAGGAAAAAATAGTTTGATAACTAGAATGAAAAAAATATTCAATTGGGAATCTACTGTGAATTGTGAGGGGAGCTACAGTAGTGTGAGGAACAGTATTTTCCCACGCTTTTAGTGTTTTGTTAATATGAATATTATGGAAAATATTAACAAACAATGAAAAAATGACCCAATTGAGAAATGATTGTAACATTTGGGAGCCAAATGATAAAATCTTTTGTTATGGGATTCAATTGAGAATGGTTATATAGGTTTGGAATTAAATCGGGGTTTCACATTCTTTGCCAACGAGTTAAAAAGCAAATACATTCTAAAAATATTGGCATCAAGGGGCATGAGTTGAAAAATCCTCGTTGAAGATAATGCCAACATTATGGAATTTTATTTTCAAGCAACTTGAATAAGAGACAGAGACAAACAGATGATACGACAAACAGAAAATGATTTCTGCTTCTACCAGAGCTTAAAAGCAAGCAAAAAAACCAAAAACAACCAGAAGAATAAGAAAGGAACAGGTAGTGAGAGAATCAAATGGAGAAGTGCATGCATGGTCATATAAGCCTAAGCAGTAAATGCAGAATTGAGAACCACAAAACTTGCAACCCAATTAAAAGCAATGACAACCAGTACATTCCCAAACCAAATTCGACTTAACCTACTGTATTAGATAGGACAGATTGATGGTTATGAAAAGAATTGTTTGGGAAAAAAAATAAAAAATAAATAGAAACCTGAACAATTCCATCAATGAGATCACTTGGCCAGGACAAAGATTATTTAATTGGGTTTCAAGTTTTTTACTTTAAGAAGTTCCCAACTACAGTTGATCCAGCAGCAAGAAGCGGTACTATGAAGTAACACATATAGCAATACATTATTCATCACCTTGAACCTAAAAAGATCAAACCATAACTGAAGACTTTGCAAAAAGTGTTATGCACTCCAGTACATATTTCATTAACAATTAAGGTTCTCATTATCAGATGTAGCTTAGGATGTCATTTTGTTCACTATCAGACTTGTCAAAAAACTTCATAAGCCCATCTTTAACCTTTCTATATCCTAATATTGAAAGATTATGCTGCATGGATTACAACTATCAACAAAAAGGATGTCAATGAAAAAGATAAAAGCTCTCTAGAATCAACACTAAAACAATCTTTTTTTATTCTTTTTATTTTTTGGTGGTAAGGAATCCAACTCAAGAACAGATAGAAAAATGCCAGCAATCAGGTATAATGGAAAGAAAGTCTTACTTGCAAGTGCTTGACGGTATGCTTGAATAAAAGCCCTGCCTAATATAGCGGAGCCCATCACAATTAAGTTGGCAAGAATCTTTCCTGCCTGTGAAACCGATAGCATGCATTATTAACACGTTAAATTTAAAATTTTAAATTTAAGAGCGTTATAACAAAAACTGCAAATATGTCAATCTTTATAGGTGAATCTGTCTCTTTCAGGCATGTCTAAATGGAGAGCGCCTGTGCACATTAACACACTCTAACAAATTTGATCTGAATACAATAACCCGTGCCTCTGACCAATTTAGGCAGGCTAGGAAATTGATTAACAATAGGAATGGTGTTCCTTAAAATTCACAAAGGCAAAATATAGCTAGTAAAATAGATAATTTGATTTTGAAGTTTGGAGTATGCCTTATCCTCCTGCTCTTCTACTTCTAAACTTTATTACAAGTTCCTTATATATATAGAGGGGAGGGGGGGCAGACACTTGACAAAGTGCATAACTCATGTGTACCCAACAGCAACACGTGTTTGAATGCTTATTGCTAGAAGACTCACAACAGTAGTCTATCAAGCAAAATAGGGACTCAGAGCACAATGATACTCCACACCTAAGAGATCTACTCAGGAAATCCATCAAGACATCCAAATCCTTTGAGGATGTCTTTGGAAGGGTGTAAACTGTTTTCAAAAAATTCCTTAAATATCACGAATACAACAGCCAGGAACAAAATTTCAAAGAGCCACAAAAGCTCAGTAAAGCCTCTGTGATTAGCTGGAAATTGCCATTTCAGAATTCAATTTACTCAGACAACATCATATATATATTGCATGAGTTGAAGAGATATCTTTTTATCTATTTGTCCCTCGAACTAGATTAATATGCTCCTTGCTAGGAAAGTCCTAATATAAGTTCCCTTGATCAAGCTTTCTTTCTCAAATTCATGAAAAGGAAACCTCCTAAACATCATAAAAAAACTAACGGTGCATCAGAAAAATTGTCTTAGCACCTGCTATTTCACCTACTACTCTCAATCTTAACGAAGGACAAGATTTTTTGACAAACTTCTGTGGACCCCCATCTTTAAATCCCACATAATCTTAAAGAGTCACTGATAAGAGTGCCAGATCACCTCACATTAATCTTCTGCCAAAAATGTCTCCTCAACTTCAGCAATTTAGGAAACAAATGTGGAAAAGAACCTCTTTCAGGAGCCTCAAACAGAGACAACTCCGTCCTCAATGTGACCCACCTAATCTCTCATCTCAGTAATGCACAAGTATTTCCTATTTGTTTCTCTCCATCTTCAACAATTCAAAATTTAATGGAAACACAGCTCGCAAATTGTCCCTTCTCCTAATACACCAATGTATGATCGATCATTCAATTGATTTTCCCAAAAACAGCTACTAATTTTATGTTCTATTTTATGTGATTTCAAATTAATTTTTTCAATTTTATCGAAAAATCTAACAACATTTCTATTCTTGCATCAAACTTTATCCATATTAAACAAGAAAATTAAATAAGGAAGAAAAAACATACCATGGGTGTGGGTAGCAGAAGAAATTTGTATTTGTATTGATAAATGAATATGAAGATTGATGGAAGGATCTCTTTTCAGTCCCGAGAGGTTGATTGATTTCTAGGGCTGTCTTCTCTTCTCCTCTTCTCCGTGCAGAGATCAATAAATTTTATTTTATTTCCTACTGTGTTCATTAAATTTGGGACAGTCCACGAGTCAGAATATGGTTTCTTCTCGAAAGTTCTCACCCGATCCTTAGTTTTTAATAACAATACATGGAAAAAAAAACACTAAGAAAAATAATTTTTTAATATTTTTTTAAGTGATATATATTTTAAAATACATTTAGGAACAGGAATTATACATTCTCAAGCGAAGGGTGTTATTTTAAAGTTATTTTAAAAAATTAATCTTGATTAATATATAAATTAATTTTAAAAAATTAATAGTTAGTGATGTATAAACTAGTTTTAAAATGTTTTTATCATCGAATCAAAATCTTAATTAGCAAATGTTTGTGGTATTTAGCTATTTACTTAGATATTGCACAATCTAAATTTCCACTTTTAATTTCTTTTTTTTTAATATTTTTTTTATACATGATTAATCATTATTCAATAAAAAAATGTTTTAAAGCTTCTATTTTTGGAAAAGAAAATTAATTTTAATGTCCACCTGATCCATTTTTTTAGTGCTTTTTGAGAATGAGTTTGTGAGAATTCAATGCGGAAGTCATGCACAAATGCCCTAATAATCTCACCGTGAAATGAGATTAGCTTTAAGCATAACCCACAAAATTATGCTCAACAATTTTCGCACTCCAAATTTTGTAATCCTATCTTAATGAGCAGTTTACTGTTTATTTAAGTATTAAAAAAGTTAAATCTCCTTTGAAATCGAAGCTGGCTACAAATAATTTTTTATGAAATTTCCAAGAACCATATCAAAATGCATGTTACAGTATAGGAGGTGCTAGATTATTGATTTGAGCAATGTAGCGGGTCAGATTATTTTTTTTAACTTTAAAAAAATTATAAGAATGTTACGAAGTAAAAACAAATAATGCATACTGGATGAAATATTTTTAAAATATCAAGTTGATGATATATAAAACGATATATTTTAAAAAAAATATTGAGACAGTGACAAATTGGCTCAACCCGAATCAATCATGGTTAATCTATAAAATCTGCAATTTGAAGCATGCTACAATGATAATCTCATGGAACTCAAATTAAAAAAATAAAGAGCCTAATTCTAGTCAACCACATATTAAAAGTTGAAAATAAAAATAAAAAATCAATTAAAAAAACCCAAAAAAACTATATTTAAACAAACAAAAATATCATTAAATGAGCATATCATGCTTATATTTAAGGAATTGGTCTAATTTAATTCAAAGCCAAATGTACTTTAAAAAAGCTAAATTTAACAAAAATAAATAAATAAAAAGACTCGAAATAACTCAGATTATTTTTAAAATTAGTAAAAAATCTATAAAAAAAATAGAGTTCAATCTCCAATTAAATCGAATGATGAGGGATGAAAATAATTAAAAAAAAAAGCATGAGCTTAAAAAAGAGAAAAGAAAAAACTTAGGCAAATCTCCGAAACTTGGGTTAATCTCCCACATTCACAACTTGTTAAATTCTAAACTCGGGTTCGATCAAGAAATTTAATTTAATATTAAAGGATGAAATCCAAAAAAAAATCAATTTAAAAATTTTGTCAAATTAAAAATAAAAATAAAAAATTAAGGAGGGTGAAATTATAAAAAATCAAATTTAAAAATAATTTTAAATAAAATAAAAAACAATAAAAAAATAAGAATTAAGTATAACGGATAAAAAAATTAAAAAATAATGAAATTAAAAACAAATTTAAATTTTATAAATAAATTAAAATAAAAAAAATATCAATTGAAAGAACATGAAACTAATTTGAATGAAAAATCAATTAAATGGATGTTGTGAAATTTTAAAAGGACAAGCGTTAAATTTAAGGAGAAAACAAAGAAAAATCATCATAAATTTAATCACAGAGGCAAAACTTGACTATTTGCAATATCAACTCACAATTTGGTCACTGTAATTTGATTTTTTCTTAATCTAATTTCTCTCTGCTCTCTATCGAAAGGCATGCATTACCACAAATATTGTTTTTGACAAGTAACAACATGGAAGACCAAGTGAAGTTAAAATGATATTGGAGATTGTGCTTTTTTAATTTTTTTTTGTTTAAAATGTATTAAAATAATTTTTTTAATTTATTTTTGATATTAGTATATTAAAATAATTCAAAAATATATAAAATTCCAGCATAATTAATCAAAGTTTAGGTTTCAAACTGAACCAGTTCAGTTTAGTTTGGTCAATTTTATATCTTTTAAACCAACCCCAAATTGAACAAAAAAATTTTAGGTTTTTTAATTGGTTTCCTTTTTCAATTTGATTTTTTGATTTTTTTTTTCTCAGGTTTTTTTAATTACACGGGTTTTTTGCTCATCTCTAGTTGAACATGCTTTTCAAATTGCTTTTCGTAAAAAAAAAATTAAATTAATATTTTTAGGTGTTTTTTAATGATTTTGATGTACTTATATCAAAAAAATTAAAAACAAATCTGAAAAATATAATCATTTTAATGCATTTTCAATTAAAAAACACTTTTAAAAAACACATGCTTAGGGTATGTTTAGTAATGTGATTCAACCCGCTTTTCAAAATGTTTTTTACTTGAAAAAATATCAAATTCATGTTTTTCAAGGTGTTTTCCATATTGTTAAAAATTAAAAACTGTATTTTAAAAGTATTTTACATTTAAATGGTGAAAAACGCTTTCAAGCTAGCACTTTCTAGATCCAGTTAGTTATTTAACTCGCATGTTGTTACTGGCTGTAAATTGTTTTTTTTTTTTAAAGCCCTTGGTATGCAGTATATTTTCTAAAACAATTTGGAGCATAAAACAAAAGGCTCATTCAACAATTAAATCAACTGGTAATCATTTATGTAGATAAAAAAATTATTAATAATAACAAAAAAAATTAAAAAAATCAAGAGATGGATATAGGTTAAGACATTTGATCCTACAAAATAAAATATTTACTCATTTGTATCTGCTGAATTTACTTATTAAAATGAATAAAAGATAATGAAAACATAAACAAATAGGGAACTATAAACATTATCCAAGGCCAAACATATAAAAAATATTTTTTTATAATATAAAGTTCACATATATAAACAAAAGGAATTATTCAAAAATTAAATACAATAAAATCATTTTAAAAAAATTATTCAAAAGAGATCTACAAAATACATGATCTAAGCCATATGACCAAGACAGACTAATAGAGAAGAATTGAAGATAACCAAAAAATATTTTTTTTTAATAAAAAAGTAACGTTGAATGTTAAAATCATAAAAGAATTTGAGAAAAAAGGATCTCGGACCACGTGAAGTTGTTAAACTCGTTACATATGTCAATAGATCAAAAGCATCACAAATGAAAAAAGCTTTGAAACTCATTCCCTATCAAATCAACAACTAAATGATGAAACATAAGAAAAAAAAAACCACACAAATATTGTGATTAAAATAATGAGAAAGAAAATTGAAATAAAAAATAAATTAGAGGATATCAAAAAAAATTAAATTGTAAGGTTAATTTAAAAACAATTAAGCTTTAAAAAAAGGAAAAATAAATCAAAAGAATGAGAGATAAATTGAAAACAATAAAAAACATAAACATTGATTGAAGGATAAAATTAAAAACCAATAAAACTTTAACAAAAGAGCAAAGAGAAAAAACTTGTGATTAAAAGAATGAGAGAGAAAATTGAAATAAGAAATAAATTAGAGGATATAAAAAAAAATTAAATTGGAGGGTTAATTTAAAAACAATTAAACTTTAACAAAAGGGAAAATAAATCAAAATAATGAGGACTAAATTAAAAATAATAAAAAACACAAACTTTGATTGAAGAATAGAATTGAAAACCAACAAAACTTTAACAAAAGAACCAAGGAAAAAAAATCAAAAATAAAAAAATAAGTACTGAATTAAAAAAAAAATATATGACAAATTGTAATTTAAGGACTAAATTGAAAATAACTAAAACTTTTATAATAGGACAAATGATAATAATAATTAATAAAAAACAAAAAGACTGAAATTGACAAATCCAAATGAAAGAGGATAATGGTGTATTTTCTTTGGAAAAGAAAGAAAAAAAGGAAGACAAACAAATAAATGATCACCGACAAGAAACCGACACACGCCGCCTCATAAGAAAAAAAGACATAACAACGCATTTAATGACACGATGGAATGATATATATGCCCACTAGATGAGTTCGGAAGTGTCATTCAAACACTACGGATGATATCTACTCGTTGGTAAGTGAACGTGATATATCAACACCTTTTTCTAATAAAATAATTGTTTCCCAACATAAAAATACCAGAATGCTCTTCATAAACATGAGAATCATAAAAAGAAAACCACACTGAAAGTACATAAATGCTCCTAAATGCATATCTTGATTTTTATCTTTTTTAAGGATATAATAGTATTTATATTGTATTTCAAAGTACAAAAAACCAAAAAAACCCTCGGTCAACAACTTATTTTTTGACTTCAGGGGTAAATAAGTATTTTAACTATTTTAATATTAAAATAAATCTAAAAAGCCCTTGGACAACAACCCAAGAAATTGTTAAATGTAGGGACAAAACCGTATTTTTTAATGTGTAAAAAAAATAAAACATACTAATATACCTCTAAATAATCTTTTAATAACTAATGAATTAATTGTAAAGACCAAAATATTCTCAATATTATTACCCTTTTTTTTTCAATAAAAAAACAAAATAATAATTTTACTATAATAATTCACAATAAACTGTATATGTACTATAAAAAAACCACACCATTTAAAGTTTTTGTTAATTAATAGCTAAGTACTGGCCATAACGAATTACTCTATCACAAAAGCTTTTCTACTACCTAACCTATTATATGAATAGGGTAGAAAATTATAGCTTTTATCTTTTTTAGACTGATATTGTTTATTTTTGTGATTTAATCGTATTGACAAGGAAAAAAAAACTATAAAGAAAAAAAAAAAAAACACAATGATGCAAAAACAACTTTCCAGCTCTTCAATGTTATCATTGGAAAAAAAAACCCAGAAAAGTAGCTTTTTAAAAATAAAATAAAAAAGAAAAGTTAAGCAATGATGAGAATAACACAACACAGCAGCCGTAATTATTTGAGTAACAAAAGGCTTGTTAGAAATAACAAAAAATATCATAATTCTGGATAATTAATTAATTAATTAATTCCCCTTAATTCTCTCCGTGTAAGTTGCGCTGTCTTTTTTTGTTCGATTCCTCTCTCTGTGTACAGACTCCCGATTTAAAGCTTCGACAGACAGAAGAAAAGAAAACTCGTAGCATAAAAAATCAAAATAAAAATAAAAAACCAAACCCAACAACTCCAACAGAGGAGCTTTGACGTTTGTCCCTCTCTCTCTCTCTGAATTTCCGTAGAGCATAACGGAGCTGACCAGATCTCATTTCATCAGGCCGGAATTCAATTTTCTTCTTCTTTTCTCCACCTCATCGGACCGGATCTCATCTTTTCTCGTTTTTTATTTACGTGAGCAGCTCCTTTACTTCTCTACTCAATTTGATTAGATTTTGTTTTTGTGCTACGTTTCTCGAATTATCTAATCTATCAGATCTTATTTTTAATTATTTCAATGCTGATTTTTTATTTATATTTAATTTCTTCTGATTTTCTTGCTTATAATCCACATTGGATCGTAGGATTATTAAGTTTTAATCATAATATCTGTTTTTGGTTAATCAATTTCTAAATTAGCAAGCAAAAAATGAAATTGTTTCGATTTAAATTCAATTTCCTTTTATGAAAACCTAATCTGTAGTTCTCGTTTCATCGAAAGTGTTTCTTTCGTCGTTGATTCAATTATCTTGTGATTTGGCCTGTAGGTAAGGATTAAGATTAAGATTGGCATTGCCGTTCTTCAACTATTCTGCTGATAATGAAGAAGGTCTTTGGTCAAACTGTCAGGGACTTGTAAGTCTGCGGATACCTAGTCTTGTGATGTCCATTTGGTTTGGCTCATGTTACGTGTTTTCAATGACATTTACTTGCGCTGTATTTTGTTCTCTATTGGTGTATTGCAGCAAGAGAGAGGTTAATAAGAAAGTTCTCAAAGTTCCTTCGATAGAGCAGAAGGTAAAATTTTCTCTTGCCCTTTTTGAAAATGTGAACGTAAAATTAAAAAAAGTGATTCATTTCTATGTTATTATGTGACGTTGTAGTTTGCTGTTGTTTGCCAATGATAAAATATTGTTCTGTGATTATTTAAATCTTATTTGTCTGTGAATTGCTTTTTAGATTGTCTCTAAAAGCAATGGCATTTGATCTCAGTAGTTAGCGAAAGTCTTATTAGGAAATAAAATTCTTATCCCTTTTTCTTTAGGTTCTTGATGCTACCAGCAATGAACCTTGGGGTCCACATGGATCGCTGCTTGCAGATATTGCGCAGGCATCAAGAAATTAGTAAGCTTGATCAATTCTCTTGTGTATGTTTTCCAATGCTTGTTTCTTGTTTTCATACAGAGGAATTCATTTTTAAACATCTCATGCAGTCATGAATACCAAATGATCATGGCAGTTCTCTGGAAACGAATTAATGATACTGGGAAGAATTGGCGGCATGTCTACAAGGTATGCTTTTATCTTCGATGAATTTTGTTGATAAATGGTGTTTGCTCATCCTTCTTCAAAATGTAGAATAAATAATTTCAACCTGTTATTAGTTAGATGTGTGATCTTTAATTTTGTTATGAATATGGACACAACTAAATGATGTGTAACATATATTATTAGCATGTTCCATATTTCTGCTCTACTCCAACCATGGTATTTTAACTTGTGACTGAAAACTATGTGTGTTGGGTTTCAGGCTTTGACTGTTTTGGAATACCTGGTTGCTCATGGATCAGAGCGTGCCATAGATGAGATTAGGGAACATTCTTATCAAATAACGGTAATTTTCTGCACCTTAATTCTGCTTGGTAATGGCACGTGTGTTTCATGCTTCTATGATCACCTGTAATCGTAATTCTCTTCTACTATGTTGCAGACATTGTCAGATTTCCAATATATTGATTCCAGCGGAAAGGACCAGGGTAACAATGTCAGGAAGAAATCCCAGAGCCTTGTGGTCCTGGTGAATGATAAAGAAAGGATAGTCGAGGCTAGACAGAAGGCTGCTGCTAACAGGGACAAGTGAGTTTTCTCCTGAACCCAGACACTTTGATGCATCTTGAATGTACAACTATTTTTTGGAACTTCTCATGATTTATGGTGTGTTGGCATCAGAAAATGTTTGATTTTTAAGGATATCTAGTTTGCAACATGATTCCTATTTCAGAACACAAACAACAAGTGATTGAATGGAAATAGAACCCTTTTTTGAAGGATTCCTTGATAATCATTTATATTTACAGTTGTATTCTAACTCTTTATTTGGTAGGTTTCGCAACGCATCACCTGGTGGAATGTATAGACCTGGTTCTTATGATGATGATGGTCGCTATGGAAACAGGGATGAAGATCGAAATGGATATGGTTATGGCAAAGAAAGAGAATACAACTATAGGGATGATGAACGGTATGGTAAATATGGGGACTCGTATGGTCGTGATGGAGATCATAATGGTGAAGAACAGTATGGTAGGGATGGATATAGGGATGATGACTATCAGGGAAGAAGCCGAAGCATTGATGATTACGGTTCAAGAAGCAGGAGCTCTGATAGAGATAGAGATCATGCTTTTGATGATGATGGTCAATCCTCATCTCGGTATTGTTTGAACTTTTCTATAGAATTCTTTATTACTACTCTTTAGAATTTTTCTCAATAAAAAATGAAAGTTATTGATACATTATCGAATGCTTTTGTAGTCAATTTTAAGAAAGTAAAAGGTTCTATTTCAATTTTCTTATTCTTTCTTTGGACAATTTTTTCTTTGTTTTGGTATTACATTCAAACTAAATTGCAGACACAAGAAACTCCTAGAGAAAAAGGAGTGAATCATTGAATTGGACAATCATGCATCTCAAGACAATCAAATAAATTTAGAAAAATAAAACATTTGATGATTATTACTGTTAAGGATGCAGAGAGTGAAAAAAAATCAGGAACCTGTACCTTTTTTTAGCCAACCTTCTGGGGCTATTTCATTTATTTAATCTTTACACCTTGAATTGTTTCATAACTTAATTTGGTTATTAATCTAAACATGGAGAAAGAAAGTCTATGATAATCAAATGGAGGGTGCTGGCATTGGGGAATTCTATATAAGAAATTATTTTGGAAAAAGGTAGCCTTTAAAGAAAGGACGCAAATGAAATGACCCCAACTTGATGCATGGGAAAGAGGATACATTGAACTGTACTATGTTAAGATGTCTGATATACAGGACATGATTGTTTCTGAACTTCTGCTTTCCCTTGTATGTCTTTACTATACGGTTGACCTAGAAAACATGTCTGAGCTGTCTCATTTCTGCAGTGGCGCTAGAGCTGATGATCAGTCTCATGACGGAAGGTAAATTTCATTTGATGTTTTCTGAATTGCTGGTTTAGGTGTGTATAAAAAGTTGGTCAATGATGTAAGACTGAAATGATAATGTCTCAGCATTGCTAAGCGGCTTGAGCGAAAATTTTCTGAGCAAAATATTAGTGGTCCACCCAGCTATGAAGAAGCCTTAAGTGAATCCCGAAGCCCTGCTCACAGCGAAAGGTATTGATTTTGCACAACATATATTTAGACTGATCCTGCTTTTCATCACTTTTATTTGCTTGGTTAAATTTGATGAATTCTTGATGAAAGGAATGGAGAAGCTTTAGCAGCACATGCTCCTGTAGCTTCTTCTCCACCAGCTCCTAGATCTTTCTCTCCACCTGCTTTTAATGCTGCTTCTCCACCTCCAAGCAATCCTGGACAAGAAAACACTTTTTTTGCGACACCTGCATCTCCTGCAGACCAGGAAGTTGAGGTGGCTGATGAATTTGATCCACGTGGTCCTATTTCAGGTACACTAAGTGATGTATGTTGCTTGTCCACTAATGTCAATGTTCTAGTGTTTTGTTGTAATGCACAGTCCTTTACTCGCATTTGAAATCTTGTTGCATGCGGTGAGATGGAGTTGTCCATTAAGTATACTTGCCAGGGTGTCAATCCATGTTGGATTTAAGATTTTGAGGCAGTCCTGAACTAACTGTCAGAACGAGTGTGATGCTCATTTATGTGCTGCTGATGTTATGACTTATGTTGCTAGTGAGTTGAAAAACCAAGTGCTCAGGCTAGTCACTGAAGTGCCTGTCTGTCTGTCTGTGGGCTTGCACATGTTCAGTGTTCTTAATAATTAGGTGTTTGGGTCAATATGTTCAGTGCTTGTATGAACTTAAGTTCTAAGTGGAACCAAAATTATTGCTGGAGCTAAGTTCCCTTAATTGCTATGGGTGGTGGTCGGGTGGAATTTGATGTAGCAGTGGAAAAAGAAGGGAAATTTTATGAGGCGCAAAATTTTATGAGGCGCAAAATTTTATGAGGCATGGAGATTGGGCCTTGTGTTATGCCTGCAACTTATGCAATTAACATGCATCATTTCTGGAAACTGATGCTTTTCATGTTTCTTTTGACAGCTCCCCCTACTGCCACATCTGTTCAAACTGCCTCTGCTTTCACTCCGACTTCGAACAATGCTGAAATGGACTTACTTGGCTCTTTGTCAGATGTGTTTACTCCAAATCCATTAGCCATCATGCCAGTTACTTCTGCAACAACTACCTCTGAAGCTGATTCCCAAACAAATTTTTCAGGATCCATGTTTGCTGCAACACAATCACCATCAAATGTTATGAATCAGGTGAGCATAATTTTTTGAGGTTAGAAGTCTCTAAATTTCCTTTTCTTGTAAACCAAAACATTCCATATTTCTTGGGTTGATTTATCATGCAAATTTCAATTTCTTGTGGTCAAGGAGCATCAAACAACCCCCAAAACACACGGATGCGCTCACCACCCCTGTTGTAACTCTAAAACACATGCAGATGCACATTCTTATACAAACAGAGTCTCAGTGATTTGGATATCTTCCCTGAAATTCTATGATGCTCCATTGCATGCATGTTTGTGATTGTGCAATTCTGTCTTGTCCTTCAAGGATGTATTTCTCTTGACTACAACTTTCTTTGCTTGTTTCTAAACACTTTCTGAAGAAACACATGTTTTAGTAGAATTCTTATGGGAATTATTACTAAAAAGAGGAATGCTGCTAATATTTGAACATATACTTGCTGCTACATCGACTTGTGTACTATTGTCCAGTTTCATTGTTTTTTCTTTTTTGGAATGCCACCCAATTCCCATATGTATAGAAACTGTTGGACACTAGTAATTCAAGTTGAAGGGTTTGGGTAACAAATGACTTGGCAAAAATAAATAAACAAAAAGGTGTTGTGTAGCATGTCATAATTATCGTAACCCAAAAAACTAACATCACATTCTTATTTCTCAGGGATGTGAGACTAGATGTGAATGCTTGAATATTGTCTTCAGTTAACTAACCTCTGCTTTATGGTTAGCTTATAATTTCAAAGATGATATTTAATGCAATTGTAGGTTATAGTTTCTGATTAAAAGAATGTGCAAACCACCACCCTTCCCTCTAACATGGTTTTGCTTTTGTCTTTTAGTTTTAATTAGTAAAATTAAGATTCAGGTGTCATGGCATAGCAATTGTGATCTAAAAGGACAAACCCTTGATGCAGGCTTTTGAAGATCCATTTGGTGACTCTCCTTTCAAAGCTACTCCTACAGATGCTTTCTCAGCTCAACAGCCCACTGCTTCTGCTGCCCCTTTCCAGCCTACCATGAATCAAAATACAGAAATGCCCAATGCAGGAGCACCACCAAATGGTGACACATTCTCTGCCATGACTTATTCAGCACCCAATGTTCAACCTCCTTCAACAAATCCACACTTTTTGCCTCAAGAAATGTCAAGTTCTCATCCAGAAACTGATATTCTGGCAGACATCCTCCCACCATCTGGTCCATCTGCTGTAGCTTCACAGGCAGGTTTTTCACTTCCATCTGGCCAACATCCACAGCCAGGTGCTAGTGTGTATGGGAACTTCAATTCACCACCAGGGAGTATGGTATTGCCAGCAGCTCCACACATGGCTCCTCAGGGCCAGCAATTAAGCAGTGCAAACTTCTTTACACAGGGAGGATCCCCAGCTCCTATCCATTCCAACATGTCTCTACAACCTCCGGCAGGGCCAGTGGTGCTGTTTAATAATGGAAACTTAGTTCCACAACAAGGTTCTACGGCTCCAGTTGTCTCACAATTTTCTCATCATACACCGACTGGATCAGCACCACAATATAATGTCTCACAATTTTCTCATCATACACTGACTGGATCAGCACCACAATATAACAGTGGAAACTTTCTCCCACAACATGGCTCTACTCTCCCAGTCGCTTCACAATTTACTTACCAAACTCCATCTGCTTCATCTCCTCAGCATAATGATGTCCTGGGTAATTTGTTTTCACAAGGGCCAAACACTTCCATGGCTTCTCAGACAGCTCTTCCATCTTCAACAGGGTCGCTTGCTATAGTTCCTCAACCATCCAAGGACAAATTTGAGACTAAGTCAACAGTGTGGGCAGATACTCTGAGTAGAGGGCTGGTCAATTTGAATATTTCTGGACGTGAGTATATTCAGTATTTAAAAGCAAACTAAACATGTTAGATGGACTTATGGTGTTCAAGTCCTAATTTATTTTTTATGGGAGTTGACTTGGTTTTCATTTAATTTTGATTTTTCACATGCAGCTAAAACCAATCCATTAGCTGACATTGGAGTTGATTTCGATGCCCTTAATCGCAAGGAAAAGAGAATGGAAAAACAGCCCATGACTCCAGTTGTATCTACTATCACCATGGGCAAAGCTATGGGATCTGGTACTGGGTTAGGCCGAGCTGGTGCAGGTGTTCTCAGGGCACCTCCAAACCCTACGATTGGTTCTGGCATGGGAATGGGTGGGGGTGTGAATATGGGCATGGGCATGGGTGGTCCTGGTTCAGGCATTGGCGTGGGAGGTTATGGAGGAATGCATCAACCCATGGGTGGTGTGGGTATGGGAGCAGGGATGAATGCAGGGATGAATGCGGGCATGAATATGGGAATGATGCAAGGTGGCCAGATGCCTCCTGGATCAGCCATGCCTGGTGGATATAACCCCATGATGGGCTCCGGTGGTTACACTTCCCAACAACCCTATGGTGGTGGATATCGATGAGATGGAGCTGCCTTGTTGATGTGTTAGTATACCTGCTGATTTTACAAGGTAAAAGGGATGGCATCGCAAACCCAGTGTTACCATCGCCATGCTATTTCTTGTTCCACTGGATGATCTAAAGATCTATTTTTGATCTCGATGGTTGGAATATCCTGATACGAATCCTGCTGTGATTATGTGTATTCATCATCCTTAAATCTCACATACTGGTTGAATTAATGTTCATTTTGAGCCAGAATATATTGATTAGATGCATTGCTGAATTTGTAATACGGCGAAGATAACCTTTCTCAGGCTGTCGTCACCCTTCTCCTCACATGGAGTATGTACTTTTTTGTACCTCATCGGAGATGATTTATACTGTTTGGATACTGAATGGTCAATAAACCTGAAGAATTCATTTGTATGTCTTGCGTTTTCAATGCCCCATCTTATGAAATCAGATGAAGACATTTCTTGTTTTAGACACTGCAGTTTTTTAGTGGTTTTTTGTTTGAAAATATATTAAAATAAATTTTTTATTTATTTTTAATATTGGTATTTCAAAACAATTTAAAAATATATAAAAATATTCTTAAATTTTTTCTAAAATATTTTTGAAATACTTGGTACTTTTGTGGTATGTATGTCTCATTTATTAATGCAGAGGTAATTGAAATCTGATGAGAAATAGTTTGGTGAACTATAGAGTTTAGACTGGATGATAGATCAGTAATTAAAAAAAAAAAAAAATTCTATACCAAGAGCTAATTAATTATTTAAGGACATATTATCCTATGTTATATAAATTTTTTTGTTTTGTTAGGGGCTGGCAAATTCGTTTAGTTTTGTTTTAGAGGTAGAATATTTTTTTATACAACTTATTAGTCATTACATGAATCTACGAAGCTAAATAGTTTTTTTTTTTTTTAATTTTCATTACACAATTTAATTACTTTGTTACCCTTAAAAGTTTTAAAAAATTAAACGATCATAAAGCTTTTTACTATAATAACCCTAATTTAACTGAATAAAGATATATTTATATTTATTCACACTAATTTTTCTAACCTACTAAAATTTTGACAAAATTTCTCACATGCTTGAAGGTTCCATATTATCGATTATACTCCGAATTCACTTTAATATACAATTCTTAATTCCGATCTAATCATCTTGAATCTCACCACACATAATAATACTCGTCATTCTAAACCAAACATTTATATTTATGTCACAATGTTATCTAAGGGAGAATAAAATTTAAAACATGCCGAGTAATAATAACACCATATTAATGATTTCATTTGTTCACAATCAAATATCAAAATAGAGTTCAAATGTCATTAATATATAATTAACATTATAGTTAATCTCAAAATAATACATGTTTATTTCTAATCTATAAAAACAAAACATGATAACTAAGAAACTAATGATCAACATGGGAAGAATGGTGCAACTGAGCTGAAAAAAAAGAAGAAGGTTTTAAGCAATTATATTGAGATCTGCTCCATTCAGCAACATATCATACAATTAGCATAATAGACATATTTATGGACTAGTAGAATAGATCCAAGAGAATGCCCAATCATGCTAGACCAACATCTTGACAATAAAAAGCCACAATTTTCAATTCAATTATTGAACAAGGCATAATTTTTTTCCAATTGATTCTCAAAGGTTAGTTCTATGGTGAGATTAGCAAGCGTGCACCTACACCTCTCTAAAAAAACCCTTAAATTAAGTCATAAAAATGTTCTTTGAGTTAGTTTTGTTATTTTTCCTTGATTTTTTTTAGTTTTATATTATTTTTGAATTTCTTATTATTTTTTCTTTTTGTTTAAGGATTTTAATCTTCCTTTTTTGTTAAGGACATTTATGGCTTACTTAAAGAAATTGTAAACATCTTACATTGGAGAATACATGGGACTTTATTCTTAGAAATAAAACTATTAATTAAGATTCATGGTGTCTTAACCTTGGTATGTCACTCTTTATATTTCTTGTTGATGTCTTCTTTGTTTTTTTTTTTTTTGTACTTTCATTTGCATGACTCGAACTATGGTTTTTAGAGAAGCATATGATTGTCTGACATTTTTTGCTTAAGCATCCTTTTTTTTATATGAGGAAAAATTATGGTATGATGAGAAGTATTTTTGGATAGAAGTGGGGGTTTATATAATAAAATAGAACATTCTAGTCCAATTGAGTCATCAAAGATTGTTCATGGTGATGAGCTCTTAGTGTTTGGTATGTTAGACAAAAATGATCTGGACAGGATATTTTTTTTTTTGAAGTTGTTGGTGCACCTTTAGATAGTATAAAAATCAATTTTTGTCTTGTACAAAGTTGTTCGAGTGGAGATATTTTTATCTCACTACAAAGGGTAAGACAAGCTTGTCGAATTCTTTACACAAAGGTTAATCTATGTTGATTTGGGTCGACATAAAAATAAAAAAGATTATTATCATAGTTTTGAAACTCAGCTTAGGGGTCGGTCTAAGAAAAAACCTGAGTCACAAATCAGATTGATTATTAACTCAGGTCAACATAAGGATAAAAGTGGTTGTTATCATAGTTTTAAACCCGACTCGAGATTAACCGAGGGCAAAACCTAGGTCACAAGTCGGGTGGACTGTTGACCCAAGTTAATGTAAGAATTAAAATGATTATTATCATAGTCTTAAAACCCGACTCGAGTATTGACCCAGGATGACACCCACATCACAAGTTAGGTTAACTTAGGTTAACAATTGACCTAGGTTAACATGTGGATGAAAATAGTTATTATTATAGTTTTAAAATCCAAATAAAAGGTTGATCCGGGGTAAAGCCCAAGTCATGAGTTGCGATGGTCAACCCAGGTTAACCCGAGGAAATATAAAAATAAAAATTATCATTATCATAGTTTTAAAACCCGACTTGAGGGTTGATCAAGACAAGGCTTGAGTCACTAGTTGAATGGGTTAACCTGTGTTGATCCATATCAATTTAAAAATAAAATTAATTATTATTATAGTTTTGAAACCTAACTTGGAAGCCAAACCGGGACAAGAACTTGGTCAAGGGATAGTTGGGTCAACTCGGGTTGATCCAAGTCAACGTGTAAACAAAAAAATAGTTATTATCATAGTTTTGAAACTTAATTCAAGGGTCAGCCCATGGGAAGGCTTGGGTTATGAGTTAGAAGGGTCAACCCAGGTTGACCTAAATTTATAAAAAAATCAAAGTAACCTCGTTTCGACAAAAAAAAAATCAATAAAATTTTACCCATGTTTTATCTTAGGTCAACTGGGTCATTGGTCAACTCGGGTTTTTAAACGAGTCAAGTTAAATCAATTCTTCATCTATTTTTCTTTAAACTGAATTGGTCTAGACCTTAGGTTAACCTGGTCTAAGCCCTAGGTCAGCTAGATCCTGTCTACTATCTACCAAACACAAAATAAAACAAATGATTTAGTCCAATCCAAACCATACTAAACACAAGTTAATGCAATTATTTATCTAGTCTTATCCAGTTCAATCAATATTGTCCAATATATCAAACACTTCTTTACAGTAGTTCCAATTAGGGATGAACAAAAAAACTAACCAACTGATTAAATCGAAAAACTGACAAGAAATTAACAAAAAAAAAACCAAGAAAAAATCATAATGAACCAATTAGAAAAATAAAAAAAATTCAATGCAGTTCGGTTTTGGTTTCAAAAGTGTGAAACCAATGGAACTAAACTGAACCAGTTCAGCCATAATTAAACCCTACAATAAAAGGCACACATGTATAAAAAGTTATCTTTCTTTCCTCACAAACTCTAAACCAAATCTAGCCATCCCTCTCTCTCCTGCTCTTTCCTCTTCCTCCACCGATACATCTCCTCAACCAGAAATTTGGCCAACCTGATTAGTATTTTCTCATACTTGAATTGATTCCTTACCCGATAACCAAAACAATTTTACATGTCATGTTTTATTACTAGTTTTTTTATGTTTCAAATTGTAGACCTATCTCTTACAAATATTGTTGGTATTCTCGGGTCCAGATTCACATTGACGTTCCTAATCGTGATTTTCTAGGTGAAATGAAGATGGATATTTTACAAGGGCATCATTTAACAACCACTTCAAGTTTTATGAAGATTATTTCATAGACATGTTAATTTTTCCTTTTGTCTAGGAGGATTTATTCTTGAAACAGTAATATCTTGAATCGCGTGATATGTTCTTTTAATTGCCTTTTTTAGATTCGGGATTCTATTCCATTTCTTTGGTCTTAGGCAACAACAAACAAAAGGCTTTTGTATTCGTTAGCATTTTAAACTTAATTTTCTAAAACCTAGATTGAACTTCTGCATAATCTGCACCATTGTCTTTGAAATACGCAACAGTGTTGGTTTGCAAATTAAGCTAAAAGAATCATAAAAGCTTTAAAAGCCCATCAAAAGCCCCTAAAAATCCCAAAAAAACCCAAAAAACAAATCACAGAAACCCAAATAAATTTATAGAGGTTTTTCTAGTTTTTCATATCAATTAACCGAACAAAATAAGATGAACCAGTTTTGGTTTTAAATTTCCAAAAAAGAAAATCAGTTAAGCAAAAACCAAACCAAAAATACTTGCCCCTACTTCTAGTTGTGAACAAGATTCGAAGTCTGATTTGCTGATAAAGGTAATGACCCAATGCATGATCCTATGAATTCTGCAGATGTATTTATTTTTATTTCTACTTTGCTGGAGATTGTTCTTAAATTCTCAAATGGTTCACAATGAATAGAATAATTACTGTAAGTGATTAATGTTATTTATAGAATGCTTAGTTCAATTGACGCGGTGACATGGAGGGTTGCTCTTTTTGGCAACCCGGGAAAGGCTGCTTCTAAGGGCGTTTTGCATGGAACTGACAGGTGGCTCTTCTCATATTGGCCACCCTACCGACAGGGTTTCTGAACTCTGTCACGAGAACAGGCTTCATATGGCTTGGGGCATGGGCCTTTGGCTGGTCTTGGTGGAATCCTTTTCTTTAGTGGGGCATGGATCGTTGACATTTCAAGCCACCACTATATGTATAATTTCCTAATACTTATAAATAAATAAAAAAACACACTTTATTTATATTTCCATTCCATTTTTCCTACTCATCCTAATTACCCAAACAGGCCCTCCTTTGACAAGCTTAGCTGGTGAGAGAGATGAGAAAAATAAGACATTACACAGGCAGCCTATTGTGGAAGCATCAAGGAAAACAGACCTGCTTTGAGATGCAACTACAACTTGTCAGCTGTGGCGTGAATGCATATAAGAAAACACACACGGGCAGTTACTAGCTTGATGGCCCTGCATGACAAAAGAAAACAAAATACTTAGCTGCATAACATGATACAATATTGAGAAAAGATTATCACTAATCACTGTATTGTTTCATCTACCTAAATTTGTTATCATGATTGCCAAATTCCTTTTTATTTTCCCTTTCGCAGACAACCTGCAGTCTTGGGTGGGGGTGTTTTTTCTGCATGGAGCATGCATAGCATAGTTTGAACTGTACTATTCTACAGGGACCTTAAGAATCAAGCTGCATCAAGCCAGGTGTAAATGCATTACGCACCTGATGTTCTAGAAGCCGAAACTCCTTTCCTCTGGCCTTTGTTTTCATCTCTTGAAAGTTTCAATGACCTCAACTTGGATGATGACCTAATCGAATGTATCAAAGGAGCCTCTTCCTCTTCCTCCTCGTCCTGCTTCTCTTCTTCATCATGAGCATCTTCTCGATCTGATCCACTAATTGAATCCTCTTCTTCACTTGAACTTTCCTCATCAAACAATCTCTTTCCCTCTATATTACGCCGCTTCCTTGGACGACCACTGCGTCTCCTCTCTTTCTCATCTGCAATGTTCTCTTGTTATTAGCACCAGAGCACATTTGCAACATGAAATAAATAAACAAAAGCAGTGATTTGATTAATCTCAACACAGACCCAAGGTGCTTTAAACCACCCTCGTGTAGAGTTCTCACTCATGTAACATGCAATTCAATGAAGGAGGACAGCATTTAATTAACGAGGTGACTTCCATGCTAAATACAATCAATTTCAAAGAGCAGCTAATGGAAGTGCATACATATTAAGCTGTTGTCGTAAGAGAAGAAAACCACCAATAAAAAAACCAAAGAAAAACTACAAGAATATAGTAAGATACAAAATTAAACAACAAACTAAAGAAAATGAAAACATCAGAAGTAGAAGGGCTGACACAAACAAGATACTGTCCCCTCATCCATCATAACATCCAAAAACTTGCTTGGCAAAATTAATTATTCTTAGTTTACAGATCTTAACAAAGTGTGAAACCTAGATCTTGAAAATTATCTTGCACCACACAAAGATTTCCATTATTCCAAGGCAATCAATGACTCAATGGCACAAAAATGTCAACTTGTACCACTTCCAATGTCACCATCTTACTCAATGCACTATGGCACCAGCATACACGCAGCCCTTCCATTTCCAATCAAAAGGCTTGAAACTAGAGGAAACATAGCTGTCCATATCACAATTGTTTAAATTATGACCCAGTTTATAAGATCCTCCAATCTTACAGTCTCATAGATGGAATTATCTGAATCACATAAAGAGTGGCTATTTTGGTGGAAGCACCATTTTGATTGCTGTAGTTTTTGTAGCATCATTACCATATGATGATTCCACCAATTCAACATTTGAAAGGCAGAAAAATGAAACAGGCCATATCTTGTGAAACCCAAACAAGCCCATGTAATTGCTCAACAAACTAAGACAAAGGGTCCATTCAAGATGAATTATAAAAGAAACACCATATAAGGAACTGTGAAATTAAGCCTGCAACCCAGATGAATACTGAAAGGGCATGCTTAAAAAAAAAAGAAGAGCATAATAGGTTGGGGCGTATTTTTTTCATCATTGGCTCCAAATTTTCCTTCTCACTTTAACATTCCCCAATCCCCATATCTTAATTTCTACTTGTTTTTTATTTTTCTTGATTTTCTTCAAAGCACGATCATGAGTGTATATTTTCTCTGAAAACAAGAGTTGTTGGCTGTCTTTTGATTGTTGAATAAACTAAGTGTACTTTTTTCTTGCCTCCTAATTTATTATCTTTCAAAAAAAATTTCTTATTCTTTCTGGGACATTAACTGGGACAAAACAATTGCTTCTGCTGAATGTTTTTCCAATTGAATCAGGTTCTCTTTTTCATATTTCTGTTTTCTTGTAGAGAGAGAGAGAGAGAGAGAGCAGAAGAAGAACAAGAACATTAGAATGATTAACATGAACATGCAAAGGCACATCAAGGCCGGTGTCGTCCTCATAAACCCCCACCCATATCGCCATTCAATATTTCTTGTCCCACTACTGGCCAAACTACATATTCAAGCAATTTCACCTTCTTAAAGACAAAGGGAATAGGGAATAATTTATGTCACAACAAAATCATTCCCATAGAAGATCCAGACCCTTTTTTTATATCCTACAATAAAAAGGTTCATTCTCTGAAATGTAGTTGGAAAAAAAAGTGTAACATTGTATTTTCTTTGTTTAGAGTCACCTATTTTGAGTACACAAAAAGCATTTGAAACTTACTAAATAAAATGATTTGAGGAAAAAATCAACGGAAAATAAATGAAAGCACACTAATTTATGCTAGAGAGAGCATTTATGTAAAGTAAAGAGTAGCAATACCTAGCAAACCTTCATTCTTCACATACTTCTCTCGTAAACTGTCAACAAACATGTGGTAAGGGCGCCAGCCACTGGGATCTTCATCGGTGTTTACATTCTCTGTCCGGCTTTGGACATCCTTTAGACTAATTGTAAAACATGTTAGGGCCAGTTTGTTTCCATCCATAAAACAGCAGGACTGACTTCAGTAAAAGGTGGGGAAATAAAGGAGGGAGAAGTAGTTGGAAAGAAGAAACTCAAACCATGCTTAAACTATGACCAAATAGATTACTTTTGGAAGGGAGAGAAGAGGGGGAACCCATTTAGATTCTAATGAAAAATGCCACTAGATGATAATATAAAAGACAATATCTCTTACATTTCCAGGATGTCAATCACGGGAAGCTTGGGCACAAAGTGAACCACGGCACCTTCCAGAAAAGAGAGCTGTTTTGGAGCATCTAAGAAAGCATATTCAATACCATCCCTGACAATTTTTAGAATATCAGATTTATGCTTGTTCCGAGCAGCACCGATGAATGTCCCAGAAAGTCTAGTAGCAAGATCCTTGCACTCTAGAAAAGATTTGCTAGTGAAAGATTTGTCATCACTTTTGGAAAGATCCACTAGATGCCGATCATAAGCCTAGTCAAATTAAAAATGGCAAATAATATAAGCATCAACATCTTCGCATGCATGCATACCCACACACACACAAGACTTCTTTTGATACAAGATATCAAAGGACTACAGTTTTCTGTGGATTATCCTTAAGTTGTTAAACATCAGAGTTCTGCATGAGCACAACCTTTGGAGAAAAATATCAAAACCTTCAACATGGTAGAAATTCATGAAATTACCTGAATTATGTGAACTAATCATAGTATGGTAATGTAAAAAAAAAAAAAAAACATAAGCACAACTAACCAGATATTTAAAAGGTGAAACCAAGAATAAAATAAAAGAGAATATAGAAAGAATCAAGGTGCTGCTCAGGGCATAAAGTCAGACTCCGTACAAGAAAGCATATGTAAAGAAGATGGAAGAGAATAACCAAAGAAATCATTTTTCATTAACAAAATTAAAGGTATTCATAAATCTGCATCTAAGACCCAATGTGTTTTCCTGTCTCCTACAACACAAGCCATCATACCCTTTTCAATGCTTCTATGAAAATGTTTGGAAAATCATCATTTTTCTTTATGACAGTGATTAGATGCTTGACTATCTCTGCAACACTTGTTCCATGCATCCCAAAGTGAGAAATGATCTCCGGAGTAAGATATTCCTGCATTACAAATACAAGATCCAGTTAGCAAACTACAAAATACAGGTTGCAAAATTTTTTGATGTTTGTATCACTCAAACAGCAAGCAAATTACAGCCATTGCCTGTGAGATATTTCAACAACCCTGTTCATCACAAGATAAAAGAGTAATGATTATCTTTACAGTTTAGTAGTATGCACACCTTGGGAACTGCATTGCTAACTACCAACTTTGCTGAAGCTATCATAACTGCATCTCTGTTTGTCTCCTCAATGTACTCTTTCTTTGTGTCTTCATCTTCTGTCTCATCTGTAAGACAAATATTGGAGATAAATAACAGGGGAAGAACAAATATGAAGTGAGTATCCAACATGAAAATATGCATGGATCTGCTATTCAAGCATCGATGTTGATTTTAAGGTAAGCAATCCATTTCCCTAGATCAAGATTGAGAAGAATTGCCTCCTGAAGGTGCCATTTACAGGGTTACAAATCAGCAAGGGCATGTAAGAATTGAGTCACCTGAAATATTTAACTGTTGTTCACAAAGTTTCCAGAACCTTTGTAGAACAGATGTATCTGGACAATATCCTAGATGTTCGAGCTTTGTTGAAGAAAAATTTGCCTTTCTAAACAAACACCATGCTTCTGCAAGTATAATACAAACCTGGGCACAGCATAATTTTCATCAACTGGAAGTTAAGGCATTCCAAAAGGATGCAATATATATTTCCAACAGGTCAAAAATAAGCATTTGGTTAGACTCATGTTGGAGAAAATTAATTAACTTACTCTACAAGCTAGCTGATTTCCACATTTGCTCCCTTCCTTGTCTTCAGAAGGGGTACCAAGAAAAAACTCAAGTTCCTCAAACAAGGAATTGCGTTTCGACAGTAGAGAGGTTAAGGATGCTTCAGAGACAGTTTCACTATTTACAATAGACTGCAGTGTCCAGGCTACATGTAAATACATATTGAGAAGAAGAAAACTGACAACCTGGATAAGCAGGAGAAATTATTAGTTACAAGGAAGATTATGAAAAATGCAAATAATATAATATGTTATTCAACAGACCTCATCATCCACACTTCTAAAACTGTGGAGAACCTTAACAATATCCTCGTATAAGCTCTCAATAGGTACAGACCATGACAACTGAAGCTCATATAACCTTTTCAAATTCACAAGCAGAGAATATTCATCACCATCCTGCAAATTTGAGCATGTTACATCTCATCCATTTTAGCATCATCAAGAAAGCAAAAAAAAAAACAAAATTAGAAGTTTACTGCTGCTTCTTTCATTGCAGACTTAAGCTTATCATTAAGTTCATCTTCAAGATTCTTCAATTTATTTAGAGCATAATCTTTCAGCTCGCCTTGACTCTCAGTGGAACAGAACTTAATAGCCTTCACACAAGATCTCAGCGCTTCCTTGTCACCATGTTTTAAAAAAGCCTGTTTCATGAGCTGAAGGACATTTTTGAAATTCTGAAACACAAGACAATCAGTAGTTACTATCTAACCATCATCCTAACAGTATCAAAGAACTTACATATGGAAAAAAATGCTTTCACTCACATTCTCCTGCCTCTTTAAGGAATAAAGCCCTAGGTTCATATGAACAATGATCTCAACCAATGATGGAACTTTTGCTTTGTCAGCCATAAATTTGCGGAGAAGTAATGGGTAGTTCTTCATCATTGCAATTGTTATGTCTCGTCTATTGTTTTCAAATATTTCCTGACATTTAAAGCAAACTCTACATTAAGGTTGGCATAAACTGTGGAAGTAATACAGATATCATGTTACTCGAAAGGACATCAACATGCAACAGAAAAAGAAGCTAGTAAAACCAGGAAATGAATACAAGATATTGAAACATAAATACTGCACTGAATTATTACAAGTTGGCTTGTTCAATATTTTAAATCTCATAACTGAATTTCTTTTTGCACAAGTGGTCATTCAACTTTAACTGAAACTAAAATTTCAGAATTTTGAGAATTGGTTGCAAGAACAAAACTATTCATCAACTGAATTTAGAGTTAACAGAGATGTTTGATGCATAAACAATCACTTAAAATTGACACAATTTTGAATACACGAAGTTATAAAACCAGAAAATTACGCACTTTCTGAGCTTTATTGTAATATTGCTTTCGAGTATCCGAAGCTGGAACAATCCTCTCTCCTACAGCCTTTCTGACAGATGCAGAAAGAAGTCTAACCAAATTCGTTGCATCATCATCGGTAAGCTCAATTAGTGGATTCTCATCCAGGAGCATGGAAATAATACACTTCCAATCCTGCAAAAGAAAAATGAATTGCCATCTTATTAAGCAAATGGAATTGTACATTCATAAAACAAATAGTAGCATAATGTTTCTTACTCATTGTCAGTAAAGTGCTCAAGCTTTATAAATGAACAAATTTTTCCTTGCAAAAAATTGTCTGAGAAAAAGCTCCATTATCTAGAAACTTATCAAATGCAGAATAGAATAATAATAAATTTTGGGCAGTATGAGTCATTAAGAGGTGAGCCCAAGCCCAAGCCTTTCCACAGGTTAGGTGACCCCACCCTGACCCTCCTCCTTTCCTCATACACGAGTTGAATGCTATATTTCAATAAGTAGTAACAGCATACCTTCATTGCTTTCATGTATTCCCAAACATCATCAATAACATAGATGCTGAGAATTGGTTCTGCTGAAAACTCCCTCAAAATTTGCAACATTCTGCTAAGATGAACCTCAGAAGAGCCACTGTCACTGCCTGGAAAAAAATCATTATGACTTATGCTGGTTCATGGAATTTTGACAAAGATCATATCAGAGTACAAATAAGAGACAAAACCTCTTGAACTAGATTGGGGGCTATTAAATTTTTGTGCAATTAAGTGATCATACACCAATTCTCCTATGGCACGCCTGACTTCTGCTGGATCGTCAATAAGTAAATCATATAACGGACCCAAGTCATCATCAGGTAAAAGCTGATGCCTGTAAGACACACAAGCAAAAATTTCCAGTATATGGACCATTAGTATAGATTTCAAACATATTAAAGATGTGTTTCTACATGAGCATGTGTGTGGAGGAAAGTCGGCAGACAGATACCTGAGTAATTGTTTTACGAGTCCTATGGCACAAACAGCTACACTAACATCACTGTCATCAGCAAGTTCGATCATCCGGTTGGAAAATCTTTCAGTAAATAGTCCGAGAGTGGGCACGTTATCATCCGCATCATAAAGTTTTTGCAATGCATGAACAGATGCTTTTCTGACACCTGCATTCTTCAGGTGACAAGATACAAAAGGAAGTAAATCATGTCTGTTCAGCACATTATCAGGAGACACTAAATCAAGCCACTTAGATTTCTTACTTTATCATTAAGTGTCCATCCAAGATACTTTAAGTATAAATCCTGCAAGAAAAGTGATGGATATGACAAAACCCATACACCAAGAGACTCAATGCATGATGTTCGAATATTAGGATCAATATCCCGGTACCGATGCACGAATAACCTTCAAAAAGAAAAGAACAAGAAAAGTCAGAAGGCTATTTCAATAAAAATGTCAATATCATCAATGAAACAGGAAATTGATTGATTCTTTTCCTTCACTCGTAGTAAAACCTACCCAGAAAATATTTTGCGCATCATTTCCTCTAGTACAAGTATCTTATCATGAGTTTCTGATAACCTTTTATTAAGGGACTCCAAACGAGGTCCTTCTGTTCGTTTCTTATTTTCAGCATTTAACTGTCTCTGAGTAGTTTCTCGTTGTGCACCAAGCGCTTTAGCTACCGTTATGAATGAAGTGACAAGTTGAAGCCCCATCAAGGATGCAACTTGACGGTAAACTCTTGGTGGAGTGCTGATTAGTGTCAACACAAAAGAAAATGTAACCAAATTTCATGAATTAAACCACAATTTTGACCTCATAAAAAAAGTACTAACCATGATAATGCTATTATATAGTCCATGCATTTGTCAAACAACATCTTATCAAAAAGTGGCCCATCTTGGCATTCAGTGATCAAACTATCCCAGAATGAGAGGAGGTTGTCTTTAAAGTTTTTGAAGTCCTTCCGTTTTGAACCCTGATAATCTTCAACCTCACCCTACAGTTTCACATGAGGATTTTTCACATAAATAAGCAAGCACTCTACCATGTGATCCCAGTGCAGAACTTAGAAAAGCCCCATTGAGCATTTTTCACATAAGGATTCTAGGAGAGGTTTGAAACTTTAAAAGAACAAGCATAATGAAACAATAAACATATTAAAAGAAATGGTGTAGCATACATTTCTAGCAAGATTGACAAGAGCAACTACAACATCGTCAACATCAGTCTCATCCAGCAACTCCTTCTTGATACGATATTTGGCTCCACATGCCTGAACAATTGCACAATTTTTATCAGTCACAAAGTTAGGAAGAGAGATGCAGCACTGAAATTGAAGTTCATAGACATCATTAAGCTTCTTAAAGGATCTAGTTTTGATTCAATCTTATGCTCTCAATAAGATACTTGCACATTTCCATCCGTATTCCTTGAACTCCTTCATTCTATGTTCTACAGATGAAGAAATTTCAAAAACTTCCATGGTTACCTCAAACAGCGTGGTCAAGAGTTCAACCGTTGCTTGTTTTGGATCCTTCTCGTATCGCTCAACCCAAAGCTTCACCACCTGAGGAATTTGCATCTCATTGCCTTTGATAACATCTACGGCAGAATAATATTCATGAACTTATAAAAAACATATGTCCTCCATAAAAAGACGAAACTCTTAGCAGAAAACATCTAATATTGTTGAAAAAGGCATTACAGCAAACCGAAATCACTCCCGGTCCATAATTACCACAACTAAACAAAATCAGGAGTCAATAAATTACCGATCAAGCTTTGATCGGGATTGAGCACGGGTGGGGAAGTGGCATCCTTAGCAGCACGGTTACGCTTAGATTTTGGGCGAACCTCTTCGAAATCATCCCCGCGCTCCTCCACCTCCTCATTCGCATCGCTCGTTCTCTCCTCGGTCTCGGTCTTGGACCTCTTCCTCTTCTGTTTAAGGAAATTACTTTAAAAATAGTGCCCAAAACTAGCAGATGGTAGTGCAGATCGGGAGAATTGAAACTTACAGAGCGGTTTCGGGAAGTTTCCGGGTGGTCGTCCATGACCTAGCTAGGATTTGTGTTTGAAAATGTAGTAAGAAATTTTGAAAATTATACTGTACAGAGAGAAAGAGAATGACCGTGTCTGTGTGTTGTGATTTTGCTTGCCCTAAAGTTTTTTGTTTTTCCAGGGAGGAATGGAAAATTTCTCCCGCCAAATGAAATTACTCCGCCTTCTTTTTTATGGCGTCCGCGATATTAGCTGTGTCCCGTTGTGGCTTTTGTGTGCCCGCGCAATGAATCATATGCCCTTTAATGTAATAGTGAGCACTAAGCAGGAGTTTTTGATACATAGCATGTTTTTCACTTATGTTTTTTACTTTAAAATATAATATTATGATGGTGATTGTATTTTAAAATATATTAAAATAATATTTTTATTTTTTAAAATTTTATTTTTAATATTAACATGTTAAAATAATTTGAAAACACTAAAAAAATTTAATTTAAAATAAATAAAAAAAATTTAAAAAGCACTTTCAAAATATAAAATCAAACAAGCTCAGAAAATATATTTGTTTTTCTGGCAGCTGCTACGTATCAGACAAATCACATAAATCAAGTGTTTGGTTACTATTTCAATAACATTTTTAAAGTGTGGGACTTGAATGGTTCAAACAAGAGTTTATAAGAAGTACAATAGTTTTGTTTTTGCATCTTAGCTGTTCATCTTTCTCCACCGACAACTTTTTCTAAAGAAAAGAGAAAATAATCGTTATTATTATAACTAATCAAAATACCCTCATCATCTTCCCGAACAGCCTCCTCTTCTTTTGTAACCTTAAGGGATTTATGATATATACCTTATTGTTTAGCTTTTGTAGTGTGAGATTGAAATCCTGAGGGCACACCTCTGTTTATTCTCTCTTAACGATAATCTTTACCAAAAAAATGAGTGAGCAAACTTTTAAAGAGCAGAAACCACCCTCATCCTCTTCCATATACCCTAAAAATCCTGATTGCAAAAACTGTTGTTTTCACAATTCCATAATAGTACTCTTGAACGATCCATGTCTTCCCTATTGCCATTGTTGAAAATTTTTCTCTGAAATCCATGTTATGCCATTAAATCAACTGTGAATAGTATTCTATTACCACTTAAGATGGGAAAAAAGTGAAACACAATCTAATATGCAATTAAGCCCTGAAGAACAGCATCTGAATCCATCAAACAATAATCTCCCAAAGAGATGCTATAAATTTATTAGTGGAAATTAACTCATTTTGTCCTTGTGTGTTTATTTATAAGCTATAAAAACTAATTGGAATGAAGGTGGATGTCCAAATATACAGCTACCCTATATCCTATTCCATCAGGTCTTTTATTTTTTATTTTTTACTTTTTACTGTAAGCCATATCAGGCTATCTAAAACAACCATAATAGGCTATCCAATCATTGTGTTGAAGATTAGAACTAAGAATTTGATTGGAGTCTCTTTCACAACATTCTTCAATCTTTGGTTTAAGACACTTGTGCAACATTTATGAGAACCTTCTGTTTGCTCTCCTGCTCAAGCACAGTCATTTATAGTTGGTCAGTCTGTTTCCTTTCCTTTCATGATGGACCTTTGAATTTATATAGGCAGCTAATTTGGTTGGGATTGATAGCCTTGGCATGGATGTTAGAATTTTCTGTGGGGTGGAAGCACGAACTCATCGATTCCCCTTCAAAGTCCGGGTAAGTAATCTAATGCACAGTTGAGATATGTAGAACAACAGATAATGCCTTATCCAGGCTAATCAGGTAATAGATTTCCAGATGGTAGTCACTGGAAAACCAATTTTATTTCAAGTTGTATATGTTCATGTTTAATGCATATCCATAACTTTTGAATTTGGTCCATAAAGTACAACAGTTCTTTTGTGATAGCATAATAGTAACTCATGTTTCATTCCAAAGATGTCCCTCGATATTAGTCTTATTCTCTCTTTGAAAATTTCTAATCACTTGATACTTTTTGTGAAGTGTCCACCACTCTCCCCTGACCTTTGAGCACTTCTTTAGAATTCATTATAATGGTACGATCCTCTGCCCTCTGATTTAAGATTGTTTCTCCACATGTGAGTTCTTTTATATGAGAGGCACTGAAAATGTAACTGGTTGAAGAAATGGAAGTTTCATGTATCAAGGGGAATGTGTGCTTGTATTCAAGTGCATTTGTTGCAACTTTTTTAGTTATGCAGGAAAACTTGTACTCAATAACTTCACAAGCAAGAAACATTTAAGTTTTATTGGTGCCTTTGGAATTAATAGAGGCATCCATTGTTCTTGAAATTGAGCGACACGCTCTTTGGCGGGTCTTGACACAAAGTATCCAGGATAAAAGGTTACGCTTTTGTTGATTTTTTGTCTATATATAATTTGCAGGCTACCTGTGAAGTTGCTGCACAAAAGCAGAGGCATCAGCTGTTGTTCCCTCGGTCTCGCCACGAAGATGAGCTTGGGGACTCCAAGTCATAGTTCTCTTCATGTAACTAATCTTAATGAGGGCTTTATTCATAAAATAAAGTGCAGGCTTAGTTCTCTTTTTTCCCCTTTGTTTTTAAACCAAGTGGAGATTTGTCAGCAACAGGTTGTGCTAACATATTTGTACATTATTTCAATAAAGGACCAGAAGGAGCTATCATGTTCCTCCAATATTGTTAACGTGGCTGAATTTCTTTATGCCCCGCACTCCAATCCAGCATTCTTTCAGATTCACTAACAGTCAAGTTTCTATATGTTTGAATGCGTGCGTGCATGGTGCATTAAGGTTAAGTTTTCAACGTTCTCAAGAAAAAGGAAAGGCAGGTTTTCAAGCTCGGGGAAAATCTAGGGGCGGGGAGGAAGGAGCGGTTGTGAAAATCTTTGGCTTTGCACTTGCGATCTTACTGTTTAAGCTTTTAGCCACTTCTGGTGAAACCAGGAAGCAAATCTGGAGAAAACGGTACGCTTATCTTACTACTGTGCAGTTGCCCACCAAAGTAGTTTTTCAATTTTTTAACACAAACCATTTGTCAAGCTGGTGAAACAAACCCTAACACGTTATAAATATTAAGAAAGGTTAAAAATATACTTAAATTAAATGACTGGTGATCACAAAGTGTAATACAACATAAAATGAAGAACTGCAATTATGCATAAAAAAAAACTTAGAAGCTGTAAATTGATTATTGATTGTCCCCCTCCTTTTCTGCTACCCAACACCCCAACTTAGCTGACATCTACAGTATTTTGGAGCAGCAGTGAGACAAGTGCCCTTTCTCATCCTGAAAGCAGATCCGAAGTCGTGATTTCTTGCCCCTGCAACTTTTCCTATGTTCTCATTTTCATTTCTTCCTCTGAGGCCTAACTATGATTTCTTCCCCCATACATCTTTTCCCACATTCGTGTTCTCAATGTCTTGCCCATCTCAAATGCCGGTGCTAGCAAGATCACGCTTGCTACTATCCCCGGTTTTTGAGCTCCCAAGTATAGTTTTTTGACTGCGGTTTCCAGAACAAGCCTCCTCATCAAAATGTTTACTGCTACACTCAGCGTCTTCATCAACAACATAAGCACAGTGTTGATCCTCTTCCTTTTCACCCCTGCATAAAGAACATAAGAGTTGGGCACGTGTAATATGGTTGGCTTACACAAGGGAGAAAGTGACCTCATCATATTACCAAGGGATGAGATGAAGAACACGTGAGAAGAGTTATATTAATTTTTTTTTTTTCATTATCGCACACCAGAGTGAAATTTCAGTGACATCAGATATTTTTTAACTGCATGCCAGCAAGCCATTTTCCAAAACCAAGCTGTCCATGAAAGGATGGTGATTGGTGAAGCATTTCAATACTAGTTTTATTACATTATTAAAAGAGCAGCAGCATTCGTCGGTTTTGTTCCTTTGGACAGTGACTGATTTCAAGCAGCAAACCCAACTTCCAAAATCGACTGTGCAATATAGACTGTGTTCCATGGCGATTCCACAATTGTGAAAACATATATTTTTGACGCTACTCGACTTTCACAAAAACTCTTTCTTCTCCCTGTACTGAATAAGTGACCCTAAACTTCATCATTCACAGCAATTTCTATTTCAAAAGAGCACAACTTGGCTGACACTCATTTGCAAAGACTCGAATAAAAACGGTAGTTTAACCCAAAAGCCTAGAGCAAGATGAAGTGGCAATAAGAATACAGCCAGAAAATCCCAAAAAAAAAAAACCAAAGAAAGAAAGAGAAACAAATGAAGAAAACTAAAGATTCTACTGGAATTGTGCATTAGTCTATCCTCAGCACTAGGATCACAAAAAGTAACTTGCAGCGAGGGGCCAAGAAAGGTAAAATGAATAGAGCATGCTCAACATGACAGAAATGGGAATAGCCTAGCCATTAAAACACCATCAGGTCCATTTCATGTAGCCTTAACTAAGCGAAGCTTGTGTACAAACTTAGCATGGCTAAATATTACTCTGTTTTGAACCTTGCATCAAAGTCAGGCAGACCTACTTCATCCAAAATATTTTCCGTGATCTAACCTTTGGAATCATAACAGAGTTGGGATATGTAACGACATACAGTTTATTCAACCCAAACTTCAACTCATTTGCTAGTTAGTGCACCTGATAAAGGAGCTTAGGTAAACATCATAGCCCAGAGAGATTTTTTAATGTTCATATGAATTTATCACCTGCAACAGAGAGAAAGATTAACAAAAAAAATAAAATTGCATACCCCGAATAAACGACCAGCCCAACAGCAACAGCAGCGAAGGCCAAAAAGTACATCCAATCAACCTGAAGAGTATTGACATCAGAGGGAAAATTCCAAGTGTAAAGATTTGAGCATGCATAAAACTTGGATTCTCATATCCATACAATGTTATTAGTTAACAAACCTTCTCATGGTAAGCAAAGATGCGAATCATGACAGCCCACATGTCTGATGTCAGCAAAGACAAGTTGAGCATTGTGGAACCACTAATCTGTAAATAGCAGGAGTCAGAATATTAAGGTGAGCACATGCACGCACTAGTATAAATCATCCATGGGGTCAGCCTAATTAATACTTGTCCTCGAGTGTTGAATAAAACTCTGTTTGGAATATCAGACTGAACTACGCATTTGTCCAAAAGTTACAATTGCAGGTATAAAAAGTTAAAATTTACAATAAATGATACCAGCCCCTCCTGGGCTCGTGAAAAACATGTAAAAAAGACAAGAACTCTCTGAAGTTAAGACATAAGATGAAGGTGATGGCAGCTTGACAGTCAAGAATAAATTTTACGTTGAAAATTGGAAACAATGAGGCTAGCAGTAGCAACACCACAAGGTCCTTGACAGCAAAAGAGTGCAGGTTTAAATAAAAACAGAAGCACAACTGATACATATGGATTAGCTCCTCTCATGCTAGCACCAAACTGTCATAGATTATGTACGTTGAAACCGTATTCATGCCCTATTAATGGTTGGCTTGGCACCATCTCACAAAGTGACAAAATGAAAACACTCTATTAATTTAGAACGTAATTAAAGACTGATAGAAAGGTTCCAAGTTAATCATTGGTAGTGTATATGTGGGATATGAACAGATTTCAATTAATATAACAAGTGTTTTAGGTGCTAAGAAGATTTTAATCTGTTACCTATAAGCTATAAAATTTGAAAAAGAAATTCAATTCGAAGAGGTAGCTCACAATCAACCATCATCTTTCAAACTCCAATTTGAAGTTCTTCATTCCAATGTCTGGCCATGTTCTTACAAACTTTTAGTTAGTCTTAAGGTAACTCACATCCATACCTTAAGCAGGATCGGGACTAATGAGTAGAACAGGAACATTGCCACTGCAAATCCAAAGAACGGAAGAGCCTGAAACCAAAACCATAAAGCAAACAAATGAAATTAAACTCTAAGCATGAATAAATTTCAAAACTTCTATATGTAATAAATTCATGCGTTAAATTTAAAGCAAATCAATTATCCCATTGACACTGACAGGATATTTAAACCCCACCTTCATTTTCATATCTTTCTCTTGAATTTTTTTGGTCTGAGCCATTTTACTGATGTGTTCGAATTGATTTTGGTTAAGCATCATCTAACACCAGGAGTAAATTACAAAGACATCTATACAGAACTATTAAACCATCAGTTACCAAGCTATCATTCTATTGTGATTGGCGAGTTAAGAGAACAAGAATAAAAGCAAAAATAAATGCAAGATATAAATGCTTTGGAAGAAGAGAATAGACAAGAAACATACTGCCCCAGCTGACCAGTGAATAGATTTAACTTCGTTGCGCTCCAGAATACTTCTGTTGTTATCACTAAGGAAAAAAAATTGGAAGAAAAAAGCAACAATTTACCAACTTGAACCGCACAATCAACTTAATCAAACAATCACAAGTTTTGGATATCATGAAGTTTTAAAGTCGATCACTTAAGAAACAACTAAAAATTTTATACAGAATAAAATAAGGTAACTCATCAGTAGAAAAGCTGATGTTCCTCATAGCTATCAAAATGAGTCATTAAATTAAGGATACATTTGAATGGCACTGATTATGGCACCAAAAAAGCCCAGAAACGACATAAGCTCAACTCTATCAGCATTTTTCACAAGAAACTCCTGCATAACAGATAGAAATAAAATTTGGATAAATCATTTTATTTACTGTGCAAATATAACAAATTTATATCATTGAAACATATATTACTTTAAAGCCCCCTTGAAAGAATGAATAAAAACTTAAGACTTTAAATAATTCAATAGAAGAATTATTTGCAATTCATAAATAAGAAACCATCCAATCAATATCTGGAGAACCAACTCCAAACCTAAACCTCAAATAAAAAAAAATCAAGCTGTATGAGGATAGAAAGAGCGAATTAAGCTAGCTTTCACTCCCTGTCTCTGTGTTTTTTCCTTTTGTTTTTGGTTGCCTTGTTTATATGTAAAAGTTTTGCAGCAAATATCAAGAAGAGGGTAACAGCTATTTACCTTGCCTCCCAAGGTCAAACTAAAAACCAAAAATAAAAGCAAAAATTGGATTAAGATCATCATTGTACACACTATAATCAACTAGAATGCAGTAACACTTTTGTGAAAAAGTAAGCTCATGAGAGAACAACAGCCAAATGGAAGCAGCGTTGAGGATCAGAGAACATGAACCAATATTCAGCAAGACAAAATTATAGCATGCAACTTGGCTTACCTCACTGACATTACTGATAGCATACAGCGTTGCACCAGCAATAACAAGAGCATCTCCTTTACGAGGGTTGCTCCCTCCTACAAGAAAAGGCCCACTTATTAAGAGATGATCATTCAATACTACGAGACAAAACTTTAACGGAAATGGATATGAAATATTATACACTATAACATGGCTACAGTTGCATCTTGAATCTTAAAGTTTAAAGTAGAGACAGTATCTCCAGCACTGGAGAATTTAGGCATACAAGGTAATTGATAATACCAACCTTGCCTGGTTTACAAGCAAGTGAAACAATCAAGACACCAACATAACATACTATTTTCAAGGACGGCTATAAGGAAATGGAAAAATTCCCTCCAAAAGATATATTATGATTTACCATTGAGTATAAATGATGGCCTAAGGTTATGGAACAAACAACAACCAAACACTAAAGAAAAATGAATGAAGGAGGCAGGACAAAATTATGGTAAAGTGAATGAAACAGCATATGTTTACCTGATTGATCACCAGCATGAACATCTGAAAAAACAATCATAACAAGTCCTGCAACACAAACTACTACTCCAGCTATTTTCTTGAATCTGTACTTCGTGCTCAAGAAAAACCATGTAAGAACCATAACACAAGGGATTGACCAACAGTCCAGCAGCATGACACTTGTGATCGATGTGTACTGATAGGCCTTCACCACTGCTCATGAATGAGGATAAGATCAATTATCATAAATATGAATCACTTTAACAGTCATAATTCTCAGTTCACACTTTAATAATGAAAGGATTAGGTAGCATTTCTTTTTGAAAAAAATACAATGCAAGTGCCAGTAAGGTCAGTGACATCAAGGTAGAATAACTTGTTCTCATTTATCAATTCACTAATTCTTTTAAGAGTTGTTTCAACCATATAGCAGAACAGATTATCAGCAGCAGATGCAACTCTATACTGCTGAGAATGTGCGAGAAGCAACCAGCTTCATGATTGACCACACCACAAGGAGCAAAATGTCTATTTAAAGTACTTAATGCAATTTCATAGAATCACAACGAGATGCTAATCAGAGAGAATGAAGGGGGCTTCAGTGAAAAGACCACCGATACCAAATTGATTATTTGCTTTATAATCAAGAGATATGCAATTTCCTAGCAGGAAGTTTAGATCTTTAGGATTCTCTAATCTGTAGATACTAAAAATACAAGATTGGTTAAAAAAGATTGAAAGCAAATGAAAAAAAAGCTGTTAGTACAAATGTTTAGATTAAAAGTTAACGGTAGTGCAGAAAATACAAGACCTAAATACCTAGTCAGTACCGCCACTAAAGTAATATACTCACCAAGAAAATTGGCTTCTACATCCACCAATGAAAGAATCGCATAGTAGTACCATTTTGCCTGCACAGATTCCAAAAGGAGATGCAACAACATAAACATCTCAGATTAAAATTAAAATGAAGGAAAAAAAAAAGGAAAACAATGAAAAAGATAATTGAAAAAAATGTTTCAGCCCAAATTCTTCACTATCAACTCAAATTGGTTTATATTGCATCTGCATCAATATTCTACTATGAGAATTATTTCATCAGGAACTCTCCTATCACCTCAGAAAATGACCAAGCGGAATTTCTTTCAGTTTTTCATGTCCCAAATTCTTCACTATCAACTCAAATTGGTTTATATTGCATCTGCATCAATATTCTACTCTGAGGAATTATTTCATCAGGAACTCTCCTATTTTTTCATGTCCTTACTTTCTTACACCCATCCACTGCATCCCCGCAGCTTAATGACGGACATCCAATGAATAAATTCTTTTATAATCAATCACTTCCGAACAACACAAAACTCCAATTATTGAAGCAAATTCAGCAAATGAGTTCACTTTTAAATTACATACTGATAACTAACCAATTGCTTGTAGTCAATAATGGGGGCGGGGGGGTTGTTAAAGAATTGGATTTAAAGGTGAAACAAAGAAAATCACCTTAAGTGCTTGCTTCCGGTAAAGCATAATACTTCCATAAACAATGGCCAAGAAAACGTAGTTGAGAAAAGACTGAGAAGTCGGTGCATTAATTCCTGAATTGAAATGGCAAATTTATACAGGGAATCGAGTTAGAATACTACTGTATCAAAAACACAAAAAAATAAATAAATGAAATTTTGCTATCTAACAACAACACAGCTAGCTAATCAGAGAGGGGGGGGGGAATTCTGAGCAAGTAAAGATATAAAAATAAAATCTTATAAGCTAAAGAAAGAAGAAACAGGAGTTGCACCTCTTCTAGCAAGTTCAGAGGATGAAAATCCAGTAGAAGTAACAAGGAGAGAGAGAAACTGTCCCAACCCAAGAGCAACCAATGTTTTCGTTGTACAAAACTCCTTAAAGCTCAGCATTCTCTCTCTCTTAATATCTCTGTTAAACACAAACACATACCAATCTACAAAGAATTTCCAAAAACCCAGTTGTGTAGTTCAAGAATAAACAAAACCCAACTTTGTAATGTCTTAAAGGGATTGAGTTGGCAAAAGAATATGAACCCACTTCAGGTTTAGTCTTTTTGATGACGGAAATGACAGAAAAAAAGGGTTGATGGTTGATGATGATATTGATAGATACAGAGTGAGTGACAACCACCAACTTGACAGTGAAGGTGGAAAAGGAAAGGTTGTTGTCTACATGCAATTTGATTCCAACAAAAACAGAATCAAGATCAACCAACGGCTGTTTGGAGTTCCCCGATTCTATGCTGAACTTGACTCCAGCCGTTGAAGCTTGGAGAGAGAAGGAGAGGGAGGGAGACGAGAGGTCCGGCAATTTTTATGGCCAACTTTCTTCTTCTATTCTTGGCCGTACTTAGTTGCCCGCGCTGCCGGTCATATAAATTTTTTAATATAAAAAAATATATAGATATTACTCATATGTTTTGTACTATGAAAAAAAAAAGTTGTATAAAAATTGATTTGATATTTGATAAATTTAAAATAATCTAAAAATTCATTATAATATAGTTTAATACAAAAAATTAAGATGACATGTTAAAAAATATTAAGGTGAAAATATATTAAATTGATTCGGGTTAATCTGTTAAATTCACTATTCGAATCATGAAATTAGAATAACTTTATAGAAAATAAATCAAGACCAAATATAAAACTCAATTCTTAATTAAACTAATATTAAAAGATGAAATTAAAAAAAATCAATAAAAAAAACTAAAAAATAAACAACTTGAGTCAACTCGAGTTGACCTTTCAAAGCTGCAACTCAGGTCAAGTGACTGAGATAACTTCAAGAAAATCAAGTCAAAACAAATTATGAAGTTTAATTCTCAATCAATCCAATATTGAAAGATGAAATTAAAAAAGATTAAAAAACTCGAATAAACCCGGATTAACTAGTCAAACTCATTACTCATTAATAAGATTAGAGTAACCTCATAAAAAGTAAAAACAAATATGAAACTTAATTATAAATCAATTAAATTTTGAAAAATGAGGTTGAGAAAAAAAAACCTAAAAAGGGAAAAAAACTTGAGTTAACCCACGACTCAGGATAAACAATTTTAATATTAAAGAAAGAAATTAAAAAAGATAAAAAAATAACTTGAGTTAACTCGGGTTAACTTGCAAAAACTATGATCTAAGTAATGAGATCGAGATAACTTTCTAGAAAGCAAAACAAAAAAAAAATTATAAAAGTTAATTCCAAATCAACCAAATATTGAAATATGAAATTGAAAAACAAATAAATTAAAAAATAATAAAATTTTTTAATCTAAGTTAACCTATCAAATCCATTATTCGAGTCATGAGATTGTGGCAACCTTATAGAAAGTAAACAAAAAAATTACTGAAGTCAACCTGAATTAACTTGCCAAACTCGTGACCAAGGTAATGAGATTGTGATAACCTCATAAAAAACAAATTAAAACAAATTATGAAGCTCAATATTGAATAAACTCATTATTGAATGTTGAAATTGAGAAAAAATCAATCTAAAAACTAAACACAATAAAACTAGTTCAGTTTATACGAGTTAACCCGCAAAACACGTGACCTAAGTTATAAGACACAAATAATCTCATAGAAAGCGAACCAAAATAAATCATGAAACCTAATTCATAATCAACTCAACGCTGAAGGATGAAATTGAAAAAATACCAATTAAAAAAATTAAAAAAACTCGAATTAACTGGATTAACTCACCAAACTCGCAACCCAAGCTATGAAACTGAGATAATATCATAGAAAGCAAATAAAAATAAATCGTGAAACCTAATTTTCAATCAACTCAATGTTGAAATATGAAATTAAAAAAAATATCAATTAAAAAAAAATAAAAAATTAAAGTAAATAGAGTTAACCAATCAAACCTGTGACACTGCTTATGAAACCAAGCTTACCACATATAAAACAAACCACAATAAATTATTAAGGTCAATTTCCACTAAACTAAATGTTAAAGTATGAAATTAGAGAAATAAATATATATTTAGAAAAAAAAAACACTATCAAAATAAATAGTATTTTGAGGTGGTGAACAACACCTTTTTTAGTTTATACGGAAAAAAAAACTCTAGTCTATCAAGTTAACCATGTATAAAGCAAATTATAATAAATTACAAAATTCAATCTTCAATAAACTAAATGTTGAAGTATGAAATTCAAAAATAAATATAAATTAAAAAACAAAGGAAGAAAAAACACTATCGAAATGAGTAGTGTTTTGTGAGGTGGTGAACAATAAATTATACTAAAAAAAAACTCGATATAATAAAGTTAACTTGTCAAACCTGTGACACAGGTTGTAAGATCGAGTTAATCATGTATAAAGCAAATCACTATAAGTTATGAAGCCTAGTATCCAATAAACTAAACATTAATGTATGAAAATAAAAAAGAAATATATATATTAAAAAAAGAAAAAAATTATTAAAATAAATAGTGTTTTGTGAAGTGGTGAACACTAAAATCATAACCTTTTTTAGTTTATACTATGATAATTAAAAAAAACAAAGAAAAAAATAATATTGAAATAAATAGTGTTTTGTAAAATGGTCAATAGTAGCATCACCCCCTCTTTTAATTTATACTATAATAATTTGTTTATATTTTCTTGGAGTAATTTATAAATTAGTCCCTCTATTGTTTAGAAATGAATTAACTAATCTCTTTTATTTTAAAAATTAATTATTTAATGTTTTAACTAGTATGATCACATAATTTAATATTATTTTACTTTAATAATATCTTTTTTAAATATTTCCTTGGATTGTGTTTTACTTATTTTTAAAAAAATATAAATAAATTGAAGAAGAACATAAAATAAAAAAAAGGATTAAATTATTAGTTTTTGAAACAAGAGAGACTAATTGATTTGTTTATAAAAACTAAAGTGACTAATTTATAATATACTCTATTTTCTTGTATGAATTGAATAATAACGGATTGTTTTTCTGTAATGATTTTAAACAAGGGGTTTTTGTCACAGTTTTGATTGATCTTATAATACAGCATCAATTATTTATAAGAATAGAAAAATTGTACATATACTAAAAAATGGTAAATCACAGTAGAAATCATATAATTATAATTTTTTTATTATAGTGATGACATATCTGTAATTTTTTGGTTAATGTTTTAGAAAAATTATTGCTTAGATTTCTTCTTCATCTTTTTGTTACCTTATACTAGAAGATATTTATCACTTGATTTATTTATCACTTTTTTTTTCTTATCTTCCTTTTTTGTAATTAATTCTTGAAATCTTTCTTTTTTTTCTTTTATTTTTTTTAAAAAATTATTATACAAAAAGTAAAAGGCATATATATATATTAAAATGTTATATTACTTTTCTTTCAACTTCATTATAATAAAAAATCAACTTGGAAAATATGAAAATACCCTTGCATGCCAGCGTAATAATTTTATTTTTTAAGAGTAATTTTATCATTTCACTCTACGTTTTTTTAAAAATAAAGAGGCCCCATGATGCTAGTTTAATACTATTTTCTTTCAAGGGTGTTTATATATTTTTATTGTGCAAAAAATATGAAAAGATCAATTTGTTCCAATCAATTTAGTAATGACCAATAAGTCATATGAAAAAGACGATATTACACAATCAACAAGGCTATTTGTTTTTATTAAAAATGATAAAAACATAACAACACTATTCAAATTCATATTCACAATCGTAATCAAAAGAATGAATATCTAGTATAAAAATTAAATGAAATAAAACAATGATTGAAAAAATTGAAAAACAAAATAAATCAAGAAAATAATAAAAAAAAGCAATCAAAAGAATGAGAATCAAATCTAGTATAAAAATTAAATTAAATTAAATAATAGGGGACAAGATTGAAAAAAAATCAAGAAAATGATAAAAAAAACAAAAATAACAATTAAAATAATGATGACCAAATATGTTAGATAAAAATCGAAGGAGGATAAAAATAAAAACAATTCTAATTTATAAATTATTTCAAATAAAACAAATTATAATAAAAAAATCAAGACCAAAGTAGAAGGAGAAATAAATTGAAGGGATATTTTGAAAAATTAGAGGTCAAAAAAAGGGAGAGAGAAAAAAAAAGGAAAAGAAAGAAAAGACTACCGACGTTAAACTAATGGTTTGTTGGCCACATGGTCCACCTAGAAATGGAGGGGTCTCTAAGAAGATTTGAATGCCACCTTGTAAGTCATTGTAAGTTCACTAAAAGATGACTCACGTGTCGCTGAAATGGCCTGGGTATCTCCAACCTGCACGAGCCAATCACTTTATATATATTTATATATATATATATATATATATATATATATATATATATATATATTAAAATGCTATATTGCTTTTCTTTCAACTTGATTATAATAAAAAATCAACTTGAAGAATATAAAAATACCCTTGCATGCCAGCTTAATAATTTTATTTTTTAAGAGTAATTTTATCATTTCACTCTACTTTAAAAAAATGAAGAGGCCCCATAATATTAGTTTAATACTATTTTCTTTCAAGGCTGTATATGTATTTTTATTGTGCAAAAAATATGAAAAGATCAATTTGTTCCAATCAATTTGGTAATGACTAATAAGTCATGTGAAAAAGACGATATTACCCAATCAACAAGGCTATTTATTTTTATTAAAAAGGATAAAAACATAAAAACACTATTTAAATTCACATTCACAATTGTTTTTTTAGTTTACAATGAATCACTTACCTCTTTTAGTTTTTCTTAATATTTGGACTCAAGATTTATAGACATTCATTTTCTATATGAATAGTTTTTTATTTTTTTATTTTTTGTTAAGGTTATTATTGAACTAGTTTATATATCAATTAAGACTAATATTTTTTTTTACTTCCTTATATTGTTTTAGTCTATTCTAAGCAATTTTAATAAATTATCTTAATGCTAACCTCAAAGTTCAATTACAATAAATCAAACAAGAAAATAAACATCCTTAATTACCGAATCAACTCCTTAAAAATTACAATAATAAATGTTTACTTGTTCTAAACTAATAAAAAAAGTTTTCAATTTATAATTCCATTCTTTTTAATATAGATAAAAAAACTAGATAATTATCCCACACTCCATTGTGGATAGTTCCAAAATTGTTTTGAATGTAAAAAATAATATATAAGTGTTTCTAACGTGTTTTCTAGTAGCAAGAAAATTTTTAATTGTGAACTAAAATTTTTATAAATGCATTCAATATATTTCTATGCATCAATAAATGTTAAAAAGAGTTGCTAACGCTAACCAAGACTAAGTCATCAAGTTGACAATAGATGCAAATTAAAATATTTGATTTTGCCTTACAGAGAGCTCTTCATTTTTTTTATTTAATTATATGGATATATTTTTTTAATAAGAAGAGTAATAATTTAAATTTCATTGAAACAAACTAATTTGCTAATATAATTTTTCCTTCTCTTATTAATATTTTCAAAATTAAGCAAAAACAATTAACCTTTTGTTCTATGCCATTCATTTAATAAAAATCAAAAGCAATCAGAACACATATAAAAAAATTGAAAATTGAAAATAAGGATAAAAAAAATATCTCTCTAATTAGAATTCTTGTGTATCTAATTAAGATGCTCTTTTTTTAAAATGTTTTACCAAAACATTTGTTATTTAGACAACATTTTATCATCATCAAATATAGCCTAACAAGTCAACCTAGAGATCTTTTGACCTGGCTCATTGCTTAGCTCAGGTTTTTAATAAAATTATATAGGGGTTGATTCAATGTGATCCAATCAATTTGGATTGACTAAAAGCCAGTCAAATGACCAATTAAAACCATTTGACTTCAAAAATTTTAAAGAAATTTTTTTTTATTATTGAGACAACGACATATTGGATCGACACAAGTCAACCCAAGTTAACTTGTTGTTAATGGATAAGAAAAAAATCATTATACGATTTGAAAGAAGCATCCAAACAATGACATAGAAAATTTGACAAAGTAATGCTGTCAAATGAGTTCAAAATCAATAAATTTAACAAATATATTTATGTGAAAAACACAAATAAATGTCAGGAAATTTTATGTCTTTATGTGGACAATATCTTATTTTGGAAAGTAATGACTACATGATAAAGTCTACCAAGAAAATATCAACTAATAAGTTTAACATGAAAATCTTTGGTGTTGCATACTTCATCCTAGTATATAAGATATATGATGAATTGATAATGTCATATTCTCACTACATTGAGAAAATTCTTGATAAACTTTCTAGATGTGACAATAATATTATGAAAACACTAATAAAGGCGAGAGAGTAAACCAATTGGAATATTCTCGAATAATTAGGAGCTTTATGTATGTTATGAATTGTACAAGAATTGATATTTCTTACTTGGTTAAAAAACTAAGTAGATTTACTAGTAATTCGAGTGTGAATCATTAGAAAGCAATATCAAGGGTACTCAAATATTTAAGGAACACCTTAGACTATAGGTTACACTATAGTAGTTACCTGATGGTAGTTGAAAGGTATAGTGATGTCAATTGGATATTTGACACTAAAGATTCAAAATCTACTAGTGGATATGTTTTTACACTTGATAGAATAGTTGTTTCATGAAAATATTTTAAATAAACGTGTCTCGCAAACTCTATGATGAAATCAAATTTTATTGCTTTTGATAAAGTTAAAGAGGAAGCCAGATGCCTTTGGAATTTCTTAGAAGATATTCCATGTTGGCCAAAACTAGTGCCAACTGTTTGAGTCCATTGTGATAGTTAGTCAACAATTGAAAATGCATAAAGTAGTATGTATAATGGTAAGTTTAGACATATACATCATAAACATAATATCATTAAACACTTGCTCTCAAATGGAATTATTTTCATTGACTATGAAAAGTTAAAAGAAAATATTGTGAATCCACTAACAAAAACATTATCAAGAGATCTTATGTATAACTCATCGAGCAGAATGAGTTTAAAGCCTTAAAAAAATAAAAAGATGTAATGATGGTAACCATATATATTTGATTAGAGATCCCAATGCATAAGTTCTCATATTAATAGCACTTGAAAATTATTTTTTTTATTATTCGTATAATGAAATAAGTGGTAGTTGTAGTGTAATAACGAGTGAACATTGCTCTTAATGATTTTTTTTCATCTTGGTATATTAAATGGAGTATAACATAATATTCTTAATAAAAAATAACCTATATGAGTGAGAAATACGACATTTTTCTTTGAGAATTTTAGCAAATATTGAGTTCTTCAAAGCACTCATGAATCCAATAGTTATTCAAGACTAAAATAATCACAATAGTGAGAACGAAAAAAAATCTCCAGGTAGAGAACTATGTGAGTAATATTGTTTTAGTTTATACAAAAATTGAATAGTTCAAGACATCGTGTTTACTATTTAACAAGTAAATTTGTTAGTATTTCACTAAAGAAAGTTCAAAGCCAAAAGCTATATCTCTTGATGTATTGGTCTACCAAATCAATCTCTCCACAAGTTTTTGAGTTGTTTTTTAAATTGGTCAGACAATTTCCATTCATGTGAGGGATTGTTAGAAAATCAATGTAAGAACATGGTTAATGGACATATTTGAGATCAAATTAAAAGTAAGGTTCACTCACTTTTAGGGTTAAGATTTTATTGGAAATTAATCTCCAATATATTCTCTTTAACATGGAACATTAACACATTTTAAATAAATTATAAGTGAATAAAAAATTATCCTTAAAGAACCCTGGGTTGACATGTTTTAGAGAAATTTAAAACCCTCTAAAAAAATTTATCCCACATAGAAAAGAAACAAAACTTTCTTGGTGTTTATTTAGTGGGAAGTTGAGAAGTTAAAATTAGACCCAAATGGTCCCCAAGCTTGGTCCTCAAGCTTTTTGAGATGAGAGGTCCTATGCAAAATGGATTTTAAGTTAAAACCTACATGAATGCTTGCGGCCTTGCCCCACTCAGCTCGTGTTAGGGCCTCAAGCCTTGAGCTAGACCTGAGTTTGAGTTTATTGAAAAATAATATTTTATCCTACAAAATCTTATTTTTTGCCAACTTAAATTTAGGCTTGGTTCTGATCTTTAAAGAATTATTTCTTTGATCCTATTGTATTGTCCAATCTAACCCCTGAATGATAAAATCTCATTGATTTGCTTTTAGAAGGATTTTATTCAAACCTAAACAATTTTTCCAACTAAAAAGATATTTTATTTAATAAAAAAATGTTTAGTTTTAATTCTAGTTTTATGGTGGATAATCAAAGCTATTAATGTGGGAATTCCATCAACTTTTGGTCCCTTAAATTCTCTATAAAAAAGAACTAAAAAAGAGTGTTTGAGGTTGGTTTTTTCCCCCCCACTATTTTGGATAGACACTTCTTCATCTATTTTTTCAATCCTTCTCATTCTGGTATTTTAAAGCTCGTTTTGTTCATAATTTTCCTTTAAAATCTAGAGCTTAGGATCAGTCCTTACTGAGAGATTTCAAGTCCAATTTCATTGGTTCATTGGACTTTGTTTAGGAGTACACCTAAATAACACAATGGTGTTAAAATATTGAGAGACTTATTGAAATTAAACATTTTGTACAAAGTAAGGAGTAATAAAGCTTTAAGGACAAATGATTAACCATGACGACGACGACAACAACAACATATTTCAAATTAGCAATGTGCTAATTTCTTGAACAAGTAAGTATCTTTATTGGTTTTACTCAAGTATTTTCTTAATATATGCTTATAATGTATGCTAGGAGCTATTTTGATTCTTTTATACATAATTGATTAGTATGTCTGCTATGATTCTATTTCAATCTTTTATAAAAATTTATATATTTTCTTAGTAAACATGTTAGTCTTTACTGTGATTGTAATTTTACCATGATCTTATGAATTACATGATTATAAACTAAACATATATATTCACTTGTCTTCTTACATGTTAATATTTCGAATAAGAACTACAACCTCCATGAATTGTGATTGAATATTTTTTTTTTTTATAAAAAAGCTTATATTGCTTTCATTAAATGCGTGTTTAACATTATGATAATAACTTTTGCGGTTATAATTTGAAACGAAAGGTTTGAGAAAAGTTATAAATTGCAGTTTTTTCATAACCAAGATTTCAAGATAGAGTTTTTAAAGGAATGTATAAAAAATTGTGGTGTGTATTAAGTAATATTTTTTAAAAAATTATAATTAAAACAAAACTTCAACCATTCATGATGCACTATCACACCAACCCTTGATGGACTACAGACAATTACTTTTCCTGTCTTTACATAATCAACAGCAAGTAAGAATATTGAGCTTTTGCTTTTATCAAACGACAAAGCTTCTGCTAGCCGCGTAATGTGGTATTGGTGTCCTTTTCCTCCTCGACCGATCAATACAATATTACATGGTTTTGGATTTTTACTTGATTTAATATTACTCATATTCCATTATTGATTTTGACTACTTAAGAAAAGCAAAGATTCTGAGTTATCATCATCTGACTTCTCAACTATTCTCGAGTGGTGGGAGACTTCACTTCTGCGTTCAGCTGCCCTTTTTTTTCTTCTAGTTCTAGGAAGGGTATCTACCACAAAGATGACAATTTGAGACAATAACACAAAAAATATGTATATCTTGAAGAATTTTACATCAAAAATTATATTTTTAAATACATGCATATAATATTAAAGTTACAATCATAGTTTTAAAACCCGTCCCGGCAGGTCGACCCGGGACCTAGCTAACCTGGGGCTGGAACCAGGCCAAGTTGAAGAAAAAACAAGGGAAAAGAAAAACTTGGTGTGACCCGGCGACTCGGCAATACCTTGTCAAAAACCTGGTTGCAACCCGTTAACTTTTGTTTTTTCTAATTAAAACGACGTTGTTTTGATTTTTTTTTTAAAAAAATTGACCTGATGATCCAGTCAAAACCCGAAACTTGAACCTTAAATCAGACCGAGTCTAAAAATTATGGTTACAATAATCAAATAAAATTTTAAGAAATGATATGGACATGGCAGCAATATTAATGGTGTATCATTTAAATAATAAGATGTCAATTATAATACGCAAAATCAAATGATGATATAACAAATTGATGACGATATGACACTAATAACATACAACAGTTTTGAGGGGAAATTTTCCTCCGTTTGTTTTTATTAATTTAACAGTTCTGTTCTTCTCTAACCTAAGAAAAGTAATTATATTCTATATTTTCTTTAAAAAAGTAGAAAAAACCAAAGAAATAGAGGGAGTGTTTTTCATAAAAAATCAAAATCAAAATTTATAATAGTTATCTTATTTTTTTATATTTATGAGAATCTAACTAAAATATTACTTTTAAAAATTATCATAAAAAATTTATACTTATTAATTAAAAAAATAAATATTTTATATTAGATTCATAATAAAAAATAAATTTATGACATTAATCAAATATGAGTAAAAAGAAAATAATTTTAATGTCTTGCATTGTTAGAAGTACATTCTATATAATGTTTTTTTTAAGTAAAACAAAATAAATAGAGATAAATCCTCTCCAAAATTGTTTTTTCATGTCATTTTATTGTTATTGCCGTATATCATATATCACTTATGAGGTATTTAGAAATATAGTATCAGTTGCTTTTAATTTAGAAATATATCAAATAAATATTTTTTTATTTTTTAAAAATTATTTTTAACATTAATATATCAAAATAATATGAAAATATAAAAAAAATTTAATTTTAAATATATTTTTTAAATTTTTCATAAAATACTGTTATAATTGCTACCTCGTCACTTAAATGATATGTTATCAATGTTTTTATATAGCCCACGTTACCTCTTTAAATTTTTCTTGATTATTATCATTTTTATGTATTTAAAAACAAATAAATTTATACTCTATTGTTAAAATTTCAAAATCCCACACACAATTATGTTATTATCTCTATTAATTTTATATCTAGCATCACCCAGTTTGATTATATTGTTTTTTTTAATCTCATTTGTAAGATTCACTTGTCCCATCATCAATCCTTGCTTGAATAAATATTTTTTTTGTTAATATAATTATTATGAATCCAGTAAAACAAAACTGTTTATTCGAACTTTAATTTTTAACCAGTTTTTGAGATTTTATATAAGATCATGACAAATCCCATATTTTTCTAGTACTTGAATTTGAGACCACATTTTCAATGAGTTAATGTATATAAATATCATGCTAAAATATGATCTCTTATTTTTTATAAAAATCATGTATTAAATAATTATTTGAAAAATTGGGAGAATTCCACCTAGTTTTGATGTTTTTAAATTTATACTTAATTTCTAAGAACTGAAACTTCAAATTGTCTTAAGGTCAAACCGTAGTTGATCTAGACCTAGAACTACAGCTATTTCTAGTTTAGTCCTTCTTCGATCATGCAATTAGATCATTAAGTTTATAAATCTATCTTTTAATTTCTTAAACATAATGAAGGAAAAATTACAGAAAAAGCCATTTGTTTGAATTTCATTTGATCAAATATTTTTGATAAAATAGGCCGTAAAAAAACCCAATAGTTTTGCAAAATAACTCATGATAACATTCTTTTATTGCTCCCTTGAATAATGAATTGTATTCTTTGTGTAACGAGTACCAAAATCATGAATAAGGTTGATGAGTTAGATAATTAATTAATTTTTTAGTTTAAACAATCTGATATATTTTTTTTAGTCAAGATGTCTAGTGACTTGATATGAAAAGTTTAAAGGGTTGATAACTAGTAGTAGGTGATGCATGGTAAGTCAAAGTGACTAGTAGCTATGATAGTAGTAGGTGATATCTAGTAAGTCAGGTGACCGGTAATTATGATAGTAGCAGGTGATGCTTGAAAAATCAGGTGACTAGTAGTTGTGGTTGTAGTAGATGATGCTTAGTAAGTCCGATGGTTTATAATAAAGCCAAACATGGGAACTATTCGATAATAAATCCAATAACTTTGTAGAGAGAGAAAATACAATGATATTTTAGAGATAAACTCCAAAAATATAAAATATTAAGAATGAAAAGATTGTAAATCTTGAGTTTGAAAGATTCATGGTGTATTTATATAATCCATGAGTCTTTTTTTTTGGTGCAAAGAAGAGGCTAAAATGTTATTTTATCCTTGTGATATTTTGAATTATATTTAACTCAAAATAATATGTATTGAATTAATATAAAATACTAAAGGACCCATGTAGGGTCCTAGAAAAAAATCTCAATTGAGTGTTGAGCTTAGGGTTCGTGCCCGAGCCCATGAGGTTATTGTGGTGCATGCACCAACATCCCAAGAAATTAGGTGCTAGCATGCCTAACACCCTAATTAAATGGGTCCGGGTGTTATGCCTGGACCCAACAATAGATGTTAGCGTGCCCTAGCACCTAAAATAATTGGGTTCGGGCTTAACACCCGGACCTAATAAAGGGTGTTGACGCGCCTAACACCCCAATTAATTATGGGGTGCTGACGCCACATAAGACAAACAAAGATGAAACTAGGGTTAGGCCGAAAAAGCTATAATACCATGACAAACTTAGAAAAATATGAGCAGAAAAAGTTATGTTCCTTATATGGAGAATTTTATTTATCTTGAATACAATTACAAGCTAAACTTTAGCTCTTATAAAATAGCTAACATATAATATACATACTTTCATAATAACTAGCTTATAATTAGTATCCTAACAAAAGAAAGAATAATTTTTTTTTACAAATATAGAAGGTAATTATCAAATATATCTTTAAAAAGACTAATAATTCTTTTGACCCAATATTTATTTTTGAATGAGTTCTTTCATTCTTTTTTATTTGTTTTTCCAAAAGAGTTAAATAATGATTCTTCTTATTAGAAATATTTTTAATGCTATATAATTAAATGATGTTTTTTACAAAGCTCTTTGCATGTCGCAATCGTGTATTTTTATCTACATCTTTGTTTTATATTAATAACTCAATCTTTGATTGGTGTCATACACTTTATAACATTTAGTAATGCATATAATTCTTGATTTTTTTTAATTAAAAGCATGCATAATCTTTTTTTTTTGTAATCCAAATCTTTCTTAATGGTGCAAAACACATTACCAATGCCTATATTTTTTAGAGTTCATAAAAAAAATTAAGCTTGACCCATTGCGAAGCACAGGCAAATGAATAGTTTACATGACTAAAAAAGTAAAGTGGGAATATCCTTAAAGGTGAAATATATGATGAGCCTACATGGTAACAATACACTATTTTAACGTAGACAAACACATATAATAGAGCCTATATGACAATAGTATGCTATTTTATATGATAAAATTAAAAATATATAGTTAGATATGGTGATGAGAATTTATGGGTCAAGTTCTGGTATTAACTATGCATATACATGAACATAAAACTATTATCTATATTCGACTCATTATCAGATGGATAGTGGTTGTGAATACCTAATCATTTCTTAAGTATCCTTTCAAATACCCATCACTTGAACATGCATATAATATAATTAATGGTAAAAATATAGTTTTCATCATATTTATAAATATAAATATATACAATGTATAAATAAATAAATTTCAATTTTTATTTTTTGATTTCTTCCTTTTCAGTTTAGAAATTTTATTTTTAAAAAATATTTTTTATTCTGTATTATTAGGCATTTCTATTTTCTCTAATTAAAAGGAATAATTTTCATACTTATTTTTTATTTTTCATTAAGTATTAATAGGGTTTTCTAGTTTTTTTTAATATAAAGGATTATAATAATCTTTCGACAAGTGAGACTTGAATAAATAAAAATTGAATGTTTTGAGTATCTTCTTATAGTTATGGTATTCTTGGTCTTTAAAGGGGTCATACTTGTAAGTTTTAATAAATTCTGTTATCATTCGCTCTCATCTGTATCAGCAATTCCTAGTGGTTTTGGATAGAGGTCATAAAAAAAGTGCATTAGAGCTCAATTATTCATAATAGTTAGTTGTCGCATGTTATTAAATAATTGTGGGTGAAAGATATTTTGAAACATGATGTGCTTGTGTAGGAGGGGATGTGGAGGTTCTCCCTAGGAAAAAGATGTCTAAAAACTAATGTGTTGTTTTCATTTGCATCAGTTGTTATTGAAAATCTTAGTGGTGAGATCTATGATTGGTGCCCCCACGCAAATATGTTATGTTAGGAATCTATGATGGAAAGGCCCACACAATAGGTCAATGACCTATAATGGGTTGGCTCGCATAAAGATATTAAGAACTTATAATGTGATAGCCTATACATAAAAAGATGTTCATAGTGGAGGACAATTTATGACTTAGGTTTGAACTCAAGGATGAGTTCTTTCTAACACAGAGAGACTGATGTAAAAGCTTTTTAGAAAAATAAAAAGATGTACATAAAAATATTTTTCTTAGGTGTTTTTATTTCTTTATTTTTATTTTAGGGATTGGATTGGATTGGATTTGATTTTTTATTTTTTTATTTTGTATTGTTATGTTTTTCTAGTTTTCTTATTTTAAAGGAATAGTTTACCTAATTTTTATTTTGTACTCATCATTGATAAGGTTTTTTAGCTTTTCTTTATATAAAGTGTAGTAATAGCCTTTTGACAAGTGAGACTTGAATGCATGAAAATTGAAATTCGGGGTGTCCCTTCATAGTTATAACGTTCTTGATCTTTGAGGTTTTTGACTTGCAACAAACCCTGTTATCTTTTATTTTTGTCTGCATCAACATTTGTTTTTTAGTTCCAAAGTCAACTGAGTTTTTGTTATAATAGATGTATCAAAAAACGTTAAATCATTTCCATTTTCTAAAACTTCTTTGGATTTTATTTTCAAAAACCTATCCTTCCTCCATATCATACCTTACATGGAAATGAAACCTCCAAACATTGAAGGCAAATTAAAAAAATAGAGTCACCACCTAGTTTTTAAGAAAACTAAGAACCCTAAAATATTTATGCATGTCATTAATTGTATAATTTGTTTCTAAACTTATTCTTAAGTCCTTTATTTTTTATCAACTTCATCTAAATTTGCGTCTATCCCTGAATCAAGAGTCTCATAACTAATTAATTATTTCAGTTATTAATAATCACTAATGTCATTAGTCTCTATCTTATGGCAAACTAATCAGTTGTATTAGTCATTAGTAACCACCGATGTTATTAGTCCTTATCTAGCGACATGATAATCATCATAGCCACAAATGCCATTAGTCTCCATCTTATGGTAGACTAATCAATTATATCGGTCATCAGTAACCACTGATTCTATTAGTCCTCACATCGTGACAGATTAATCAGTTTTGCCAATCCATCCCTAACATTACTTTCCTTCTTTTTTTTCTTCCCTTTTTCTTTCTAGGTTTTTTTTAATGAAAGCAAACCATTAACTTCCCAACCATCCATTTTAAATACCAACAAACCTTTCAATTTCAAATATCCTTTTTAAATACCAAGTGCAACATTGCACTTTAACTTTTTATTTAAATTTTCTCTTCACAATATATATATATATATATATATATATATATATATATATATATATCAATTTCACAACGATAAGACAATAAGTAAGCAACAATTCAGTAAAGAAAACATGCAAATGCTTTAAAAAAGAGAGGGTGTCGAGCATTTACCTTAAGCCTGTATATATGCTGCTACTATCCTGTCTCTGCAGCCTCCTCTATATTACTAAGGATACAATTATCATCAATAATGTAGCCATCATTATAATTTCAGTTCACTTCTTATTCAACTATTATTTTAAAACCAATAGCAAGGAAGATTCTTAAAATTTTATATACATACACATTTTTCATGTTCATACTTATTCTTATAAACTCAAATGTTATAGTTCTTATTTAACATCAATACCAAGCAAAGATTATAAATTGACTAATCCTGGTAGGTTTAGTTCACTGAACTCCAAATATTATTCAATATTTTAATTATAACTGAAGTTGTAGAACTCAGTTTTGAGCATGGTTTATTTCTATAGAAAGCTAAGATATAAAACTAAAACTTTTATGAAGAGATAAAAACCCACCTTTGCCATTTACAAGCCTAAAATTATCCATTACAGTGGCATACAAAATTTGTCCAGTACAATATCAGTTTAGATCTTTTCTTGGTCTTTAGCTAATATCTGAAGTTATATAATTCCAAATCAATCAAGACTAGTTTCATTTAAAAAAATCCACATTAATAACTACAACACTCATGAAAAAACCTACTCCAAATTTCATCATTTTCAAGTTTTAACTTCAATTAGAAGTTGGTTAATAAAACTATCAGAATTTCAGCTGCATGAAAAATAAGTTTGACTAGCAAACTAGGTGCTTTCAAGCATTACAACATCATTCAAACTTATCTTCTTACATGTTTTTCAACACAATCAAAGTGTTATTATTAATACAACATAACAACATCTTCTATCATAACACAATTAATACATCAATCTAAAACAAACATTTCATTCCCTCCTATACTTGGTTTTGAATCATTCCTATTTCAAGAGAAACTTAAGTTCATTTCACAATTTACATGAAATTAGTTCCATAACCATTTTAAACATACCAACAACACAATTTAAACATAAATAACACAACAATTTATAAAGTTTATCCTCATTTCCTTAGCGTAGGCCAAACTCCTTACCATGAAAATCAAAGTTCTCGTTTCCATTTTTTATGGAATTTTTCAACTAAATCATTCTTAAAATAATCCATACAACACAAATTATCACAACCTTTATAACAATTTAAAACAACCAATTCAATTTTTCTTAACCCCTCACTGGGCCAAAACTTCCATCTTGTAATCAAAGGATTTTCTTTTTAATTCTTGCAATTAATCATTTACCCAATCCTTTTTCATTCCCAACAACACCATTCAAATGAGTTTGCACATCAATAATGCATAATTCCTTCAAACCCTAAGTTCCATAATCAACCTAATAGAGATTTTCTTGTAGAAACTCAATTAAACTTCATCAAAGCTTAAAAAGAGATCATCTTACCTTTTTATTACAACAATTCAAGGCAATTCTTCAAGTTTTTCAAGCCTTTCCTTCCTTCCTTGGTAAAATATTCACTTCTCTCTCTAAACCAACATTTTAGCTCTCAAACTTACCTTTTTCTTTCTTATTTTTCCTTGTTTCTCTTTGATTTCTTGTTAGGAATCACTTAAACCTTACCCTCTATAATTTTTCTTCACAAATTCTCTACGGATTCAAGCTCCCCCTCCCCCCCCCCCTTTTTACCATAGCTGGTCGGGCTTTTTATGATGAAGGGGGGAGCACTATTCAATTTATTAACAAGTTTTTACTCATTTATGTCTCTTTAGATTCTTCACGCAGACCATCTGATTTTCTGTTTAAATCACGATTCTTTACTAGACTAAAATTGACTTGTAATTTTAAACCAACTTAGAATAGTATGTTGAGAGATTACTTGCAAAATTTCAGCCTGATATAATGATGGGATTGAAAGCTCTATAGTTTCGTGTAAAATGGGTTAGTTCATAAATTTTCATCAAGAATTTGAATTTTATTGTTCAATCCTTATATAAAACCTATCAATTATTCTTCTAAAACCTTGAAATCATTTTATTACTTTAAGATATATTTATTTTTTATTTTTTTATTAGACTGATTACCGTTTCATGGTAACATTACCAATTTTTAATTGACGCTCACACCATCACTTTTTTTTGTACCATCATTTCTTATCCTTTATTCCTTATTACCACACTAATTACCTAAAATAATTTTCTTGTTTTCTTGAATTTTTCTTTTTTTATATACATTGAAACTCATTACCGGTTTAGTTAACATTACGAATTTTGAATCCAAAATTTGTAATTATCTTTTCAACTTCATAAATAGCTTTAAATTTATTTATAGAAGTCATCCATTACTCGTTTCGTTGTCGTTACTAATTTTAAACAAAAAATTATAATTCATGTAGGAATCCTATCCATACTCTTATACTTATCCATGGAGATCATTCTCTTCATTTCACATAATATTCTCCATTATTCATATCGTTCATTCAATTTTCTTTTCATTCAAAATTTCTATTACTCATCAGGCTGTTGGCACCTTTGATCCTATGTTTACGTAAGGGTATATAAATATACCCTATCACACGTTTGTGTTACACTAACTTCTTCTCTAATCACATATCAGACACATAACTCATTAGAGTATCACACCAACCAATGAGCCACATGGTTGGCCAAAGATGTAATTCCTCCTCCATGAGAAAATTACAATACTATATTAGATGTATAAATATACATATACTTATCGAGTAGAGGCGAATGACACTTTAGCCAACTAGAAAGCCACACACAACAAAGCTATAATAGAGTTACAACCAAGTCAAAGCAAATATACACCTAACATACCTTCATTCTCTTTTTACATTACCTTCTCCTCCCTTGTAAACATATTGACTTAAATACTGGAGTATTTCTCATTCAACAAAACACTATTTTATAGGAATAAGTCAGGTCAAGCCCGGATCGTAACTAAATCTATTTCTATATGATGTTTTTTAATGATTTTAGCAACAAGTTTTTATGAAAATTCAGAGAATTTGAAAACTCTGACATCATTTGTAACTTTAAACTATTAAGAAAATAATGGAATTGATGTGGTGATGAATTAATGTATATTTTTATAAGAAATTAGAGACGTTAATGATAATAAAAAAATTGAATAGATATTGTTTTCCCTTATGATGGAATATAATGTTCTAAATGTAATAATTAATTTTAAATTCAATATTGTGGATTATATGAGGGAAAAAAACTAAATTATCATCACTTTATCATACCTTAATTTGATTTAATGTTAATATCATTTTGAATATAATGATTTAGATTTATTGAACATGAATGTATGAACGTGAAAGATCTCAATCCTTGTAATGTATAAAAGATGAAATGTCCTCGGGAGTGTTGTTAAAAGAATGATGAAATCCTAGCACCAGACCATTTGCACTAGCCCAAGTTTCCTGTCATAAAAAAAAGAAAAAAAAAGAAAAAAGTGGATTCATAAAATCACATCCCTTTTCCTGAGATGGCTTAGCCTAATGGAAAAGACTAATTCACAAAAAAAGAAAAGAAAAGTAAACCACACAAGTGCGAGAAGAATTTCAGATCGAGGAGATGAAATTTTGATTTATTAAAAATAAAATAAAATATAAAATTGTCAGAAACTTCCATTTAGGGTGCTTTTTAGACCAACGAATTGGCTCAAATACCTAAGCTATATTAATATAGATTGGGGTGTCCAACAGTTCTTGTTATTGTACTGTTCATATCGGAAAAATACAATTTCATCCATGTATTTTTCATCTTTTTAATATTTCATCCTTGCAATTTTAGAGTTTATATTTCAATATTGAAATTTATTTTACTCATGTTTGTTGAACATTAAAAGAGAAATGATAAAATTGCTCAAAAAAAGAAAAAAAAAAGAGAGGAGAGAAACATTTCAATTAGCTACCAAAAAAACCAATGTAGATGTTAATGAAGTATATGAACCCAAATGTAACAATGAAAGTAGAAGTCTCAGACCCATCTATCCAATTGTTTGTTTGGGCCAAGAAGAAAAGCCTGGAAATAACTTTGCATAAAATCGCTTTTGGACTTGAACCAGCGAGCTATCTGCTGCAAGTTCTGAGCCCACTCTTACCAACCCACAAGGTGATTTTGGTTGCATTGGAAGAGTGTTTTTGGCGTTATTGAAATATTTTTTTATATTTTCTTATTATTTTGATGTATTAATATTAAAAATAATTTTTTTAATATAAAAAATATTATTTTTATATATTTTCAAAAATAAAACACTTTAAAAAGCAACATCACCACACTTTCAAAGGGAAGATTCAAATGGTCAAAGTTCTCATAACATGGACAGGACAACAACTGAGGCGTTTTAGTCTGTTATAGGCTTATAGCTACCATAAAATCTTGCAAGACACTGACTTTGACATGATTCGAGGCTTGCAGAATGGATCATAAACACATCCATGTGCTAGTGAAAGGATTTTCTACTCACTTGCTAGTAGTTGGGGCAGGCAGGCATTTCAAACACGTACAGGCGACTGGACACCCTTTTATTCATTGACATGTACTGAAAACAACATGTAATTTAGTTTTGTTGATTTTGCATTCTTAGCATATATATGGTTATGTGATCGATGTCCATATAAACGAGTGATTGGCAAGTACTAGCTGCCTGCCTTGGTTGCTAAATTCTAGACAGGAAAATTTAACAGCCTCTCCATCACCTCTACAGTTATGGGAATTCAATGTCAACGTTGAACAAAAAAATAAAAAAATAAAAAAAAAATAAAACCCCACACTAACCATCAATATACGGGTTTCCATTTATATTATATTTACTATTTTCTTTTTTATTTGACGGGAGGAGTGTTTTGAACCAGTTCACAAGAGATTAATTTTTTTAAAAAAAAACAAAATAATCTTAGAAGCACATTTCTTTACATCGATATGAAGCATGTGGAGTGCTTTGAATACCCATTTTAAAACCTCAATTTAAAAAACTAAGAAATCAAAGCACACCTCCTTGTATATATGTGAATCAATTTATTTGCAAATTAACACACTTTTTTTATATATTTTTTTTAAAGAAAGTTAACTACAATAAAATGTTTTGTGTGAGTTGAAATATATTATCCGCAAATATATATATATATATATATATATATATATATATATATATATATATATATTAAACAAATAATATATTAAACGCTCTATCAAACACCCTTTAAATTAAATATTTTTACGGTGGGGAATATATGATTGAATGTAGACAATATCATGCATTAGCTTTGCTTCTTCGTTGTATACTTAAGAATGTTTTGTGATCTTATATTATGTATATATATTCATAGACATTTGAAGATACGAGATTCGGTTCCAAGATTTTATTCTCGTCTTAATTCTTCTTATTCCGAGGGATGTTTTTTCTTTAAAATAACGGGGAGGCTGCTATAAATATGAATATACAAAGATGCTTCATATATGCTAGCTTATACAATGTTGCAAGCAAAGCAAATACTCGGTCGGTTGGCATTATTTTATGGTTTGTAGTTGCACTTCATTTAAACCGTTAGGGCACCAAAATTCTAGGTGGGATGTTTCCGACTATATATTTAATTAGTATTTTTTTTTCCTACCTGCTTGCAAGTTGCTAGAATTCATGTTCATCTCTGGTTATCACGGGACATATTATTAATGATACTGGACATATTGTTATTTCCTATGTCACGAGGTGTTAGGAACAATATGTTTTTGTTGGTTAAAGTAAACCCAAAATTAATGCATCATCACCTAGGTAATATCTAGCACTATTGCTACTCTCTTGGATGGTGAAGAATTTCATTTTCGCATAAAATCTTTAAAATGTATGCTTTACTGGTGTTTTCAGGAAGATTTAAAATTTGTTTAATACCAAACTTATAATTTGAATCTAGAAAATAAAAAAAAATATTTACCTTCTTGAGTCTTGTTTGTTTGTTTGTTTGTTGGAAAATAGTTTTTTTTTAAAGTGGTTTTCTTGAAAAATGAATTCCTGAAAATTAAATTATTTTTTGATGTTTAGTAGTTTCATGGGAAATAAGTTGGAAAATACTTTATAGTGTTTGACTATGTTATGGAAAATGAGTTAAAAAATAACTTACTAATATTTTTTTAAAATATTATTAAAATAATGAGGAACAAATCTTACAAATGAAAAGGTTGAATGAGAATAAAATTGAAAAAAAAATTAAATTTCATAAATTATCTCAAATAAAATAAATAACAATCAAAATAATAGAGATCAAATCTAATAGATAAAAAAAGTTGAAAATGATGAAATTAGAAAAAATTATAATTTTATAAATTATTTCAAATAAAATAAATAAATAAAAAAAGAATGAGGACCAAATCTGATAGATAAAAAATCTTAATTAAGAAAATGATAAGAAAAAAATAAATAAAAATTATAAAAATAAGAATCAAAATTGATATAATTTTAACTGAAAAATATTTTTTTATTAATTAATTTTTTTTTAATATCAAACAAATACATGATTAATTACCCGTTATACACTACTCCTAGTATTCATTAATGATTTAATAACCGCCTAATTAGGTGGGGACATGATATAGAAACTGCCCATCAATAAATCCTTCCCACTAGCGCCTATTTCTTCAATCAGGATCAACGCCGTCTCCAGTAGTTGTATGTGCGTTGCCCGGAAATCACGCCAAGCCATTTTCATCAATCAAGGCCTTAATTCTTATAGAAAAGCGTTAACTATGCACGTTCTTCAAGTTGGACGAGACAACCTTCGGCCAAACATTGACCCTTGCAATAATAATCTTCCATCAACGGCAAGCAGGAAGCCTGTATGACACATTAGTGCCTCTTGGAACTTGGGCAATGATTCGATTCTTGCCACCAATAGGCGGATATCAGCTCCACCTTCCCCTAGTACTTTTTCGTTACTTGTTCCCATAATTTTAGATGTTTTACGGTGGATTTGGATTGAGAATGAGTGATGTAGATGTTTCAGATCAATCATGTGTTGATATGTGATGTGATAATTGGGGGATATGAATAATTTGAGGAATATTTATGGATCCATATAATAAGACTAAGTTAAGAAAGAGGTTCGGGTAGCGTGGAGTAATTGGTTTGATAAATAAACTCATAATTTTTGATCCGATGATTTAATCTTGTTATTCAAGCTGGTTTTGTTATTTTTTTAGGGTTTTTTAGTTTGTATAGGTTTTATTGTCTTTTCTTTTAATTTTGAATTTTCTGTTGATTTTTATATTTATTTAAGGAGTTGTAAATTTTTTAGAAAAACGAACTATTTGAAGAAAAAAATATTCAAAAATAAAATTTTAAATTAGAATTTTTAAATGGTGATCCTGTTTGGAAGATTTTCTCCTTCTTTTTCTTCCATAAAAATGCTAACAACGTTTATGTTTTAGAACAAAGGTGACTAACTCTCACAATTTCTAAATTTCCATCAAATTTCATGTAAAATTTGAACACGAGATCTTAAGTAAACATCTCAATTTAAAGGGGTCCCTTTAGAGACACAATAAAGGTATTTATGGTGTGAAAGAAGGTAAAATGATACCAACCTTTTTGAAGAAAAAAAGAGGAAAAAAATTCGATGAACCAAGTTGATTATTTTTAATGATATAATTAAGACATGTGATCTACCACTCCAAAAGGAATTCAAATCACATCACTAGTGGTAGTTAACTCATCTGATTGATCACCAAACTCAGCCCCTAATCTTTTCGAAGAGAGATTAGCTCAAAAAAATGTGTCTTTTAATAGGATTCTAATGGTTATCCTGTCAATTTGCTATGTATTATTGTTATAATACAACAATCCAAGTAGTGTCATTTTGATTTTCTGGGATGTTTGAGAGTGTGAATGTAGTTGTTTTTTAAAATATTTTTCATTCAGATATGCATTAAAATAATATATTTTTTTTAATTTTTTAAAAAATTATTTTTAATATTATCACATTAAAACAATTTAAAAACATCAAATAAAATAAAATAAAAAATTAAAATTTTTAAAACATTTTTATAACAAAAAAACAAAGTAGCTTTTGATTGCCGGACACATCATCAATACTATAGTAAATTGCTTTTTAGGCCGTAAATACAATAGTTAACATCACATAATTCTATGATGCTGACTTAAACATTTTACATGCAGAGTACATTCATGATTAAAATTGGAACTTAAACGCATAATTAAGGGTAATTATGTTTCCAATGTAGCTTTTGGGATGAATGGATGCACAAGTCATCTACAAACTGTTAAAAGGGATAGGATTAATCAGAAGGTGGTGGTGGACCGTCTCCAAATAAGACTCCATTCTGATTCCATTGCATTAATTTCATGCAAGATAGCTTCCTTCTTATAGTTTGTTTTGTTTAGAAGTGTATTTATTATTATTTTTAAAAATATTTTTTATTTAGAAATATATTAAAATAATATTTTTTATTTTTTTAAAATTATTTTTAATATCAACACATCAAAATGATTTAAAAATACTAAAAAATATTTTTGACACAAAAAACAATCATATTCTTAATTTGATAGTTTTCTTGGACGACTGAGAAAAATGTGTATAGGAGACTTTTGGATCGAATAGATGGTTAGTGTAAGTGAGTATAATATATATAATATGGTTGTTTTTTTTTACCCTTGCAGTTTTGGTACATTATCAAAACACTTAATGTGTTCTCACAAGTTTCAAAAATTGTTTTGACTTCGTTTCATCACATCATTCCATAAAAAATATAAATATAATCGTAAATATTGTATTGAAATCATATAAAAAAACTTTTTTTTAATCATTATCAAATCCATTATTCAAAATCAAATAAGACCCAAGAACAAAATCAACAAATAAATTTTAAAAAAATACACTTCAACCCACAAACTCACCAATTCAATAAACATTCTAGGAAAGATTTATATTTAAGTTGTTAGCTGATATGTCTATTTTTTTTTAACTAACCTGTATTGAAAATTTGATTTTGATGACAATACGAGGTGGTAATTGATAATATCTAAAAAAATATCTAAATAGTTTGGGGGCAAAATTTATGTCTTAGATGATTAGTTAATTTCTTGGTTCTAAAAACATGACTCGTTCTCCCTAACAAAAGTGGCTAAAGACGGATGGCTAAAGGAGGATGCCCGATACCTGCAAAAGATCATTTTTAATGAATTTTAGAATTCTTCAATAATTAAGTCAGTGACTTTTTGAGAGAAAATGCAATAATATTGTAAAGAGATACTTTAGATATAAATATGCAATAGAGAATGGAGATTCCAAACTTTTCTTGGTTGAGAGATTCATAATTTATTTATAACTCATAAGTTTTTTTTATGGAAATGAAATGTTAAAATGTAATATTGCCCTGATAGTTTTAAAGAAGAAAAATATCCCTCACATATATATTAATAAGAAAAAATATTCATAACATATATATTAATATTGATAGAAATATGATGGGTTCTTATATGATTTTTATCTAAAATGTAGCTGTGCCCATGAGACTCGGTTCTTCCTCTAGGTTAAGCTTATAAAAAATTGAGTTATTTTCTTAATTAAATCCAAAAAAATAATTTTTTAAGGGTTTTTTAAATTCGTTAAATCTAGTTTATAAATAGTAAAGCAATATTGAAGCATCAGATGTGAAAACATCATCTATATCACGGGCAAGAATGAGTGATATTAAACTTTATGGAGCAAATATTTTTCTTGTATCTCATCGCTAATTTCAAATTTATTTTGCTAGCTAAAAAGATTTTCATGGCTGCCATGCATTACTGTTTTGAGTTGAAAAATCAAAGCTCATCTACTTTACTTTACGCTCACGCAATTTAATTTTCCGTAACACCAAAAGCCAAAGCAAAAGCCAAAGACGAAATAAACAGGATAAACAATTAAAAACGTAAGTAGGTGCATCAGCAACAACTCTCCTTCTCCTTTACTCTCCTTCTCCTTTATCTCTTACATGATAAATTATACAAGATGGAAGCATTCTTTAAGGAGCACAATATTTCTTTCTTGTTGAGCCAAAACCTATTAAGAAAACAGGACGAATTAAAGTCTAAAAATTAATAATTTATCATATAGTTTTGATGAATATTCTTTGCTGGTTTACGCAATCAAAGCGAGAATAATTGATGGCAACATTAACATCTTAATTAATCAAAATATATAGCCATACGTACGACAAAGAATCAGAAGGGATGAATATTTAACAAATCATACAATGCTCCTCTAGAAGAATGTTAAAGATAAAAAAGTAACCATATGGTGGTAGGTGGTCTAATGATAAGAATTTAAGATTAAAAAATTTATTTTTTTTTGTGGTTTCAGGTTCGAGCCATGCGATTGTTAATATGATGATCACTAGAAGTTTACATGATCGTTAACTTCAAGACCCGTAAAATTAGTTAAGGTAGACGCAAACTAACCCGAACATTTATTTTAATAAAAAATAAATAAATAAATAAAAGAGTCAACCAAGAAGGAAATGTTAAAAGCAGGAATTTATTATTAGAATGTCCTTAACAACTCTGTGCTAGCTCTCTCTGAGACACACCTGCCTTCAATGCTTCTGCACATGGAGGGGTCTCTCCTTTCCAGCCCTCCCTGAATAATTTAAGTGAATGGCCTGCAGGAGGGTGGCGGAGATCAATTAATATTTAACACTTTCTTTTTTCTGTCTCTTTTTAATTTCAATTCATTTAATTATAATTTTACCTTGTTAGGGTTCAGGGAATTTAGGCTTCGGCTAATTAATGAAAAGTAATTATTTATAAAATACTTAATATATGTATGTCAAGAACTGTCTAGCTATTTTCTGCCGACTGCATTAATTTTTCTTCTTGCTGTGGGGTCAACGGATAGAACGTCGCAAAGAGAAATCTTGAAACGGTGTTGTTTGACTAGCTGGTGGCATGTATTGAGAGTAGTTTTATTATAAAATAAAATTAATCAAATACAATACACCGATACAATTATGTGTGTGTGTATATATATACTCCTTCAATTAATGTATTGCCATAAAAATGGTTCCCAATTTCTTTTCACTTTTTTAACAAATATTTTTTTATTTGGAAATATATCAAAATAATATTATTTATTTATTTTTAAAATTTTATTTTTGATATTAGTATATTAATTTTAAAAAATAATAATTATTATTTTTTTAAAATCTTTCTCAAACGGACATTTACTCTAAAAGCTTGACTATTAATTAATTATACTGCTTTGAGTTTTACGCTTGCACAATGACTAATTTTACCTTAACTATCATTTTATTAATTTTTGAAAAAATATTTGTTTTAAATTAATTTTTTGATATTTTTATATCATTTTGATGTGTATATATGAAAAATAAATTTTAAAAATTAAAAATAAATATTATTTTAATATATTTTTAAATAAAAAATACTTAAAAAAAACAATCAACATTATCTCTAGAATAATTGTAAAGCTTGGTTAATTTTTTTTCTTCTTTAACATGGAGCAAATCAATTATAATGCTGTTCTTGTTACCATCATTATTATTAGATATTTCTATCAAGGAAGATATTGCAATGTCCATTCTAGCTAGGGAGGTGGTACGTTGAAGCTTTCAAGTTTCCAGTACTGAATTTCATGACCTCTACTTATCCCTTCTTTGCTGCCACCTGCCCAAACAACACCTCAATATAACTGGAATACCTGCCAGGTGTTTTTTTTTAATTTGGTTGTTTTTCGATGGCTCCGATTTCTCCATTAAAACAATAAAATAGCTTCCATAAAAACATTCATTTGTCAAAAACACTTCCGAAAATACACACACGCACTCCTGTAATCTTTTAATTTTTGAATTGGCTTCCTAGTTTAGCGATGCTGAAATATATTATAATGATATTTTTTTATTTTTAAAAAATTATTTTTAAAATTAACGTATCAAAACGATTCAGAATATAATTTTTAATAAAATAATTAAATTTTTATAAAATATAATTTGCATAACAACGTTTTCAAATTATGTTTAGTATTAAACTTATGATTTGGACTCTTTAAATTGCCAATAAAAGTTTCTTTCGTTTCAAATAATTTATCATTAATTCCCATAGTAAAGAAAATGACAGTAGTTTAACAAAGACCGTGATCTCTGACACAATAATTTATTAATAATTCAGAAATTCTAATATAAAGTTATGAAGTTGAAGGCTAGACCTCAATCACATCTGCTGAGACAGATGTGTACAATCACAATGGCATCAAAGGCTACTGACATATTTCAAGTCAGTTTGTGGGAACTGATACTGCAGGTTTATCTCTAGTTGTACGACCTGTCAGAGGAAATCATTCATGGCTAGAGTTTAGACTAGGAAATGTACGAGTTTTTACTTTCTTGTGACATAAAGCTGCACTCTATGGGGATTCAGACGACAATTAATTTACGCAACTCTCTGTTTCCAAAAATAAATTTAAAAATATTGGCAATATAAAATAAAAGTTATGGAAAAAGTAAACAGAATTAAAATATTGGGATTAATTAGGAAATTACCATCCAAAATATAATTAAATACTCAAATATTGCAAACTAAGTAGCATAGTTGGAGTACGTTGCTATTCAGAATTACAGGATGAAATAGTTTTAACGAAGTAAGCATAGTTTGAGTCGGTTTGACACTCCAAATTATTTCAATATTAATATCAACATAATTCTATCCAGGTACATGACAAATAATTTTTTTTATTTTTATATATGACATGCCTAAATTATTAGTTAATAACAAATTGCTTCTACTATTATATGTGATATTATTGTTCATTTCAGTAACAATATTGTCACCATAATGACATAACATAAATATGTTATTAGACATTTTGTATAAAAAATAATTGGATTCTAGTCAATTTAACGTAATTTTAATTAAATTGCATTACCTCAATTCTAATTGACAAAATTCATAGCAAATTCAATCAAATTCTTAAAATTTAACGTTGAAGCAAACTTAACAAAAAAAAAAAACAGAATTCATGATACTTTATCAATTGATATTTCCATGCTTAATTGTATTAAATCAAACGCAAATTCATAGCAAATTAGTTTAATTCAAAGAAAATACTAAATTTGTCAACTTATCAACAATTCAATGAAACATGTAATTTGTCATAATTCAACCACATCTATGCTTTATTGCATGAACTTTTATGCATATTTAACTATATTATTAGTCGGTTCCAATAATATATATAAAAGTCTTAATTCGACAACTTAACCTAAATAAAACACAACACATAATTAATTGAAATAATTAATTCATCATTAATTAAACTTTTTTTCCATGTATAACTATATAAAATAAACTCTAATTGAATTATTCTTAACTAATTTATCATTGATTCAAAAAATATTAAATTTATCATAACCCTAAATTTAATCTAAGTAATTATTTGATTTCAATTAAATCAAAAATAAATTAATAGCAATGTAGTATGTTTATTTTATTTATAGAATTATAAGAATGAATTAATGGGCAATGATGATAATGATGGTGGCAGCAAAGAAAACAATAAATTTTTCAATATAAAAATGTAAAATGATGCTTAAAGACGAGAAAAAATTATATTTTTAGTTATTTTAAAGGTAAAACACCTATGTAATTAATGAGTTTTTTAAAAGAAATCCAAGGGAATGGTGAGTTTTTTTTTTTTTTGGGGGTGGGGAGGGAAGGAGTGTCTGTATTTTACTAGTCATATGAAACAAGATATTTTAAGTTATCACGTTACAAAAATATAACAAAATCAAATTATATCATTTCCCTGTATTTTTTTTAAACAGTATTATTCCCTGCTAACTTGGGGAAAAAAAAACCCAAAATATTGATGAAGGAGTTTTCGTAGAATAATTTTCCTCCAAAAATTTCAGGTGATCATCCTGTCACGAGTTCACATCGAAGTCCAAACTCTATCCACATTGCAGCCCTAACAATCTAGCTAGGTATGATAGCATCAAAGTTTCACAGGTGTCTTTTCTTTGTAGACAAATGTGTACAATGGCATCAAAGGTCATCTGTCGAACAGATTTAGGACAGCTTCAGAGTTCAGACAATATCGCCCTATTTAAGTACCATATTACCATAGCCTTTTACAGGGTTAAACATGGCTTTCCTTCTACAACCTGGGTATTATTTAATTAAGTTACAAGCTCATGAAAATAATATTCACATGCATATATATGCTTAATTTGCTGAAGATTGTTTTCTACTTTGTTTCTTGAGTATATACAATACGGAAGATTTGGACTAGATTTTACAGATGAAGAAAGACAGGGAGGGGGGGAGAGAGAGAGAGAGATAGACAGATAGATTACTTGGTCATCAACTACAATTTCCTTCGGACACAGCTTGATAATTAACAGTTCTGCTGCAAGGAGGACACGAAACATAGAGAGAGATATTATATGAGTTTAACCCAGATAGTTAACTAACATGGACAAAGGAACCAAGCACAACCCTCTCTTCTTCAAATCTATGCAGTCATTCTTCCCACTACTGAAGATTATTTCACATCTTTCACTTGTTTCCAGCCCTTCTGCATATTGCTCTAAACCACTGCCTTCTTTATTACCCTACAAAATCACAAAAATCAATTATTTAGACTTCACCCATGTTATATAACTACTGATCATCATACCAAACTAATTTTATTCCATGAAAACTTTAAAAGAAGAGAAGATTTTGTGGGAAATCGAGAGAATCAGTAGTTTACCAGAGAACTGTTAAAATATTGATCATTTGTTTTCGTGGGATTCTCTAATATCGGTCTCAAATCTCTAACCTGTTGATAAAATACTGAAATGGTTAAAATAAAAAGTTTATTTCAGATCTTTTTCTTGGGGGGGAGAGAGAGAGAGAGAGAGAGAACCATTATTGTAACCTTGGGGCTATTAACAGGAGAACTAGCAGTATCCTCCAAGGAATCATCAAGAGAAATTTCCTTGGTTCTTGTTTTCTTGAAAGTTAACTCTTTCGGCAAACCCCCACTGATGGAAGAGCAGGCAACAGCATGAGATGATTTCCATGGAGGAAAAGAAGCAGCATCAGAAACCATTGAGGAGCTATCAAAAGTACTAGAGCATAAACTATGATCTTCTTCTTTATGGTTAGAGAAATCTTCAAAATAAGATGTCCACCCGCTCTCCTCAGCTGGAGAGACCGAAACAGCTTTATTCATTGATGAATGATTAATAGAGAAGTCTTCCATATATCAGAATCTATTTAACAAACAAACAGAGAGTAAAATCGAAGAAGAGAAAATCAACCAAGATGGTAGGTAGCAAGTGGTAGTAATATGCTATGGTGCCTGCAGGACTTGAGAAGAAAGAGAGAGGGATTTTATAACAGAAAAGGAGATGATGATTAAGGGATGCTTGAAAAGGGAACCCACATTGTCGAATCTTGGTTCGCCATGTGGGTCCTAGGGAGTTGAGGAAGTTAAACCTAGCAGTTGCAACAGAAAAACAAGGCTCACGAAAAAAAAGAAAAAGACTTGAGACTTGAGAGTTGAGCGAGAGAGAGAGAGAGAGAGAGAGAGAAGAACGTGCAGGAGGAGAAAAAAAAGAAAATGATAGAGGGAGAAGGGTTGACCTTTGTGGTTAAAATTGGATTTGCAACACATCATTGGTAGCCACTTTCTTTATCATGACTTACCTTTCAACCATATACAATTAATGTCTCAATGAGTCAATTCAAAAAAACAAAAAAAACAAGAGCAAAGAGAGAAAGAGTGCGTGGACTACAGCAATGAATTGGTGAAAGACTCAACCTGCTAAGCTCCTTCAGCTAAATATGGCCAGCCTATTCTTAAGTTAGGTTTGGGACTGACGACAAAAAAACAAAAAACAAAAGGAACGGTGTGCATCCCAAGTTGCCACGGGCTTTCTCGGAGAGTACTAGTCAATCTCTACCGATCTTCCTTTATTCAATAATAACATTATTATTATAATATTAACATTAATCCATAAAATAAAACTAGGGAAGATTTTGAACAATTGATGAATATATTCAGCTTTAAAGTTTTATAGGCATTTAAGAGTTAATTCTAGTGTTTATATATATATATATATATATATATATATATATATATATATATATATATTTACTTCACTAAAATTCTGTTAAAATTATTAAGATCTTCTATAATGATAAAATTCAAGTTTCATTCTTTTCAGAATTTTAGTGGTTTGAAGTCATGCGTAATAATCCCTACCCTTAAAGGACAAGTGATTCTTTGTTTTGCAATTCGTTATGCACCATGATTCTAGAATTATAAAGTCATGGGTTGTTATTTCCTTTTTTGTTTTGATGAAAGGCTATTTAACAGCTATGTTGGTTCTTTAACAATAAGATAATTCTTCATGTATATGTGAGTTATAGTGCTTTTATTTCTACAAAGTTCTTTGTCAATTGTACTTGGTTCTAACATTTGGTATTAAAGCATTATCACGTGACTTGATCAACAACACAGACATCAACGTGAATGAATAACATGACAAGCAAGAGCAACTTTGTGCAATCTGCTATCCCATGGTTTGATAGACACTATGATCACTAGAGTATGCTTATGGATATTTTTTTGCATTCTAAGGAATATTAGAGTTTGGTGGAAACTAGGATCACTGCATCAGTGAAAGGGACCAATCTCACTGAGGGATAGATGAAGGTGATTGAGGATCAAAAGTTGAAGGACCTGAAGGCTAAAAATTATTTGCTCCAAGCCACTGATCGATCTATTTTAGAGATGATATTGAAAAAGAACACAACAAAAGATATTTAGGACTCTTTAAAGCAAAAGTACTAAGGGACAACACGAGTTAAACATGCTCAACTCCAAGCTCTTCGCAATGAGTTTAAAGTGTTGCACATGAAAACTGGGGAATCAGTAAATGACTACTTTGGAAGAATTCTTACCACAACCAATAAGATGAGAATTCACGGTGAAAGAATAAAGGATGTGGTAATTATCCAAATGATCTTGAGATCTATGACTCTAAAGTATGACTATGTTGTATGCTCGATCAAGGAATCAAATGATTTGGATACTTTATCCATAGATAAGCTTCAAAGTAGTTTGTTGGTGTATGAACAACAAATCAACTGTCACATTGTGGATGAACAAGCCCTTCAGATCATTTACGAACCTCAAGTAAGAGGAAGAGGTAATGATAGAGGTTCTTATCGAGGTTGAGGAAGAGGTAGGGGCAGGTTTAGGTTTGATAAAACTACTCTAGAGTGTTATAACTGTCATGAGTTGGGTCATTTTCAAAGGGAATGTCCCCAAAAAAACAAGAGATACAAGAGTCAATTTTGTTGAGACTAGTGAAGAGATGCTTTTAATGGCGTATGTGGATGGCAACGAGGCTGGAAGAGATCACTTGTGGTTTCTTGATTCTAGGTGTAGTAACCACATATATGGGAAAAAGAGAATTATTCTCACAATTTGATAACAATTTAAGAGAAAAGGTGAAGCTGGGTAATAATACAAGTCTCACTGTACAAGAGAAAGACAATATTCGAATAAAGATAAATGAGATCATATAAGGGATTACTGATGTTTTCTTTGTGCCAGAGTTGAAGAACAATTTACTAAGCAATGGTTAATTACAAGAGAAGTGTCTTGCAGTGCTCATGCAACACAGAAAGTGCAAGATTTATCATTCTGAAAAAAAAGGTTTAATCATGGAAACCGAGATGGCATATAACAGAATGTTAGTTGTGCCTGGTCGTTATCCACCAAAAAAGAAAAATTGCTTCTCCTCTCTGACCATAGATCAAACTCAACTCTGGCATCGCCGCTATGGTCATCTTAGTTGGAATGGTCTCAAGGTGATCCAATAAAAGAATATGGTGGATGGATTGCCTCAGTTGAAGGCTCCTTTGAAGATCTGCGAAGACTGCTTGACATGAAAACAACATCGTTATCCTTTTCCAAAGGAAAGTACATGGAGGGCATTTAGAGTTATTCAACTAGTTCATATAGACATATCACTACCAGAAAATTGATAAATACAAACAGAAATACCGAGAGAATATTTCCGTCGGTAAATTTCCGAGGGATTTTACCGACGGAAATATTCCCTCGGTATATACCGAGGGAATTACTGTGGGAAAAAAATTAAAACAAAGCAAAAAAAAAATAATGACGTGTCATTTTTACCAACGGAATCACCGATGGAATAAATTCCGTCGGTAAATTTGTTTGTAAATTGTGAACATTGTTCATCATGTTAATTACAAAGGGAATCACCGACGGAAAATTCCGTCAGTATTTTCCAGAGAGTAAATCACCGACGGATTGAAAAGTCATCGGTGTTATTTGACGGTTTTATGAAAAAATTCAATTAATTGAAAATTTTCATTTAAATATTACAGACAGAATCACCGACGGATTGAAAAATCGTCGGTAATTTTTTGGCGGTTTCTGAAAAATTTTTACAAAATTGAAAATTTAAATTAAATATTACCGATGGAATTACTGACGGAATAATTAAAAAATATTAATATTTAATTATCCGTCGGTAAATCCATCGGTAAAGCGTCCCAATAAAAAGCCTGAATGCCCTTATTTCATAAAAGACAGACCCGTTTCTTATTCTTGTTCTTCTTGTTCTTGTTCTTCTTGTTCTTGTTCTTCTTCTTCACTATATGTAAAAAACATTATTAAGGTATGTCTTCTTTTTTTTCTTCACTTTATGTAAAAAACATCATTTCTTATCTATTTCTTTCTCTTCTTTTCTCTCCTCATCTCCTTCTCTTTTCCTCCATGCTTGGGTATGTCTTCTTCTTCTTTCTTCTTTTATCCTCTTAGTTTTTTTTTTAATTAATATGCTTAATGAAATTTTTTCTCTCTCCTTAGCTTCACTTGCAACTACATTAAGGTAAAATTTTTCTTTCTTTTTTCTTTTTTCATGATTTGTTTCACTATATTTGTTTTTTATTTTATTTTTAATTGTTTTTGTTCTTAATAATTATATAAATGTTGTTGTGAGATTTTTTTTTTCATATGAGATCAATTTTTAGTAGATTTATTTATAGGATTTTTAAATTTTTAGCAATTGCAACTTCATTTTTTTCATATGAATTTTTTTAGTTGAATTTATTTTTTTATTTTATTTATTTGTTGCAAATTTGTTTGAATTGATTTTCTTATTCTTTTTTCCAAGCATTTTGAGTATATATTATACAGTGTTAATTTATGTTAATTTAATTATTTTATAATTTTATAAAATAATTTTTTTTAAATGTTTTTCAGTAATTACCGATGGAATTCCCGACGGTATTTCCGTTGGTAATAAAAAAATTATTACCGACGCGTCTGTTCCGTCAGTAAATCCGTCGGTAATTATATTACCAACGGATTTACCGACGGACAAAACATTACCGACGAACGATTCACCGACGGATCATTTCCGTCTTTAATTCCATCAGTAATATAATTACCGATGGAATATGTGTCTTACACCGACGGAAAAATTTCGTCGGTAAAACTGTTAAATCTTGTAGTGTATGTGGGCTAATAAACCCAATTTTGAACAACAAAAAAAGGTATCTCATTACCTTTATTGATGACTTTAGCAGAAAAACTTGGGTTTATTTCTTGGTTGAAAAATCAGAAGCAATTGCTATCTTGAAATCCTACAAAGCTAGAGTTAAGAAAGAAACCAGTGTATTCATAAAGAGTCTTTGAACTAATCATGAGGGAGAGTTTACATAACAAGAGGCCACTCACTTCTACGATGAGAATGACATTTAAATGCAATTAATAGCTGCTCAAATGGCTGGGACAGGTCTAGCCCGCCTTAGCTTTCTTTTGCAAGACATGAATTAATTCATTTCCTGTATGTATTAGAAGAAATGGAGTGCAAAAGAGAGGAAAAGAAGCTTACCTAGGTTGGGTGAGGGCATTGTTGGCTAGTGGGATTGTTGGGCTTGCAGTTGGCCAAGCCCTATAGGAAAAGAAGCTTACCCTGGCCTCGGGCTGGGTCCAGCTCAAATAATAAATAATAAAAAAAAAAATTTAAATTTTTCAAAAGACCATGTTTAAAATTATGTGTGGGTTTGTCATGTTTTTTTAAATAATTTTGTCTAATATCAAGTCGTAGACTTACATTATAAGATGCAGATTTGATATCAAAATTTTTGATTTTTTTTCTCAAAAAAATCTGAAAATTCTTTATTTAAAAAAAAACCAAAAAAAGATATTTGATTTTAATGCACATGATCAAATCCTAAAGATTTTTCATGCATATTTTCTAAAAATATAAAATTATATTTTTGTTATATTTTAAAAATATAAAATAGATATTAGAAATTAAATTTTCCCAAACCCCGTCGTAATTTGATGCGATTGATTTGCGATTAAAAAAGTATAGGGCATCGGGCATGCATCACGAGTTAATTTGTTGCATACCACATCTTGCATCTTCGGTATTAGAAAGAAAATTAAAGGTTTGTACAATATTGAAGTTGGCTGTGTAATTAACTTCAAGATTACATAATATAATGTAATATATATACGTTGATTAATTCAATATTTTAAAATTAATATGTAATTCCAATGTTATTCACAGCATGCTAGATCAAAGGCTATAATATCTTATTTAAACAGTAAGAGTATGATAAATTAATGCTATTAAACAAGAAGAAAACCCCTATCATAGTATTACTCTCCAAGCTTTACTTGGTATTTTTATTCCCCTAATTTTCTCTAGTAGGCCCTCGAAAGCCTGAAGTTTGTCTCGAGCCAGGCTTAGGTTGAGGAGTGGGCCCTTAAAGGGCTCGAGGCCTTTTGAGATTTATATCGGGCCTGACATAGGCCCGACCCGAATTGACCAATAAACAGATTACAAGATTTAGAGATTAGCACACTTCCCATATTGAGCCCACCTCCATCACCAGGATTTTACTCATTTGATGGACCTCCATTCTATTACAATTATCTGTCTTCATTTTACGTCTTCTGTTTTAAATACACCATCTGAACTAATTTTTACCTTTTAATTACTTTTTCACGTGAAATTAGTTTTCATGTTTAGGTATTTATTAATTGTTATGCAATCTCATTATTTAAATTTAATCAAGAAATTTTTTAATGTCTAAATAATTTTAATTTGTTTGAATAAAAATTCGGTTCCAATACAAATCTTCGTTCCCCATTTTTGCACTGCAGTGAAAAACCTGCACTCGAAGCATTATTCATCCATCCTCCTTGCACCGCCTGCCATCCTTCAGTCTTGCACCCGAATTAACCCCTAACAAACCAAGACATTCAACAACCAGCCTCCATTATCCCAGCGTAGCCACCACCATCTCCGGCCACAACAAACAAAGAAGCCGCAAACAATCACCGTTCCTGGCCTCTTGCTTTCATAAGCCAGCCGAAAACGAATCTCCACAACCCATCTCCTCCATCACTGGCCATCTTCCATCAAACTAAAATCACAGCCGCTACACCCATAGCCATCAGCGCCACCAAGATCACACTGTTTCTCCTGTCGCAAGCCTTCACCCGTCAACCAGCCACCATCCTGCCTCTACCGTTAACAATCCCAGCACCATAAAAACCGAAGCAGCCCAAGATCCCCCTAGAATCCCAGTTGCCAACAAGACAAAAGAAGTCCCTCAAATCTCTGTGCTTTCTTTCTTTTCTTGCAGGACCAGCAGCCGCACGTGGATTACGCGTGCCCCCACTGTCCAAGCCAGCCAGAAGCCCGTTGCGTGTAAAGCACAAGCCTCCCATCTCCCTTGGATTCCAGATCGTTTTTCTGCATTTTCCGTTAAGGTTAATTATAAAACTCATCTTGTTAACTTGCTCATTGCGAATGATTTTATGGATGCTGCGAATTGAGTTTAACAATCGGTTTTGTTCTTGAATTGATACGGAGGTATATACTAATATTAATTTGTTGGCATTCATTTCATTTCTTTTATTAAGCAAGTGCACGTGTTTGATGGGTGAGATAATAAACAAATGCGTTAATCAATGGATATTATAAATTAATTGTCCATATGAACACTGTCTTGACAAACATAGTGCTAATTTTTTCTTAGGATTACGTTTGTGTTTTTAATTTCATGTCTGTGCGTTTCTAGCGTAGTCGTCTGTTTAAATTCAATATAAAAATATTTTTTTGTAAGTCGTTTATTTTGTGTCCGTGCATCTCTACTTGTATCTGTTCATAACTTTATTTATAAAATAATAATATTTTTTTTTATAAAAAAAAATGAATCTAAATATGTGAGTTAATGGGTGCTGTAGCAATACCATCCAGCCTTATTTTTTCGTGTCAGAAAGTGATTTGTTATTCTACCAACAGAATGACCTTCAAGATGATAACATTGTTTATATATATATATATATATATATATTTGGGTTAAAACGAGAAAATAGAAGAAGAAAAAAATAACCGGAAAAACCAAACTGTGAAAAAAACCCCATTAAACCGATTATAATTTTTTAAAAACTAACAAGTTTGGTTCGGTTTTAGTTTTATAAGTCTGAAATCGGAAAAAAAAATCAAGTCGAATTCAAACCGAAAAAAACCGAGCGAAACTGAAAAAACCGAGCCAAATCGAAAAAACTAAACCAAACTGAAAAAAACCGAACCAAACCGGAACTGATCGATTTGAACTGGTTTTTGTTCTAAAATAACCAAACCAAACCGAAATCGGTCGGTTTGAACCGATTTCGGTTTTAAAAAAAAACTGGTTTAGTTATTTTTTAATAAAAATTAAACCGAATAAAAAATAATTATTTTAAACTGAACTGGATTAATATAACCCAAAAAAAAAATCCATCGAGAGAGTGATAGTCTTAATCTTGTACATAAAAAATGAGTACATAAAAATTGAAATTAAGTGGATTGGTCTTACTCTTACTTGAGTCAAAGTCTCTGGGCTTGCTCCAACTAAGTAGCCTGCTTGAATGAAGCATCGATTCCAATTTCGAGGCTAGCTCTGGTTAAAACATTCTTGGGTCCGCAAGAGGTTGCACAAAATTGATATGTTTAAGCAGTCGCTGATGACACTCTGTGGGTTTATTAAGCGCAATGGGCATAGCATAAAGCCTAGCCCAAGCTATATGATCACCATTTTTTGAGAAGAGGAGGGCCAAGAAATTGAAAAAAAAGAGAAGAAAGAATTACATTTTGTTCATTTAGTTTTTTTTGTCTTTTCATTTCCCGTTGGTGCATTTACATCATATTAGATATTGCAAACATTTAATGTGAGCAAAAATAAAAAAATAAAAAAGCACGATATTCCTTTTCTCCATTAAAGCTCCCAATTAAGTTCTATATATTCAGAATATGAAGTGTTGTTTCCCCCCGCTCTCCATTAAATGAAGAATTGAGGATTCAATCTCATAATAAATAAATCATCCACCAAAACAACTATATTATATGTAATGGAATTTAAGGAAGTATGTCCAACATTTATATGATCATTCAATCCGATATTCAGTACCCAACACACTTTCTACTTAAAGTATACAAAATAAAGTACTTGCTAGGTTATTAATTTCTCTTGCATAGTTCAACGCAACTTCACAGCCACGTTTTGCTAACTCCAAATCCATATATACTTGTTCAAGCAGCAATCGACTATGAACATATTTACAATCTGGAGAATTTTTTATGTTTAAATATATTTTAAAATCTGGAGAATGCTTGTAAATTCCTTACATTATATATATATATATATATATATATATATATATAGACACACCCATCAACAAATGTATACTATTTCAGCTGCTGGTTATATTTTGTGGGCAAATTATTCTATTTGACTCTTTGAGCAAAGATGCTTAGCTTAGGGCTTTCTGTTTTCAGCACATACATGATAGAACATGATGTGATCTTGATCAAATCCTTTTTGTGTTTCTATAGTAAGACGTTAAATATCTATATATATAGCAAGCACCCGACTTCCATTAATTTTCCATAATATGCATGAGATCATAAATAATTGAAAGAAGCAAAAAAATTAATTTCACATGAAACACCTTTTGTTTTCCTCCGTCCAGCTAGATGTAATTAAAGATGAGTGCCGGTGTTTTGATCTCATTATATTTATTAATATTTTGTTGGTGCGAAAAACGAATTTATAGATAGGTTGATCGTGCTTTAATTAATAGCTAACATTTTCACGCCCCTTGTTATAGTTAAAGATTATAATGCTTATGTTTATAGAACTAATTGAACGTTAATATATTATTTTAAAAAAAATTAATGACAGGATTTGAACTTGAAGTACTCTATATCCCGAAAAATTAAAAAGAATTCCTTGGAATTTTAATCTCTAATTAGCGACATAATGCAAAATGGTTTTGAAATAGTTGGATTATTTTAACTGCCTTTATTAAATGGTAACAATTGTTAAGATAATAAGGGTTTGTTTATTTTTTCATTTTAAAAGTATTTTTAAAAAATAATAATAATTTCTTTATCTTTACTTTAAATTAATATTTTTTTGTGTTTTTAAATATTTTAATGTGATGATATAAAAATAATATTTTAATATACTTTTAAATAAAAAAATATTTTAAAAAACATCAATCAATCCCTAGAATATTTTTAAATACCATCTATAGAAGAAAAGAAAAAGAAACCTACGATGATGGACGGCCATAGATGGACACTTTGACTTGGTGATACCAATGGAGATCTTGTTGTTTGGACTTTGGAGTTTATATCAATTTGAGTCAACGACCCTGCCATCAAGAGAGACTTTTTACTTGTATTGTTCTGCAAAACTGTTCATGCTTAGAGCTCATCCTAGGGTGTCGTTTTGGCTCGGTCAATGAAGACTGTTGAGTGCCAACTTGCATTTGCTGTTATAGCCCATGACAGCAACAGGAGACCCCGTGGCAGGTGAAATGTCTGACACCACTAGGGCTCGGTGGGTCCACTCGCAATAAATTGAAAATGCCCCCACTATTCCCTGATGTTGATCTGGGGCATCTATAGGAAGGCACGTTGACATCGCCTTGTCGTTTATTGATAATCTTCGTTCACATTATCAACATTTTGTGCTAATTAACTCTCCCACGTCGAGAGAATTAACCGAACAATTCTGTTTTAAAAGAGTCCATTCTGTGGTTCGCATGGATTGGATTTGACCTAATTCCAACGCAAAACTGATGGCATCCTTTTCTTTTAGAAAATCCATATTTTTCCTGCTAAAATCATTTATGGCAGAACCCTAGGAAGTGACATGGTGGTTCGTAAAGTCTACTTGTTTCTTGATTTTTTTTTCTTTTCAGATTGGTCTTGGAGTCCACATCAAAGTGAGAATTTGATTATTAAGTATTTGTGAAAATATTATTCACATATATATATATATTGATTCAAAGATATTGATATAATAGAAAAAGGGTGGTGTGAACTTTAAATTAATAATTGAAAATGGGTGTTGGTTCTTATATATAGTCTTGATAATGAAATTGGATTTTAATAGTTTTACCCAATTGATTTGATTAAATTATTAATTGAATCCCAGTACATATACTCTATTATTATTATTATTATTTTGATGGTGAAACTCGAGTCCTTGTTCATTTATAATTACCAACTCTATAGTCTATGTGACTTTGAGACATATAAAACAGGTAGTAAATTCAGGGAAAAATAGCTAAAGTTTCAATATGTCATTGACTCATTATACATCCCCCCTTTTTTTTAAGGAAAGGAATAAAGTACTCGTTAAATTATCTGCAAATAAACAGGCTAATATTTAACTGAATTGAAATTCTAAGGGTTTAATAAAAATGCATTAGCCTATATTTATCATATTAATGTATATACATATTAAATGGGGTTTCGAATGGCTGAATACATGTGAAATAATTAAAATAAAAAAAATGTTATGAATTAAACTTGAAATACAAATCTAGAGATTAACCAGCTTAAAATCATTCCACTAGAGCAACTGATAGAGAAATAATAATGGAAAGAGATGATTTTGAATTCTTTAAAAAATAGCGTGTGAAAATTTTAGGGATATTAATTTGGAAAAGGTCAAGAATATTGCAAATGTCGATGAGGCAAAAAACATGAAGAAGGAAGTATTGGTATAATCCATCCATATATTTCTTCTGTTTATATGTGCCATGAGGCAAATTTCGATAGCTTAATGTAGTAAAATAGTGAAAGAAAATAAAGCTTTCCCAAAAATTAGAAAACACAATTAGATGTTTATGGATTATATCCATAGGTCAAGCCTTGGCTTGAATATGTTTTTTTTTTTTTTTTTGTCAAAATTGGAGTAAAGGACTAAGAAGTCAATGTTGAAACTTGAAAATCTGTATGTGTATATAACGAGTAAAAGCTCAACTAAAACTTCCAAGAAAATAAATACAGTTGACATCAACAAGTGACAGCTAACAAGTAGGAATAACACCCAAATGCCCAAATTATTATTATTATTATTATTATTATTATTATTATTGCTAGCATTATCATTGCCAATAATAACAATTATAGTCTTATTAGTATTATTATTATTTTCATAACCAATATCATTATTATCATCACTATTATATAAAAAATTTATTTTTAGAATAACATGTTTTTCAATCAAAATTAAGTTTTATCTTCAAACAATTTTAAAGGTATATATTTACAAAAAATGTATTAAAAAAATTAATTTTTATCACTTTGAATGTTTTTTTTATTTAATTTCATCTTCATACTTTTGGTTTTTTTTTGGTTTAATCCTTTTTTAACCTAGCTTCGTTTGATAAAGTTGAAAATTGTAGTGAAAAGACAAAAATAAAGGAGAGAGGATCGACCACAAAGTAAAATATTTAAAAAATTCATGATCATTCTTCAATTATCAACATTTCTTATTTTAGTTTAAAAGTTTATTTTATTTATTTATTAGTTTCTAAGTTGAGAGAGAAGAGAGAAAGTCACCGGAAATCAGGAGACGAGAGAGAAAATTATTAATTGTCAAGATTTTTTCTATAAAAAACAATGATCATGATGTTAATGAGTTTCTTTCAATAAGAAATGTTAGATAATGGTGATTTTTTACCTTCATGTTGCCATAAAAAATAGATTGAGACTTGATAAGTTTTATAATTCAAGGTTTTTTTTTTACAATTTCTAATTGAGTTTTTGCTATTTCAAGGCTATAAATTGATTTATTAAGATTTATATAGTGTTTCTTAAGTGTATTCATGTGAAAAATAGTTTAAAATAAGTTTTTTTGATCTGAAAGTCAAAAACTCAACTTTCTAGTGAATTTTTGGCAACCTAAAATGGTTGGAGACAGGGCAATTGGAAGACGTATTGTCTATCAACAGATGACGCGTCATTTACTTTTTTTTTCATGAAAAGAGATAAATAATATGTCATTCGTTCTTAAAAAAAAATATATGTGTGTGCAAACAAAGTTAGGTGTGTGGGCCTGATCTTCACGCCCAAACACATATGACCTTTTATTTGGGCCATGCCTTGGGGATAATCCCTTTCAAGCCTAAGCACACTTGACCTTCTTCTACATAGGTCATTAGTTGATCCCTTTCTTTCTTTCCCTTTCCTTTTTGTTTTTTTACAATCCAAAAAAATTTGTTTAACATGACAATCTCTACCCTTTAATTTTGATATAGTTTTTAAATAATATTGTAGGTTTTCATTAGAATGTTAATTTTTTTTAATTATTATGTACCTAATATGCAAAACTTTAGTAGTAATAATAAATTTCTCATGAATATTTTCTTAAAAAAAATTTTAATTAGATTTTTGACATGATATATATATATATATATTAACTTTCTTTAATGAATTTTTTTTAAATGACTATCCCAGTAATAAGAAAAATACTTTCACTAAAATAATTAACATGTATGTTAATAAGGAAATTGAATTTAAATTTGAAAATATACGTTTCCTACTTATTTCAAAGAAGCTTAGATTCCTAACAAACCTTTATTTTAATTAACCCTCCTTTTTATTATAAAAGTGTGCACCTAATAAAAAACAACTTCGATGTTTTTAAAAAGAGTAAAATAGTTTTATGATGATAATTTCTTTTTGAATAATTATGTGTTATTATGATATGATATGCAAAATTTTGATAATAATTTTCTATTAATATTGAATGAGAATAAAATATTTATATTTATTCTAATTCTTTTTTTTATCAAATTAAGAACCCATGATAAAAAAATGTATTTAATTAAAAAATATATTCTTGAGAAAAGAAATAATTATAATAGAATTTTGTTTACAATAGAGTTTAAATTATTTATTTTTTAGATTTTTTTGTTTTATATATTAAGTAAAAAAATTAAAAAGCATACCATAACGTGAAATTATATATTTTAATATGTATATTTATCTCAGTTTTCCAACTTAATGTTTTTGTTGAAATGAATAAATTATTATTATTTATTGGTATTTATATTTATCAATTTATTTTATTGAATGCATATATTAATTTTTTAATTTATATTGAATTTTTTTTAATTAATAGTAAAGGAAATATTAACAATGCCTATATTTTTTTGTTGCAAAAAAAAAAGCTTCATCAAACAGCATAGCATGTAGAATCATCGCATGGTTAATTACAAGTAAAATTGTTACGTTCAGGCCAAACTATGAATTACGTTCAGCATAGCATGTACAAAGTAGAGAAATAAAAAGTTTTTTCTATGAATTACGTGATTAATAAAAATGATTTGGCCTGAATTTTTTTTAAAAAGAAACTAAAAACTTAACATATAGATAAAATTAATTTAATTAAAAATATATGAATAAATTAAAAAAATACTTTATTATATAATTACATATTCAGCTATTAACCATAAGAAAAAATAGTGAAACCCAAAAAAATATTTTTATCCTAAATGGTACGGTACCTCAATTACTGTGCCCACCTACATTCTCCTCCCGTGGCGTTTGACTTTGGCTATTACGTGGCTGTCATCTACCTATCTGATAATATAAGCCGATTTTATGCCACGCGCACTGCTTAAAGCCTTGGCACTCGCCAATGAAATCTCATCGCTGTGGCCCACGTCAAACCATGACCCACACCTTTCACTTCTCTAAAGTCAACTCTCAAATTACTACAGTCAATAATCACCTTTGGATTCCAGCAGAAAGATGCCCTTTTGAAGGCGCGTGAATAACCATATCACGAGATACTTTCGAGTATTGTTAATCTTATCGATAAAAATCTCGAAGAAGTAAATCTTACTGATAAATCTCATAAATATAAAAATATTATTTTTTCGAAAGAAGAAAACATTTAAGCTTTTTTTTTCCCTTCTGTTTTGTTTTGTTTTGCTACATCAGTTGGTTTTATAGTTTAATGTTTTCTTTATATCATGTTTCCTCCAGTTAATATAATGAACACTATGATTTAATGGATTGTAAGAAAATAATGATTTAATTACTTATTATTTTTCAGTTATCTAATTAATTTAAATTATTATTATGTTGATACGTAAATTATAGTATCTGAAATAAAAGATGATTAAAATGTAGTATTACATATATATATAATTTTTTTAGTTTGTTTATTTTTATGTTTTAAAAATATTTTTTTAAAAAAATTAAGATTTTTTTATTTTAAATTAAAATTTTTAGTATTTTCAAATCATTTTAATGCATTAATATTAAAAATAAATTTAAAAATAAAAATAATATATTTTTTAAAAATTATTATCACATTAGCAAACTAACTAACTATATATATATATATTGAGTAAAAGGGCTCGGTGATAAAATACGCAAGTTCATAAATGTGTGGAGCAAGGGTGGCATGAACGCAGTAAATGGCTATCACCATGAAAAGCCTGAAATGATTCAGGCATTCAATGACAAGATTGCAGATAAAGGCTAATTATTAAAAAAGAAAAAGAAAAGGAAAAGGAATGGAGATTCACGCATTTTTTTTTATTTTCTTAAACTCTTGGAATTTTCTTTTCTTTTATTTTTAATTAATATAGTTGTCCAGGCAGCTTTCACGCACATCGACTAATCCCACGGACTCTAAAGTTAACGACCATGTAAGCCTTCAATGACCCTGAGATTTATAAAACTTGAACTGGTGATTTCTAAGAAGCAAAAATAAAGCTTGGTCAATTAAGTTATACCCCTCAAAATTCTTTTTTATTGTTTTTACACTTGTTGCACAACTGTGTTGTTTTTTACACTTGTCTTTCCTATACTCATTCTTCTTTCCTGTTATTCTAGAAGAATTATTAATAAAATTCTAAAATATATAGGAATTTACTGTACAAAAACGTACGACAGATTCTCTAATAAAATACCATAAATTTACTATTCATAATTTTTTTTTCTCATTTTTTTTTGCCATTATAGGATCAAATTGTAAATCAATTTAGGTTTATAGAAAATGGTGAAATTAAAAAAATATGGCATCATAGTGAAAAAGACAATGAAAATAGATGGTTTTTTTTTTTTTAACTTTAGGAGAAATGTTCATTGTAGTCCTAATATTTTCCAAATTATATATACCGTGTCCCTCTAATTTTCAAAATTTCAAAACAATGTCACTTTTAATCCAAAACTTTATTTTCATTATTTTAAAGTTCTTGATTTGAGAGGAGTGAGAGAAATCATACGATTTCAGTGGTAAAAGAGAAAATAAATGTTGATATCGATTCAGGCCATCAAAATAATCGATCTTAATGTCAACAGTTTTTATTTGGTAAGATGATAATCATTTAGGTTTTTTTCACATTCAAATTGCCTAAAAAACAAAAAATCGGGAAGAATTTTGATTTCGAGTTGATATGGGGTTTTCGTGCAGCTTTTTTAGATCTTTTTAAACCATTGATAGGTTTATCAATGAATCTATAGTGTTTTGGTAAAAAATAGTTTGAAAACAGAATTTCTAGGTCACAAAACTATCAGCCGTGATTTTTCAGCTACTAAATCTAAAGTAAAGCAGACAATATGTCATCTGATTTTTTTCTTAAAAAAATATTTAGGGTAAACGACATTAACAATGAATAAAATAAGTGCTTGCACGTGGGCCCTTTTCAAATTGGCAGCGAGCTAGCTTTGCTTGCCAAGCTTAACAACACCTGACCTCTTTTTTCTTTTAATTTTGTTTTTTTTAACTGATATCTTTTTTAATATACTCTTTTTTTTGTTTTTCTTTAATTTAGGTTTTTTTAATATGTATTTGTTTTTAATTTTTTTAATTTATATTTAAATTAATACACATTCTCTCTGATTTTTTATTTTGTTTATTTAGCCTTTTAAATATCAGCTTGTTTTCATTAATTATTTCTTATGTATTTAATTTTAAAGAGATTATTCTAATTCAACTATATTTTTTTTACTTTTTATATAAATGATATTTTTTAAATATATATATATATATATATATATTTGGATAATATTTTTAATATGTGTAACCTTGCATAATATTTTTTTCCTTTTATTTTATTCAATAAATTTCATGTGTGTCTATTTTTATTATCATTTAATTAAATAAAAGCTTGATTTTGAAAAAATAAAGTCATTAAACGCAACCGGATAAATGACATGTGTTATGAGATCAAATATTTTGATATACTTCTGTCTCTTGTTTTTTCCACTTTAATCTTTATTTTTTTTTAATTATTTTTTTAATTTATTAACACAAGTAGTTCATGATTTATTTAATTAGATGCGTACATAAACTTTTCTATTTACACTTTAGATTTTTTTATGTAAAAAAAAAACACATAGAAAAAGATTGCATATCCTATTTTTTTGTTGATTTTTTTTTTCCTGATTCACTACAAAGCGTAGGTCATAGCTAGGCAGTATTTTAATGTATTTCCCCTCCTTTTTCTATTTCTTCTCTTTTCACGATAGCCATATTCTCTTTGTTTGTATCTCAAAATAGACTAGAATTTTTCTTTCATCTGATTTAATGCACTTATGGTTCTCTCTCCAAATCAATAATAAAAAACGCACATAAAAAATATCGTTTGAATTCAATTTTAATTTCAAGTTTTAAATCCATAGATTCATAATCCAAGTCAAACTAATGATATCATCAATGGCTATTATTGAATTGCAACAAACTCACTGTTTAACACAAAACAAAACTATATTCATTCTATCTTTTATATTTTTTTTTATTTGATGTCTATTACCGTGTTAAAAATATTTCAAATATATTTTTTGTAATATGCATGACACCTAAATTTTGATAGAGGACATTAGTCTTCCAATAAAGAAGCTCATAGAAAATACTTTACTTTACTTAATTATAGATCACACCAAAACCAATAAACTTCTACTTGCTGGGTTGAAAACTGAATACAACATCGTCATGCTATGATACTACTTTATATAATTCAGTACTTGATAATATAGGAGGTGCAACATCCTTTTCGAATTTATCGTTTAAGAAGTCTTTTTTATTTTTTTCTGTAATGAAGATGACTTGGCAAGAACCTCCAGTGGTAATAAAAAAAACTTTACTACAATTTATCAATATAAAAGCCTTATTGTTTTTTCATAAATAAGGACACGCTAATTTTCCATGTGTGCTCTATCAAAGTTGTTTTTATTTGATAATTTTATTTCCTTGTGACATTATATGTGAAAGTCCTGAATGACCGTAATTGTTTCAAATCATCAATCAATGGTTAAAGAAAAATATTTATATTCCTACCTAGAATGTAAAGACCAGGTATGACTGTAGATATGACCGACCAATAAGAATACTGTGCAACAAATAACCTAAATGAATTGAGACCATTTGTATACAAAACAAGATGCATATGTTTTATGGTTCCATTGAAAAAAGAGGGCATCCTATTAAGCCGTTTCCAAGCTTCACCATCGAAATGGTGCACCATAACTCCATCCTTCGCATCATGTAAATGATGTCATGTTACGTGCTCATATATTTTCAGAGACATAAATAACCTTTGTAACCTAGAAATAATTGGGAAATATCTCAGTTTTTTTGTATACAGTAAGTGTCCTTCATCTACCCGTATTGTGTTTATATTGAGCATGCTCACAGATTTTACACTCAGTTAAGTTTACTTCTTTATTGTAGTTCAACATGCAAAAATTTAGGCATATATCAACGTTTGGATATCCTAAGCCAAAGGGTTTCATCATGAATTTTACAACATAAAATTCTCTTTCAGCCTATTTTTTCCGGGTAAAATGCTTTTTTCCTATTTGATTATGTTATCATAATCAGCCTCACTCATACTATAATTAAACATGATGATAAACACTTATGCAATGCCCAATAATTTATTGTTATTTTTGCATCCATCCTATATTGGTTTATCAAAATCTTTTATAAGTTAAAAAAACCTAACTGCATCTATATTTGATTTTTCATCAACACATGAACTTTCACTTTAATAACCAAGATTCATTCTTATTGCATCTATCACTATACTCTTATAATGATTACTATAATAATTTATAACATTATGTATGTTGCTAGAACTAGATATTGAGCTATTAATCTTTTCTAACATGGTCTCATATAGAACATAAAGTTCTCTGTGTGCAAATCAACATAAATATTTCTCAACGAATCCTTTTTTAGAAGATGCATAATCATAATATTTGATTGGTGGAACTTTTTGTTTTTACATTTAACACATGTACATCTAATTCTACCTCCATTAATAATCTTTGGATTTGAAAGTGCAAAATTAATAAAACTCTCAACCCCTTTACAATAATTTTCTCTATACAATCCTTGTGGTTAATATATTCAAGAACTATCATTCATTATTTAGAAAACTCATATAGAGTAATGATGACAACATTTCTTAATAATGTAACAATCAATTTAAAATTTAACTTTAATGATTAAGAATGAATTCACAATATGATAATCAATTATTATTTTTTCATAAAAATGCAATGATCGATCAGTTAAAATATTAATTAAATAAATCTAATCAACAACATTTAATCAATACCCAACTAATTAATTATCTACTATTTATTTAATTCAAAAGATAGAAGAAGAAGAAGAAGAAAAAGAATAAGGAATATGACTGCTATCAATTATAATATTTTTAAATTTATCAATAGAATTTTTAATGGATTATTGGAACAGAAAACACCATAGATAAATCCATTAGAGAATAATGACGTATCATGTTAATAATAAAATCACTAATAAAATATTTTTTTTATGTTTTCTAATTATTATATTATGTTGTTATTCCATCCGTAATTAAACGATGGATGATAATTTTGTTGGAAATAGCCAACATAAGTTTTATATCGCCATTATAATCGGACATTACTGCGTTGATAATTCTATTGCTATTTTACAATTTTCCAGGTAGTGAATTATGTTAAAAATTAACTTACATTCTTAAATGTACACGGGTTTTAAAGCTAGTAGTAATCTATATGGAGTAGAGATAGCCTGTTTTGGCTTCATTCGCCCACCTAAAATTTTATATGGCCCTACCAAAGTTCTAGAGGCGGTGCTAAAAACCCTAGCACTGATGCAATTGCTTCTATTTAATTTTTGAATTTTGAACAAGTTTTTTTTTTAACAGGCCAAACATGATTAATTTCATCAAGTAATTTTTTTGGTGGTAAAGAAAACCCTTGGAGGTGCAGGCTTGTTCCTGATCAATTTTCTGTACTTGGTTATCTGTACTGCTGAGACTATGTAGTTGTATTTGTGCTAAAAACTCTACCCAGAACAGTCTCGTTGGGCAGAATGCATGCAAAGGGTTTATCAATGAAATGCCAAAATCATTTACATACAATATATTAGATTAACTACCATACTTAAACGATTGGGGCTGTGCTCTTGTGAACAGTGTACATGTGTTTTTTTAAAAATTTATTTCGTAATCTTTTTTTGAAAAAAATCCTTTTTGTGATAAATTTAATGATTTATTGTTTAAATTTATAACAGAAAAAAATTCAAAGAAAGAGGACTAATATATAGAACATGTAAAAGTCACCTGGCTAATTTGAAATTCACGTTAAAAGTTATTTTAATTCAAAAATTCATTTAGTTCACTTTCGATCTTTCATTTTGAAAGGAAAAAAAAACTTTTTAGAAAACAGTAAAGATAAAAGAAAGTTATCGGTTGATTATATTTAAATAACAAAAAAGATTACTCTTAGGTATTTTTGGATTAATTTTAAGGTGTTTTGAGTTAATAAATTAATTCATTGATATTATATATTTACTATGTTTTTTTAGATTAAAATAAGTTGAAAAATAAAATTTTAGATTCTAAAAACTCCAACTTGATTTTCTAACCACCTTTAAGGTGATCAGAAATTAATTTTTTTAGTCAAGGTGTCATTTGCTTTTTATTTTAATTTTTTTTTTAAAAAAGAGCTTTATCCCAGGAAAAAAAACTAAATTAACTTGGACATACGATCCTAGTATGTTTAGGCTTTTAGACTGGCTGGCCAAACACACAGAACTAGCTGGCCAAACTTGTGGGACTGGCTTGCTAAGTGCACAAGACTTGCTTGCTAGGCCTCACAATGCCTAAACCCTTTATTTTTGTTTTTGTTTTTTAATTTTTAATTTTTATTTAATACCATCCCTTTTTAGATTTTAATTCATATTCCATCTCTTATTTCTTAAAAAAATTGTCTAGTTCATATTTTTTATTTAGTAGTTATTTTTTTTAAAATATTTTAACTTTATGATGCTTCAAAGAAATTATATTTATATTTGTATGATGTATTTATAATTTAAAGTTAAAACAAAATAAAAAAAGGTTTTGAGTTACAAAACTTAGAACCTAATTTTCCATTCATTGAAAGTGACAAAAAAATATTATAGATTATAGTGGACAACCTATTCTTCATGTAGAGAAAAAAAACCTTGAATAGACAATGCTCCTTCAAGGAAAAAAATCCAGCCTAGACGCGTTTGGGTTTTTGGGCTGTTGATATTTTTATTTTATATTTATATAAATAAATTATATTTGTATGATGTATATATAAAAATAAAATTCATTTATTTTTGGGAAAAAAATCTCAAATATAAAATAAATAAAAACATAAAAATTAAAAAGAAAGTCAGAGTTAAGTACTTACATATGCATTTATCTTTTATGTTTAGGAGGAAATTAACTTTTAATTTTATTATTTAATTAATATTAGTAACTTGTTCTCGGTTCAAGCATTAACAACATGTTTACATGTCTTAATTAAAAAAAGTCAAGATATTTGAAAATAAATCTCTAAAATTAACCCATTCTTTTATTATGTTTGGAATTAACCTCATAAAAAAGGGTTAGAAAAAAAACTTATAGGATAAAAAAGGTTAAAAACACGCTTTAGCTACAATAGAAACAAGAAAAAAAAAGAATGAAAATTCGTTTCAAAATCAATTGTGGTCCTTAGAGTTTTTCAAAATCAAATTGATGCCTTTTATTTTTATTACTAGGAATGAGATTTAATCTCTTTTCTTGTAACAAAAAAAAATAAAAAATTCATCATATGTGAAAGTCAAATTTTATAATAAAAAACTCAATATTGATTATAATTTTCTTAAATATTTTTTTTATTAACTTTTTAGAATTACAAGATAAAATTTGAATCAACGATAAACATCTCTGTGCAATTAACACACACAAATATTTTGTTCTGCAAAAAACTACTCCTATATTTTGTTCTACATTTTTTTTAATAAATTCTGATTAAAGACAGAGCAAATAAGTAAAGTACGAAACTTAGATAATTGTTTTTTTTTGCATATATATATATATTATTTGAGGGGGAAATAAACTCTTATATAAGCCAAGGGTGCATGACTTAGTATAAGAAAAAACAATAAATTGGTTCCAAGGATATATAAAACACAATCCAAAGTGGATGTTGATTAATTCCTAATCATTCTTTTCTCGTGCACCAAATACGATGGTATTCCAAGATCATGTGGCAACCCAGGTAGCTCGATGAGAGGCGAGAGGGGAAAAAGAGAGAAAAGAGAAGGCTAGCTAGGTCTGGCTTTACATGTAATTAAAGTCAATGAGGATTTATGTAGCATATCGTTTTCTACAAAATGCAAGGTCTTCAGTATTTATTGGTGCTGTCATTCCTTAACGCGACGGCCCTGTGTAAACTCACATGTATTTACACACCAATATCCACCTAATAATAAATGCGTTACAATTGGAACAATTAATATATGATAAATAAGGGGATTATCCTTCGTATTTGTTTCTTTCTCTACAAATCTCCATAGATTTTTATATTGTCTTGACAAATCAAAATCCATATCAACTTTGTTGGGTTCCTTAAATTCGATCGTAAGCCAATTCTTTCCTGTGTGTTACATCTCACCTAACAAAAGGAAATTTTAAGTTTTCTTTTTATTCTTGTTATATTTTTAGATTTAGGTTTAGATTTTTTTAAAATTTATATATAATGGGTTCAACAATAAAAATATACTACAAAAAAATAAATTACACCGATAAAATATCCCATGATGAAAAAACTGTTTATTCATTTTACATGTTTGTTTATCGATTCTATTGATATAAATTATTTTGTTGGTAATTTCATGATTATTTTACAATTTCCTAGTAGTAGTGATGACATGTTTGTTTATCATAAATGTTATAAATAATTTAAAAATAAAAATAAAGAAATTTGATAGAGAAATTATATTAGTTGAGACACTAAAATTCTTCGTTGCCTATTGACAGGAGACATTGAATATCATTGCGTCAAGCTGTTTTTGAGATACAATATTCATATATTTCATGTATAAATTGCAAATTGCAATAATTTTTCCATGGCATCTAAAAGATTGTGCAAAAATTGCACTCAATTTAAAGCATTTTACAGGAGACAAAAAAGTATGGAGGATTTAAGTTAAAGGTTGAACATATGGTTGGATGGTCGATGTATTGACGAGAGAAAAACCAAACCGGGGCATAATATTCTTTGTTTATCTATATTTGTCGGGGCTCAAATGGATTCAAAACTATGAATTTTCAAAACTTCCTTGCTCTTATGAACCATGAGAGATCATCATCATCATTTCTCTCATCTACCATGGTAATCGCTTCATCCCTAGACTTCTTGCAACTTTGCTTCAACTCTTCTTATAAGTTGACTTTCATCTTCTCGCAATGATACTAAACATATGGCCTTTTCTATGATACTATAAAGGATTATTTATTATCCTTACCATGATAATCATGATTTTGTTTTAAAAAAGAACCTTCCACAACCAATGCCTTATCACCACCCACATTATTTTTTGTTCTAAAAAACCCATGACCATTCTCGAGTAAAACTACAGCCACATCATTCAAACGTGATGTTGTTCTTCCAGCATGCTCATTCCTTCACCCTTCATAAAGTAGTACAAATCCAATTTTAAAAGCAGATGATTTGTAAATGAATTGGAAACATATATAAATACTCTCGAACTTTTCCCATATGGCTCTAGGTGTCAACTCACTTAGGACATTATACTTGTTCTCTGGATCCAAAGCCAATCAAATCTTACTCGTTGCTTTCTTCTAAATTGTGTTCAAGTTTAGCATCTTCAAGAGCATTAATATCAAGTCCTTGAGATGTTAACACATGCTTTGCCAAAGAATGAAGTTGTTGTTTTTCTTTTTCCATCAAACAATTCGATATAATTAGTCAATGAGATAAATTCTTGAAATATACTTGACTTGGTTTATTTTGTTTTTCTTATTTACATCTCCCATCCAAATGGTGAATGTTATCGATTTTAGATCACTTGAAGAAAATCAAATCACTTTACTATTTAACAAACTAACCTGCACTTGACATGAAATTTCAATTGGTTTTATGCGTGCGATTCTTTTTTAACAATTTTTTTTACTCTTTTAATGATATAAGACTGTATCGATTCTATCCATCCATCCATCCATCTCTCTCTCTCTCTCTCTCTCTCTCTCTCTCTCTCTCTCTCTCTCTCTCTCTCTCTCTCTATAAATAAATAGATAGATAGATGGAGAAAATATTAATTTTTTGAGCTCTAAAACTTTTTCACTACCTAAGTACTTGCTAATTACAATTGGACATGGTGCCTTGTGCATTATAAAAACTTTTACTGAGTTACATGTGTTAAGAAATATATTTTATCTTGCTTTATTTATTAAGGATAGAATAATATTTTTATTTTAGTCTATATATAATCCATGGTATTTCGTCTTCCCTTCAGTTTCTGTAATTTAGTATTTATGTTTTGTTTTTGCAATTTTTTTAGAGTGATCATATAACTTCGAGAAGATATTTGTTCAGTTTTTACAGTTTGATATTTCTTTTTTCTTGCATTATGGTTTTCTTTGTTTATTGATTATGGCTACTGAAAGAGATGTTTCAATTCAGTCTGTGAGTGTGAGGTTGGATGGAAAAAAGTATTCATGCTGGAGTTATGTAATGAGAAATTTTCTTATAAGTAAAAAGATGTAGGGATATGTTAGTGGAACTCTTGTGATAACTAGGAATACTGATGAGGGTTATGCTACTTTGCTAGATGCATGAAAAGCAAACAATGCAAAGACTATTACCTGAATTAACAATTCTGTTTAGCATTCCATAAATACTTAGTTGGCGAAGTATGAGACAACAAAATAAGTTTGGGATTATCTATAAAGGTTATTCACACAATCAAATTTTACAAAGCAGTATCAATTAGAAAATGACATACAAGCTCTTCACCAAAAAATTATGAGTATTCGGGAGTTTTATTCTGCTATGATAGATCTTTGGGATCAATTGGCTCTTATAGAATTAGTAGAATTAAAAGCATGTGGTGCCTATATTGCTCGTGGAGAGCAACAATGATTGACACAATTTTTAATGGCACTTCACAATGATTTTGAAGGAATTAGAGGTTTGATCTTGCATTGTTCTTCACTATTTTCTGTTGACTCTGTTGTTAGTGAGTTACTGGCTAAAAAAAATACAACTTTAGTCTTATTCTGAAAAGAGAATTCTTTTTGCTTTTAATCCTTATATACTAGTAGTACTATCTAAGTCATTATCTAATAATCAGAATAAGCCTTACACATGAGATGCCTTCGACAAGTGCAATTTTTATAAGCAGAAAGGTCATTGGAAGACTTAGTGTTCATACGATTCATCATACCAGAATCAAGCTTAGAAACTTAGCAGCCAATCACAATCTAATGCTCATAGACCACCTCAGGGTAGTTTCATCAGGTTTTATCACCAATCCTAGTACTATGGCTGAGTAATTTTAGAAATTTCTCTCCTTACAGCCACAAGCAATGTTTGTTTCTTTTTTTTATAAGACAGTTGCCTCATAAATTCTCAAGTATATCATAGTTTGAATAAGTCTTAGATTTTAGTGCTTCATATCATATGCCTTTAGATTCTTTATCTTTTACTTCTATATCCCATGTCGCGGGGTGCGCGACGTCGCGGCGATCGTCCACCCTCATGGTGTGTATGGGGGGATATATCTGGTAAATATGGAGAGACAAGGAGTTCTTTGTCTCTTAGCAATAAAAATAGTGTGGGAGTCGCCACCTAGTATTTTGGTCACTAGGAACCCTAACTGGTCTCAGAGATCGGGCACGGGGACTGGTTGCGTAAAGGGAAGGTATTAGCACCCCAAATACGCCCTACCTAAGGTAAGCTGCTTTGTTTGTTTGTCTGATAAAATTAAGGTCTCGTTGTGTTTCCTAGTTGTTGGTCCGTCTATGGTTCAAGAAAAGTCCTCCTTAATAAGGAGGTCCTTATCTTATCGGGTAAAACCTAACCGTTCTAAAAAATCTATGTAAAAACCATATTTTTAATATCAGGAAAAACATTTTATGTATAAATTCGTAATCCCGAATACTAAAGAAAACAAAAAGAATTTTTTAGAATTTTTGAAATATTGGCCTAGTTCTCATGGCTTGAATAAACTGGTTATTAAAGCCAAAATGCATGCTAATACATATATCGTTTTGAAATTTTCTTTGTTGTATAAAAAATATGATGTTGTAATATTTATATATATATATTGGAGAGACTAGGCCGTATTTTAAAACAAAAAAAAAATTAATTATGTATATTTTTTTTGATGTTTTGACGCAAATCGGGTATTTTAATACTGGGTTGGTATTCTTACGGTATAAAAAATATAACCAAATATTAATCCACTTTGATAAAAAAATGCAGAAAAATCAACAATATTTTTAAAAAATATTTAGGAAATTTTTGAAAGCAAAAAAAACATTTTTATTTTGAAAATCTTTGATGTTTTGACGAAAACCGGGTATTTTAAAACCGAATTTGTATTTCTATAACATAAAAATACAAACCAAAATTGATCAAAATACAATAATAAAATTACATAAAAATCACATATTTTCTGAAATAATTTTTGAAGAATTTTGGTAAAAAAATTTTTATATATATATATCTATATATAAATAATCTAAAACAAAATAATATATAATATATATAATATTAAATGGGCTGGGCTGGTCCGGCCCAACCAACTGGGTTGGGCCGGACTCAGCCTTAAAATGGATTGGGCCGATTTCGGCCCAAAATGGATTGGGCCGATCTCGGCCCGCACAATTATCCTCTTCTGGGCCAGGCCCGGCCCAGAAGAGATGGCTGGGCCAGGATCCGCCTGGCCCAGCAGCCTAAACCGGGCGGGGGGAATTAATTTCCCCCCACCCCTGCATGCAGAACGCTATTCGTTCTGCATGCAGAGAAGGAAAAAAAAACTATAGATATAGGGGAAGAAAGGTTACCTGGCGGGGCTGTGGCGGAGCGTTGCTGGTCTGTCGGCTTCGCTGGCGGTGCTGCGGCGGAGGCCGGTGGCGGTGTCGTGGCTCACGGACGGCGGCTCCAGGCAGCAGCGGCGGTGCTCTGTTTTTCGGTATTTTCCAGTGACCCTCCCCGGTTTGGTTTCCCTCAAGTTTTCAACTCTTCCTTTGCTCTTTCAATGTTTCGGTCTTTTTTCTTTCTTCCCTTCCCTCTCTTCTCTCGGTCTGTTTTCTTTTTTTTTTTTCTCTCTTTTTTTTTCGCCTCTCTTGGTCCTCTCTCTCGGTCTTCCCTTTCTCTCCTCTGTTTTTTCGTTTTTTCTCCCTCCTTCCTCTCCTCTTCTCCCTCTTTCGGGTCCTTTTTATAGAGCCAAAGCCATGGCCTTTTTTACAGCTCACATGGGGGGGGCAGCCGGCTGGTCGGCCATGGACGCGGCTGCCGAGGTTCGGCGGGTGGTGCGCGGTGGGTGGTCGGCCATTGTGCCCGGTCGGTGGGCTCCAGGCGAGAGAGAGTGGCCGGCAAAATTCAAACAAAAGGCATCCCTTTTTCCTTTTCTTCCCCGCTGCATGTTCGGGGGGGAAAGAAGGAAGATGAACAGTGTCGTTCAAAACGACACCGTTCTGCCCCTTTCCTTTTTTTTTTTTTTTTTTTTTTTGAATGGATGAAACGGCGTCGTTTTGGATAAAACGCGCCGTTTCATTTAAAACCTGCAAAACGCCAAAACGCGCCAAAGTCCAAATCAGCCCTCAATCATCTTTTGTCCCTTCAATTGCATCCCTGCCGAATTTCGGTCTTCACCCCCATAGTTGACCGCGTTTTTCACTTTGGTCCTTGGTCTCTGAATTATGCAATTGAGCCCTCAATTGATCAAATAACTTCCAATTTCTTCAATTAGGCCCCTGAATCAATTAATTCCAGCCCCTATACTTACGCGCCTTCTTCAATTTGGTCCCTGGTTTCGGATTTCTTCAATTAAGTCCCTAATTGGCCCTTAAACTTCAATATTTATGCAATTAAGCCCCTGATTTGACTTAATAAATTCCTAAAAAATATATTTTGGCCCCATAACTTAAATTTCTTCCAATTAAAGCCCAAATTGACTTAAAAATCAATTTTTCTTGCAATCAAATCCCCTATAAATTCATTTAAAAATCCAATTAAATCCAAAAACATCCAAATTTGGGCTTTTCTCCTCCAATCCAAATTTTCCTTCTCCACAGGGCTCTCCTCCTTCAATAATATACTGTCAAAAATTCAATCTTCATATTTTTAACCTCATTGAACAATTTTCCGATAATTTTCTGAGCGCTTCTGCCTCCTGTTATTTTTTCTTAACCTCCTTTGGCTATATATATATATATATTTATATATATATATTTTATGGGGGACCCAAAAATGGGTTACAACAGATGCCCCCTCTTTATAATGCTTACGGAGCAAGGATTTTGCGCAGTAAGTTTTATAAAGATAAACCCCAAAATAGAACTCCCGGAACTGATCTGGTTGAAGCTTGATTGATCTGATGCTTGTCTTTTATAGCAATCTCAACTTAGAATCTCATCTGGCGATTCCTTTATTTATCTTCTCCCTTTTTTTTTTTTACCAACATGAAAATACGAGGTCCCATCTGGCGACCCCCAAATAGTGAAACACGAGATCCCTTCTGGCGATCTTCTTTAACCAACTTGGAATCCCATCTGGCGATTCCTTGTAACCAACATGAAATATGAGGTCCCATCTGGCGACCTCCTGTGACGAATATCTAAATATGAGATCCCTTCTGGCGATCTCTTTTAATCATCTTGGAATCCCATCTGGCGATTCCCTTTTTTCTTTTTTCTTTTTTCTTTTTTTTTTTTTTTTTTTTTTTTTTTTTTTTTTTTTACGAGGTCCCATCTGGCGACCTCTAAATAAATGAAACATGAGATCCCTTCTGGCGATCTCCTTCAACTTGGAATCCCATCTGGCAATTCCTTTTTATTCAAACGAAAAATGGGGTCCCATCTGGCGACCTCCAAACAGTGAAATGTGAGATCCCTTCTGGCGATCTCCTTTATTCAACTTGGAATCCCATCTGGCGATTCCTTTTAACCAACATGTAATACGAGGTCCCATCTGGCGACCTCAAATAGCGAAACACGAGATCCCTTCTGGCGATCTCCTTTAACTTGGAATCCCATCTGGCGATTCCTTTTATTCAAAAATGAGGTCCCATCTGGCGACCTTCAAAATAGTGAAACACGAGATCCCTTCTGGCGATCTCTTTTAACTTGGAATCCCATCTGGCGATTCCTTTTATTCAAATGAAATACGAGGTCCCATCTGGCGACCTCCAAATAGCAAAACACAAGATCCCTTCTGGCGATCTCCTTCAATCTTGGAATCCCATCTGGCGATTCCTTTTATCTTTCCCTCTTTTTTTTCTTTTTTTCGAGGTCCCATCTGGCGACCTCCAAATAGCGAAACACAAGATCGCTTCTGGCGATCTCCTGCAATCCTGGAATCCCATCTGGCGATTCCTTTTATTCAAAGCTAACATACGAGGTCCCTTCTGGCGACCTCCTTTGACAAATATCGAAATACGAGATCCCTTCTGGCGATCTCAAACAACTTGGAATCCCGTCTGGCGATTCCTTATTACCAAAGCTGATGTCGATGTCGTTCTTCCTGATGGCAGGGTTCAAAACTTTTCATTTCCTCTCTTTGTCTTGTTCTTCTTGTTGTCCCAGAATCCACTATAGTTTGAAATCGTAATTCTTTGCTATCGCCCACTATGATTCTTTCTTCGTCTCCAATCTTGCTGGAATGTATTAAGAACTCCTCCTGTAATGATCCAGAAAGCATATATGCAATGATTTATGATTAGATGTCATGCATGCATTCGTACCTGGTTTTGAAACATAGGCCCCATCCTCTTCTTCTTGTTCTCCTTGGCCGCTTGCTTTTGACGTCGTATGCTGGATTCATCTCTAGTGTTGTCTCTGACTTTCTTCAAGTAGTCCTTTTCTTAAAAAGTATGACTTGTCATTGCCTCTTTGTCATGCTTTTGTCAAATGCTTTAGCTTGGTTTTCAAATCTATAGGCTTCCGTACATTTTAAACACGGAAAAAATTTCATGAAAACATCTCTTATTGCCCCCAGTGTAGGGGTGTGATTATAGCCTAGGCTTTTGTATGGAGAAGAAATTCGTTCAGCCGATGCTAAACTTTTTAGGTGTGATAACAACAAGACATGCACTATTGGGATTAATGTAAAAATGATTGTTGTGAGATCAATGCAAAAGAGAAAGAAGTCAATGGCCAAACTTTGCTTTATTGATTTAGGAGCCTACATCAAGCATAATATCTTTTTACAGAGTCAGAATTCACAGGTCGAGCTAGGTCTTCTCCATCCATTCTAGCCAACTTCAGCGCTCCTCCTGAGAATGCCTTCTTTACTACGTAAGGACCCTCATAATTCGGTGCCCATTTGCTTTGATCATCTCCAGGTAGTGACAATATTTTCTTCAATACTAGATCCCCTTCTTGAAACAACCGTGGTCTAACCTTTTTATCATATGCCTTGGCCATTCGTTTCTGGTAAAGTTGGTGATGACATATTGCAGCTATCCTCTTTTCGCTGATCAAGTTTAGTTGCTCATATCTTACTTTGGCCCACTCGGCCTCCTCTAATTCTGAATCTATCAACACTCTTAACGACGGGATCTCCACTTCCAAAGGCATCACTGCCTCCATACCGTACACCAGAGAATATGGGGTAGTCCCCGTCGAGGTCCTGACTGTAGTGCGGTATGCATGAAGAGCAAATGACAGCATCTCATGCCAATCTCTATACGTGACTACCATTTTCTGAATAATCTTCTTGATGTTCTTGTTGGCGGCTTCTACTGCTCCATTCATCTTTGGTCGGTATGGTGAAGAATTCGAATGCTTGATTTTCCATTTGGCACACAACTCTGCTATCATTTTGCCATTGAAATTCTGTGCATTGTCTGTCACTATCTTTTCCGGAGGACCGTATCGACAAATCAAGTCCTTCTCTATAAACCTTTTCACTACGTTCTGTGTTACGTGGGCATATGAACTGGCTTCCACCCACTTTGTGAAGTAGTCAATAGCTACGAGGATGAATCTATGACCATTGCTAGCTTTTGGGTTAACAGGACCGATCATGTCGATTCCCCACATTGCAAATGGCCAAGGGGATATTAGATTAAATAGAGGAGCTGGCGGCATATTGACTTTGTCACTGTAAACTTGACATTTATGACATTTCCTGACATAGTCGATACAGTCTTTCTCTAGTGTCATCCAGAAATAACCAGCCCTTTGGATTTTCCTTGCTATCATATGTCCGCTAGCATGGGTTGAGCAAATCCCCTCATGGACCTCCCGTAATGCCTTTCTAGCATCTTCCTCATTCAAACACCTTAACAAGGTTCCATCAAATGATCTTTTGTACAAAATCTCTCCATCTAAATAGAAGTCTATAGCCAACCTTCTCAAGGTTTTCTTATCCGTTTTGGAAGCTCCCAACGGATATTCATGATTATGCACAAGGTTCTTGATATCATAATACCAAGGTTGTCCGTCCATCTCTCCTTCAACTAAGCAACAATGAGCTGGGTCGTTTCTAATGTCAATGTGTACCGGTTGTACCTTGCATTTGAGATCAATGGTAGTCATAGCAGCTAACGTGGCCAAAGCATCCGCAAAATGGTTCCCTTCCCTTCCCAAATGGGTGAATCTAATTTCTTCAAATTCCTTTGCTAACATGGATAGGTATTCCTGGTACGGCCTCAACTTTTCCTCCTTGGTTTGCCATTCCCCTTTAACCTGACAAATAATCAACATTGAATCTCCATATACATCTATCTTCTTTATCTTCAACTCTAATGCTGCTTCTAAACCGAGGATACAAGCTTCATACTCAGCTGTATTGTTGGTGCACTCGAAATGCAGTTTAACCGAAACTGGATACTGTTTCTTATCGGGAGAGATTATTACTGCACCGGCCCCATTACCATATACATTCACTGCACCGTCAAAAAACATCGTCCACCAATCTGTCTTCTCTTCTTCTTTCTCTATTGACAATATATCTTCATCAGGGAAGTCAAAATCCAAAGGTTCGTAGTCTTCAACAGCATTATCGGCCAGATGGTCCGCGATTGCACTTCCTTTCACGGCTTTCCTTGTCATATATACTATGTCATATTCTGACAATAAAACTTGCCACCTTGCAATTCGACTTGAGAGAAAGGGCTTGTTACAAATATACCTCAGAGGATCCACTTTTGAAATTAACCAAGTGGTATAGTATAACATATAATGTCGCAACCTCTTTGCTGCCCACACCAATGCACAACAAAGCCTTTCTATCTCCGTGTATCTAGACTCACATTCAGTGAATTTCTTGCTTAAGTAATAAATGGCTCTTTCCTTCCTTCCGGTTTCATCATGCTGTCCTAATACACATCCCATGGCTGCTTCAGTTACTGTGAGATATAATACTAAAGGCTTTCCTGATACCGGAGGAACTAGTAAAGGTGGATTTTGTAAATAATGCTTGATTTTATTGAATGCCTCCTCACACTCCTCATTCCAGGTTCCAGGATTCTTTTTCCTTAGTAGTCGGAATATAGGTTCACACGTTGTTGTTAGCTGAGCTATAAACCGAGCAATGTAGTTTAACCTTCCCAAGAATCCTCTTACTTCTTTCTCCGTCTTGGGTGATGACATGGCTTGGATGGCCCTTACTTTATCTGGATCCACCTCTATTCCTCTGTCACTTACCACAAATCCTAACAGCTTGCCCGATTTAACTCCGAATGAACATTTTGCAGGATTAAGCCTTAGTTCATATTTCCTCAACCTCTCAAACAACTTCCTCAAAATTTCAACATGATCCTCTCCCCTTTTAGACTTGGCAATCATGTCGTCTACATACACCTCAATTTCCTTGTGCATCATGTCGTGGAATAAAGTCACCATTGCTCTTTGATAGGTTGCTCCTGCATTCTTCAATCCAAATGGCATGACCTTGTAGCAGAATGTACCCCAAGGTGTGACAAAAGTTGTTTTCGCCTTATCCTCCGGAGCCATTTTTATCTGGTTGTATCCTGAAAAACCATCCATAAAGGAATATGTCGAACTACGGGCAGCGTTGTCCACTAAAACATCTATGTGTGGTAGAGGAAAATCATCCTTGGGGCTAGCTTTATTCAAATTCCGAAAATCCACGCACACTCTAATCTTCCCCTCTTTCTTAGGCACCACGACAATGTTAGATACCCATTGTGGATACCTAACTACTTCTAGAAAGCCAGCATCCCATTGCTTCTCGAGTTCTGTCTTGACCTTCATCCAGACATCCGGGTGGGCCCTCCTCAGCTTCTGTTTGACTGGCTTACAACCTTCCTCCAACGGTATCTTGTGTATTACAATATTTGTATCCAAACCAGGCATATCTTCATAGGACCAAGCAAAGACATCTGAATATTCTTGTAATAGGGCGATCATTTTTATCCTTTGTTCAGAAGTAATTAGGGTACCTATTTTTAACTCCTTCTTGAACTGATCACTGCCTACATTGATGGTTTCGAGTTCCTCTGCAGCAGGTTTCCAAGTCTGTTCCTGTTGTTCTACTAGCTTGGTGAATTCACTGATATTGCTTTCATCCAACTCTTCCTCTTCCATAGCTATCACATGTTCGTTCAAGTTTGGCCATTTATTCTTGATGCTAAATGTATGTGATGTTGTAGGAGATCCGCTTTCAGGATTCCTGAAAGCGGGAAGTGTTTGGTGTAAATGCATAAGAAAAGAAGGCAATTTGTGAAAAGTGCATGATCTCATAATTTATTTGAAGAAAAGGTAGGCTCCATGACAAACACGAAATCTAGCTGACAATCGAGCCTTGATTGTCGACTAGAGAAAAAAAAACAAAACAAAGCAATGACAAAAGCATGTTAAGACAACCAAAGTGGGTTTACATTTTAAAAACTACTGGAGCTTCGTGGATCACCCAGTTTTGAAACTTCTCGTCCGGAGCCAACTTGCGCACAAAGGTCTTGGCGGAAACGTCTTCTATGGTGTAGACCGTTAGTTGTGGGAGTGCTTCATCTCCCTTTCTTGCTACTGCCTTCTTGTTATCTCCTTCCACCTTGTTTTCTCCCAAGGTATTTATGCTCATGTTTGACAGCTCTTGATCAAGGCTTTCAGCTTCTCTATCATGTTGCATTATGTATGCAGCTTTTGGGAATGACACGCTAAGAGGAGGGATTTCTAGCTTTTCTTCCTCAGGCTCTCTTCCTTTAATTCTAGCCATCCTTCTTGCCCTTCTTCGACCAGCAGCCCACCGATAATCCTCTTGGCTGGGTTGATACCCTAACCCAAATCTTTGAGCAGTATTTTTCATCATTGTCGGACTAACCCCTTCTGGTATCCCGATAATGAGGTTATACTGAAATGGGATCCCGCGGTCCAAAAAGCATAGACTTGCCATCCTTGCTGCTTCTGAGATCCTTGGCCTTCTTAGCACTGTGTTCTCCGGCACCCAGTCAGTGTTCACAATCTCAAAGGCATGGATATTGTTATCCTTGCAATCATCTGCTTCGATAAAAGGCACAGCCACATTCTTTATCATGGATACTGTCTCCTCGGCCTTGACAGTTACCAACATCCCGTTCATGGTATACTTCAGGCATTGGTGCAATGACGAAGCTACTGCCCCTGCTGCGTGAATCCAAGGTCTTCCTAACAACATACTATAGGAAGGGTGGATATCCATAACCTGAAGTGTTACTAGGAACAATTGTGGTCCCACATATAGCTCCACTTCTAAAGTCCCAATTATTGGCCTAGGCGAGCCATCATACGCTCTAGCCATCATAGTACTTGGCTTTATATGGGATTCATCGATCGGCATTTCTTCCAGAATGTGCTTTGGCAACACGTTAAGGGCCGAGCCATTATCAATGAGTACTTTTCCTATGAGGCAGTCCTTGCACCTAACCGTAATGTATAAGGGCTTGTTATGTCCGGTTCCTTCAGCATCAAGTTCATCAGCCGTGAAGTAGAGGTAGTTAGTTGCATGGATCCTCCCTACTAGATGTTCCATGGTTTTATGCTCAATGTCTTGGGGTACATATGCCTCATTCAATACCTTTTGCAAGGCGTTTCGATGCGGCTCAGAGCTGAGTATTAAGGACATCAAGGAGATCCTAGCTGGAGTCTTCTTTAGTTGATCTACGATGCAATATTCGCTGTGCTTGATCAACTTCAGGAATTCATTCGACTCCTCTTCCGTTACCGGCTTATTAACTTCTAGTGTCTTGTCCAGATCTACCACTTCTTTGCCCTTTGCCTTCCTCAAATCTTCAGGCGTAAAGCAACGACCACTCCTGGTCAAACCACTTATCTCAGTCTGGAACAAAGGAAGAGGGGCTCGAACGTTGGAGGTATAACCATAATTATAAGGCATGGCATTGTGATTCCCTTTGGTGTAGGATGGTTTAACCAAGATTAGCCTTGGGGGCCCACTAGCCGTTTGTTGGATCCTGCATACTCTTGTCATCTCATCTTGACCTTCCATCATGCTTACCTCACCCCTACTCTCCATGGGTTCAATTCTCAATTGCCCCATTTTTAACATTTTGGCAATCTTTTCACGAAACTCGATGCAATCTTCAATATGGTGTCCATCTCTTCCATGGAACTCACAATAATCACCTCCTGCCGGATGGCTTCCCACATTCGCCTCTAGAAATCCTGATCGTACTAACATGTCGTACATCTTTTCCATAGACACCTTCAACATCTTGCATTGATTTCCCACCTCTATCATGCCTATTCCACTACTGCTTGAGGCATGTTTAGGCAACGGGTTTGAATTAATATTGGGCTTGTCTTCAAAGGATACCCATCCTATCTTAATAAGCTCCAACAATCTTTTCTTGAAAGCGTAACATGTTTCAATCCCATGCCCGGGATTACCCGCATGATACTCACAAGTCAACTCGGGCTTGTACCAAATTGGGAATGGTGGTTGTAATGGTAGTGTAGGGATAGGAGCGATGTGCCCAATGCTCAATAGTTTGGCGTACATGTCCTTCAAAGGCATGGGTAGTGGTGGTAGTTGTTCTGAAGGGTATCTTATATAGGGTCTTTGGTAGTGATTTTGGTTGTTTGACTGGTTATTTGTTCGATTGGGGGAAAAAGGTTGGTTAAAGTTCATGTGTGAGAATTGAGAGGTAGGTACTTGTGGATTGTGGGAATCTACTTTCTTGCCCCTATACCCGCCTTCCAAGTGGTTAATATCACCTTCCCTCTTTCTTCCAATAAAACCCTTCTTTTCTACTGGCATTGCTATTCGCCCAGCTTTAATCCCTTGTTCTATCCTCTCAGCTATGCGTACCGCATCATAAAAATGTTGAGAGGAGCTACCCATTAGGTGCTCATAATAAGGTGCCTTGAAGGTATTGGCAAACAAGCTCACCATTTCTGTTTCTATCAAAGGGGGTTGGACATGCATGGCCTCATCCCTCCATCTTTGCGCATAAGCCCTTACCGACTCCTGGCTCCTTTTCTCCATTGCCATTAGACTTGTTCGATCAGGAGCGATTTCCATGTTGAACTTGTACTGTTTGAGGAAAGCCTCCACCAAGTCTCTCCAGCTTTTGATCTTGACACTATCCAACCTCATGTACCAACTCAATGCGGACCCTGAGAGACTATCCTGAAAGAAATAGATTAGCAGCTTATCATCGCGGATCACTTCTGCCATTTTATTGCAGTAGGAACGAAGGTGGGTGTTTGGACATTCCAAACCAGTGTACTTAATGAACTCTGGTATCCTGAAATCTTTTGGTACCACGATGTTTGGTACCAGACACACTTCAGCTGCTCGCATAGGGTCAAACCAATCATTACCCTCAACTGCCCTTAATCTTTCTTCCAAAGCAAATAACTTATTCTGGTCCATCAGACTGGGAGACCTATTATCTGGGGTTCCTTCCGCTGTTAAGTCAACAGTGACTTGAGCATGAGTTGGTAGAATAGGAGTAACAGGTACAAACTGCTGCCCATTGGCCGAGTTTGCCCCCTGATTTTGAGATGTTTGAGGAATGTGAACTGCTGGTATTCCTTCAAGCTGTTGTGCTGATGTTCCCTCCCCATTCTTAGCTCTTAGAAGTTGCTCCAGTAAGTTGGTTAGCCGAGAAACTTCATTCTTTACGGACTCCAACTCGGTCTGATAATGTGACTCTAAGTGAGCTCTCTCTTCGTTCTCCATTCTTGCTCGAGACCGGGTGTTGTGGATTTTGGATGTGGGACCTATGTTTCACGGTCTGGAATGTATGGAGAAATGTAAATGAATGTATGATAAAGAAACAATGTATGAATGCATATGAATTTTTTTCAAAAAAACGATCGATGGCCAACATTCCTCTTGTATAATGGGCATGGACTCTTTTTGTCGCATTCCTTATCAGGAGTAATTTCTGCTATAGCTGCTGCTTTGGTAGGCTTATATTTTTTTACAAAAGATGGGTCAAAGCCCCTTTTCATTAATATTGGCTAATACATCTCTTAAAAAGATGGTACAAAATAACAAAGAAAAAAAACATCAATCTTCCTCTTCATTCATATCTCTAGCCAGTGGTAGAAAAGCGAGACCTCGATTCTCAATTTTCTCTAAGAAGGTGTCCGTCTCAGCCAAGCTTCGTCGATAACGAAAAATGTCCCTTCCTACCCTTCGAGCATTGGCTCTAATAATCCGTGCGTGAATGGCAGCTTCATCCATTTGCTCATCTACTTTGGCCATCTTCTCTATAAGCAACATGTTGTTACGATTCAAGGTATGGTTGTTGGTGTCGATCTGTTCTTTATGTTTTTCTGAAACTTCCAACTTTTTGGTCAACTGCTTCACCTTTTCTCGTTCTTTGTCAAACTTCATCTTCAGCGTTCTAATTTCAATTTTCTTAGCTGCCAAATCTGCCTTCAAAACCTCCTCTTCATTCCCCTTTCTTCCGAACTCTTGTAATTCAGCTAGGTGACTCTCTCTCATCACGTATTTCTTGTTTAACTCATCATACTTCTCAATTCGGTCCAACAACTCTGCTTGAACATGCAAGAATTTGTCCTCAACATTCTCTTGATATCCGTTGAAGTCGGCTTTCAATGCTTCCAATTCAGAGCTACTTTGCATCCAATCTAAAATCAGTTTTCCTTTTTCTTTCTCAGATTCTTCTATTACAGCCTTTCTTTTGCTCAATTGCAACTCCAACACCCCTATTTTCGCATCTCTGGATTCGAGCTGTTCGTTTAGAAACACTCTGCTTTTATCTCCTTCCATCATCATCCTTTCTAATGCTGCTTTATCTCCCTTGCTCTTTCCCAATTCTATTTGGAGCCTTTCTAATTGCTCCATAAGGTCTTCCTCATTACTGACCTTTTTTCTTTTCAATGTCCCTTCTTCAATTCGTGAAGACCCATCTTCTGGACATGGCTTTTTCGGGGCGGCAATCGGGGTCAAATTCCTCCACCTTTCATATCCTTCACTTGAGCTCGGGTCTCTCAAACTTTCTGACTCCTTTTGAATCATAGTCAAATGGCACCAATCTTGTTTGATGGTTTCAAGAACTTCTCTCGCGGATTGATCCTTGAAAAACCCACAAAATTCAGCAAGTCCCACAGTTCTTGGGATGTGTTGTATGCCACCTAACTGTCTTATTACCAGAGCCGGAGCGTAGCTGACATAACCTGTGATCCCAATTAAAGGTACCCAACATTTTTGTCCACAACTTACTATGACATCAACTGATTTAACCCAAGGGGCCTTCCAACTAAAGCTGCTACTAGGTAACTCTTGCAGTTTTTTCATCCAACCTTGATCACCCAGGATTCCCCATTCTTCTTCCTCCACTATCTTCAAGGGTTTTTGGTTAAACCACCAAAAATTATTAAAGATCGGCTTCTTGGTTTCAACATGGCTCACCATCCAGATGTATAATAACTGAGTACAACATCTTACTGCGCCTTTCCCTGTCTTTCTAAAATGGTTGAGGGTCAGCAAAGTCTCAGCTAATATGGCAGTTGTAGGGTTGACATGAGTATTTTCATATTCCACGAATGCAGCAGCAGCTTCTAGACTTATAACCCCTTTTAAGCTTGGAAACAACACAAGACCATAGATCCCCAGAGCGATTAACCTGTCTCTTTCCAGCACTGAGTCGTATTGTTCTTTTTTCCTTTCTAATTCAACTTCCAAAAATTTCCACTTTAAACCGCTGCCATTCTTCTCTAAAAATCTGCTCATATGTGGAATCTTCAATAATTTCGACAATTCAGGAATCACCTTGTCATTTCTCAAAGGAAAGTAAACCCGGTGTAGGTGTTTGGGAAACTCCATCAACATTCCATACTCCTCTATAGTGGGACATAAATCCACATTTCCAAAGGAAAAACATCTGTAATCGGGATCCCAAAAATTAATCAAGGCTTTGATTGCTGGGTTCAATACTTCTATCCTTGCAATTTCTAACAATCGCCCATACTTCCCAAAAAATGCTGCCTCATCAATGTTCTGACTATGGCCTAATATTTTCTTCATCTCATATGCTATGCAATTCAGATCTTTGACTACTGGAAGCTTCCTTGCATCATATCTAGAGCAGTTTCCTTCTGATAGTTGTGACAATTCAGAATTCTGCCCATATTCCACAGTAGAAAATTTGGTAATGATGGCCATCTTTTCGTTTCAAAAGACCTGAAAACCAAATGCTTTATGGTTTAGATGGTTTTATGCAAAATGCATTTTGTGGAGCATACACCCTATAGTCAGTTCTAAATTTTTTTTGTGCTTTGACGAGGGTAGGTTGGCTATTCAGTCTCTAAAAAGGGTCTCTTGCTGTCCCAGTGATTGCCCTCGTGGAGGCAATATGGGGGCTTGTAGGCAATGAGATGGCACATGTACCAACCATTACCAGTCTAAGCACTCAGCGAAGAGTTGGGGTTTACACAAACTTAAACCTTGACTAAAAGTCGTAAGGTAAGCTGCTAGTCCCCCACTTAACTTAAAGTTTGTGTGTGCTCTCAATAATCAAAATATGTGATGCATGTGACAGTTCTATACAAATGCATGAAACAGTTCTATACAAATGTATGAACAATATTGCGTAAAAATATTTAAAGCATATAAGCAAATAACCAAAGGAAAGGTAAATTAACAATAACGCATGAAGACACAAATAAATCAGACAAAAAAAAAAAAAAAAAAAAAACAAAGCTTAGTCCACTTTGTCCCCAGTGGAGTCGCCATTCTGTCGCGGGGTGCGCGACGTCGCGGCGATCGTCCACCCTCATGGTGTGTATGGGGGGATATATCTGGTAAATATGGAGAGACAAGGAGTTCTTTGTCTCTTAGCAATAAAAATAGTGTGGGAGTCGCCACCTAGTATTTTGGTCACTAGGAACCCTAACTGGTCTCAGAGATCGGGCACGGGGACTGGTTGCGTAAAGGGAAGGTATTAGCACCCCAAATACGCCCTACCTAAGGTAAGCTGCTTTGTTTGTTTGTCTGATAAAATTAAGGTCTCGTTGTGTTTCCTAGTTGTTGGTCCGTCTATGGTTCAAGAAAAGTCCTCCTTAATAAGGAGGTCCTTATCTTATCGGGTAAAACCTAACCGTTCTAAAAAATCTATGTAAAAACCATATTTTTAATATCAGGAAAAACATTTTATGTATAAATTCGTAATCCCGAATACTAAAGAAAACAAAAAGAATTTTTTAGAATTTTTGAAATATTGGCCTAGTTCTCATGGCTTGAATAAACTGGTTATTAAAGCCAAAATGCATGCTAATACATATATCGTTTTGAAATTTTCTTTGTTGTATAAAAAATATGATGTTGTAATATTTATATATATATATTGGAGAGACTAGGCCGTATTTTAAAACAAAAAAAAAATTAATTATGTATATTTTTTTTGATGTTTTGACGCAAATCGGGTATTTTAATACTGGGTTGGTATTCTTACGGTATAAAAAATATAACCAAATATTAATCCACTTTGATAAAAAAATGCAGAAAAATCAACAATATTTTTAAAAAATATTTAGGAAATTTTTGAAAGCAAAAAAAACATTTTTATTTTGAAAATCTTTGATGTTTTGACGAAAACCGGGTATTTTAAAACCGAATTTGTATTTCTATAACATAAAAATACAAACCAAAATTGATCAAAATACAATAATAAAATTACATAAAAATCACATATTTTCTGAAATAATTTTTGAAGAATTTTGGTAAAAAAATTTTTATATATATATATCTATATATAAATAATCTAAAACAAAATAATATATAATATATATAATATTAAATGGGCTGGGCTGGTCCGGCCCAACCAACTGGGTTGGGCCGGACTCAGCCTTAAAATGGATTGGGCCGATTTCGGCCCAAAATGGATTGGGCCGATCTCGGCCCGCACAATTATCCTCTTCTGGGCCAGGCCCGGCCCAGAAGAGATGGCTGGGCCAGGATCCGCCTGGCCCAGCAGCCTAAACCGGGCGGGGGGAATTAATTTCCCCCCACCCCTGCATGCAGAACGCTATTCGTTCTGCATGCAGAGAAGGAAAAAAAAACTATAGATATAGGGGAAGAAAGGTTACCTGGCGGGGCTGTGGCGGAGCGTTGCTGGTCTGTCGGCTTCGCTGGCGGTGCTGCGGCGGAGGCCGGTGGCGGTGTCGTGGCTCACGGACGGCGGCTCCAGGCAGCAGCGGCGGTGCTCTGTTTTTCGGTATTTTCCAGTGACCCTCCCCGGTTTGGTTTCCCTCAAGTTTTCAACTCTTCCTTTGCTCTTTCAATGTTTCGGTCTTTTTTCTTTCTTCCCTTCCCTCTCTTCTCTCGGTCTGTTTTCTTTTTTTTTTTCTCTCTTTTTTTTTCGCCTCTCTTGGTCCTCTCTCTCGGTCTTCCCTTTCTCTCCTCTGTTTTTTCGTTTTTTCTCCCTCCTTCCTCTCCTCTTCTCCCTCTTTCGGGTCCTTTTTATAGAGCCAAAGCCATGGCCTTTTTTACAGCTCACATGGGGGGGGCAGCCGGCTGGTCGGCCATGGACGCGGCTGCCGAGGTTCGGCGGGTGGTGCGCGGTGGGTGGTCGGCCATTGTGCCCGGTCGGTGGGCTCCAGGCGAGAGAGAGTGGCCGGCAAAATTCAAACAAAAGGCATCCCTTTTTCCTTTTCTTCCCCGCTGCATGTTCGGGGGGGAAAGAAGGAAGATGAACAGTGTCGTTCAAAACGACACCGTTCTGCCCCTTTCCTTTTTTTTTTTTTTTTTTTTTTTTTTTTTTTTTTTTTTTTTTTGAATGGATGAAACGGCGTCGTTTTGGATAAAACGCGCCGTTTCATTTAAAACCTGCAAAACGCCAAAACGCGCCAAAGTCCAAATCAGCCCTCAATCATCTTTTGTCCCTTCAATTGCATCCCTGCCGAATTTCGGTCTTCACCCCCATAGTTGACCGCGTTTTTCACTTTGGTCCTTGGTCTCTGAATTATGCAATTGAGCCCTCAATTGATCAAATAACTTCCAATTTCTTCAATTAGGCCCCTGAATCAATTAATTCCAGCCCCTATACTTACGCGCCTTCTTCAATTTGGTCCCTGGTTTCGGATTTCTTCAATTAAGTCCCTAATTGGCCCTTAAACTTCAATATTTATGCAATTAAGCCCCTGATTTGACTTAATAAATTCCTAAAAAATATATTTTGGCCCCATAACTTAAATTTCTTTCAATTAAAGCCCAAATTGACTTAAAAATCAATTTTTCTTGCAATCAAATCCCCTATAAATTCATTTAAAAATCCAATTAAATCCAAAAACATCCAAATTTGGGCTTTTCTCCTCCAATCCAAATTTTCCTTCTCCACAGGGCTCTCCTCCTTCAATAATATACTGTCAAAAATTCAATCTTCATATTTTTAACCTCATTGAACAATTTTCCGATAATTTTCTGAGCGCTTCTGCCTCCTGTTATTTTTTCTTAACCTCCTTTGGCTATATATATATATATATTTATATATATATATTTTATGGGGGACCCAAAAATGGGTTACAACATCCCATTCGCCTTCTATTCCTGTTATGACTACTGATGACATTCCCATGCTCTTAGTAGGTGTTGGTTCTATTATCATACATCTCTTAGATTGACTCTCCCTAATGTTTTTTTTATTCCAAAACTTAGATTGAATATTGTTTTTGTTAGTCAGTTATGTGATTCTAGTGATTATTTAGTCATTTTTTCCTTTTTTTTGTTATATTCAGGATCTGCAATCTTAAAAGCTGATTGGGACAAGCCGTAGGGAGAAGGGACTATATATTTTGGATGAGTTAAAAGCGTCAGTTGTTGTTGGTGTTGCTGCTACTACTACTACAACTGTTGATTTGTTTTTTCTTTTTTTTCATTTGATTCTATCATTTTCTAGTTTTTATTTATGATATTCTTGTCTAGGTCATATTTTGTCTTTCGTTCAAGATTTTTGGCATCCACATGAGCTTTAGAAAATTTACAAACTTGTGATATTTTTTATTATAATGGATGTAAACTAGCAAAATTTTCTGCTTTACCTTTTAATCGAAATATTTATGTTTCTTTTTTCCTATTTAATTTGATTTATTTTGATATATGGGGACTTTCTCCTATTACCATAAAACAAAGATCTTGATATTATGTCTCATTTATTGATGATCATACTCGTTGTTGTTGGGTTTTTTTAATGAAACATCGATTTGAATTCTTTAAGATATATATAACCTTTCGAGCTTTTGTCAAATCTCAATATTATGTTGTTATCAAATGTTTTAGGTGTGCTTTAGAAGAGGAATACACTTCTAATAAATTTTATGAGTTGCTTGCCTTAGATGGAACCATTCACAAAACTTCATCTATAGATACTCCTAAGAAAAATAGAGTTGCTGAAAGAAAACATAGGCACATTGTCGAAACTGCTCATTCTCTCTTGTTATTTGCTTTTTTTCCTAGTGAGTCTTGGGGCGGAGCTGTTCTTAATGTTATAAGTTTGATTAATACAATTGTATCTTTTTATATTTCAAGTTTTTCTCCTTTCAAAAAGTTGTATAGGCATGCCTTGATTATTCCTCCTTTAGAGTCTTTGGTTGTATTGTTTCGTTCTTTGTCCATAAATAGAACACAATAAGTTGTGCTCTTGATCTGCTATTTTTGTATTTTTTGGTTATGATGAAGGTAAAAAAGGGTATTGTTTTTTTAATCCAATATCTCAGAAACTTTATGTGTCTTGTCATGTTGTCTTTCTCGAGCATATACCTTTCTTTTTTATTTCATCCACTACTAATAGCTTGACTAGATATGATCTTATTCATATAGATTTTTTTCCAAGGATTTTGGTAGTTTATCATCTCAGGTTCCTAGTACCTCAAATATTCCTCCTCATGTTCGACCAATTCATATTGATCATTCTGTAGGTATATATACTTTATTCTCCGACACACCTTAAGCTCTATTCTCCTCTAATGTCCCTCAAGATTTGTCTAAGATTGTGGATCCACCTCTAAGTCAATCCATATGTATTTGTACGTCTACAAAGTTACAAGATTTTTTTTATTCTTGTTATTCTTCATCATTTACTTCTTTTTTAGCTTTTATTCATTGTCTCCCTGAGCTCTCTTTTTATAAAGAGGCAATTCTTGATTCTCTTTGACATCAAGCTATGAATGAGGAACTTTCTGCTTTGTATAAGATAGATACTTGAGATTTAGTTCCTCTACGTCCTGGTAAGAGTGTTGTTGGTTGGCGTTGGGTGTATAAGATCAAGACTAATTCTGATGGGTCTATTAAGAGATACAAAGCTAGGTTAGTTGTAAAAGGATTCTCTCAATAGTATGGTATAGATTATGAGGAGACATTTGCTCTTGTTGCAAAAATGACTACTGTTTCAGTTCATTAGTGGTATATCTCTCAACTTGATGTTAAAAATATCTTTTTGAATGGAGATATTTAAGAAGAAGTTTATATGACACCCTCTTCTAGGGTTTCACATAACTTTGAGTATGTTTGTAAGCTCATGAAAGCGTTATATGGTCTCAAACAAGCACCTCGTGCTTGGTTTGAGAAATTTTCTGTTATGATCTCTTCTCTTGGATTTGTTTCTAATAGTCATGATTCTGCTCTCTTTGTTAAGTGCACTAATACAAGTCGTATCATTCTATCTCTATATATTGATTACATGACTAGTGATGATTTGATGATATTTCAGTTTTGAGGACAACATTAGCTAGATAGTTTGAAATAAAGGATTTTGGTTATCTACGATATTTTCTGGGTATTGAGGTAGCCTACTTACCTAAATGTTACCTTCTTTCTCAGTTGAAATATGTTGCAGATATTCTTGAGCGCGCTAGACTTACTGATAATAAGATTGTAGATATTTTTATTGAGATTAACGCGAGGTATTCTTCTTCTAATGATTTATCTTTGTCATATCCTACTTTATACCATACTATTGATTAGAGTTTGATACATTTCACTATTACTCATCCAGATATTGCATATGTTGTTCATATTATTAGCCAGTTTGTTGTTTCTTCTACTACTGTTCATTGGGTAGCTATTCTTCGTGTTATATGCTATCTTCGAGTATAGTCTTTTAGAGTCTTTTACTTCCATCCACCTCTTCTTTAAAGCTGCGTGCATACTCTCATGCTGATCATGGTAGTGATCCCACACATTACAAGTCTACTACTGGTTTCTATATCTTTTTAAGTGATTTTGTTATTTATTAGAAGAGCGAGAACCAATTTATTGTTTCTCAATCTTCAACTGAAATAGAATATCGTGCTATGACATCTACTATGAAAGAAATTGTTTGGTTATATTGGTTAATTGCGGATATGAGAGTCTCTCTTTCTCATTTTACTCCTATGTATTATGACAACCAGAGTTCTATTCAAATTGCTCACAACTTACTTTTTTATGAGTGAATTACGCATATTGAGATTGATTTCTATCTTATTCGTCATTATCTCAAGCATGACACCATTACTTTGCCTTTTGTTTCTTCTTCTTTGTAGATTATAGATTTCTTTACCAAGTCGCATTTTATTTCCTGTTTTCATTTTCTAGTTGGCAAACTCTCGATATTTGTAGCTGCCATATTATGAGTTTGAGGGGAGATGTTAAGAAATATATTTTACTTTGTTTTATTTATTAAGGATAAAATAATATTTTTATTTTAGCCTATATATAATCTCTTTGTATTTAAGTTAACATAATTTTTCTTCAGAGTAAGGTGTTCATGCAATATTAATAAAAACCTAGCCTCCTCCTCTTTTATTTTTGTATTTCTCTTTATATTAATTTGGATTGTTTAACAACAAGTATGGAAACCATTTCCATGAATTGTTTGAGGAAGGATGATGCTATAAATAATGTATTTTTTATTTTTATAAAAATACTTCAATAATCTTAAAGGGTTGACTTGGTGATTAAGAGGTTTGCTCAATTTCTTGATCAAATCTTTAAGTAAAAATCTAATTTTTTTTTTCTAAATACATTTAATCATTAGGGCAGTGTGCTTTTAATATCATCCAGATGAGAACTTAGTCTCTAAAAACTCCACTGGATGTCATTATAGTGATGTAAATATATTTAACTTCTTGGATATTATTCCTTATCTTCACTTGGTATTCATAGATGACAATCTATAACCTTTTTCATTTGAGGAAGGAAATCGATTAAACTTGGTTTAGATGGTATGAGCATACAAGTAAGATTCGGGATTAAAATCTCATAGAGTTTGAGAAATAGTGTTATTTTTGTTAAGAAAAAAAAGATTTATATATAAACCTTTCAAATTAATTCTTCATATATACAAATTGAATGTAAATCCATAAATGATAAAATATAAAATATAGGGTTTCTGAATTTTAAATAATTAGCTTTCCATAAAAAAGGGTAATTGCCACATGTGTATGTATACATTTTTTTTGTTAATATAGAATTAACACACACACACACGTTAATCATAATTACTATAAGAAAAACATTAATTTACAATAGATCACGTTTGCTGTTGATTGCTTAAAAAACATTAATGGAGTAATTAAATTATGACATCTATTCAGTTTTGTGATTGATGTAGAAAATCCATCACATATATAAATAAAACAAAATCATTGCAAAGACATTACAAATCCATTATTAATATTTACGTGGTACGTACAACTATATTGTACTACATAAATTACATATGTATAGTATATAATGATTTTTTCCTTTAAATTGCAACTACTGTTTTGACAAACATTTGGACCAGAGATATTTTTTCTATTTGCAGATAAAGTTTCCCTAATATGATTAATTGGTTTTTTTTAAAGAAAAAATAAATTTATACACACATATATTCTTAAATTTAATTGTATATATAATACAATATGGATACTGTAAATATCATATATATTATAGATTTATAATCATGTAAGAGTAAAAATAACCTCTATATAAATCTATTAAATATTTTATATTTTTAAAACTCTAAAATAAAATATTTACCTATAAAAAAGACCTAATGGATCTAAACTATTAAGTGAGAATTAGATATGTGGAAAAATATTTTAGTGAGTTAAGGTTCTTACATGAGATTTGTGGCAATTATTTTAAGGACAAAACATTGTAATTAAATAATCTTTTGAATATTTAATTTACTTAATGAATCTCTAAAATCATAATACAACAACAATCATTTACAACGACAATTAATAAACTGAAATCTAACTTCACCAGTAATTCTTTTGAAAAAGAAATTAACTTATTAACACTTTGATTAGTAATAAATTTTTTGCTATAGAATAATAGTAGATGAGCACTAAATTTAATTAATTCTCCCTTGAAAAATAAATCCCAACAATATAACAATTTCGACAACATTTATCATAAAGACAATAATAATAATAATAATAATAATAATAATAATAATAATAATCACCAAATTCACAACCTTAATACCACAAAATACAATTCACTAACCTTCAATCATGATTTGATTGAAACAAACGAACTATTTAAATTTGCTACAAATTTCTTTCTTTAGATAAATAATAAATTTAATTAATTCACAATAAAACTGTTTCCCTACATACTCCAAACCATATTTATCAAGCTAGAAACTTATATATCAACTCATAATCAAATCAATAATAATATCATAAATTCCCTTACTTTCCATGACGACTACCCGCCTGTCATGCTACTCTTTCGAATTGTTGTTTATTTCCTCTCGTCAAGGAAATTAATTACAAAAGGAATCCTTTTTTTACACAGAAATTTGGCATGTGATCGTGAAAGACGGCTGACTAAACTTGAGAAACTTAACAACAGAATATCTCTTAAATAAAGATTAAGATAATATTTTATTTTTGTACGCAGGTTACAGTTTTTTACATGCAATGATCAAGATAGTGATGATCTTCAGCCCCCCAGCGGGGTAGTTGGAAAAGCGTGTTGCCCCATTCATTATCTGCTGGAAAATGAAAGAGACTATAACTCCTAAGTCTAAAATTGAATTATATTTTAGTTGTTATAGAGAGTAAACAATTATACAAGAGAATTTTACATGGAATATATATATATATATATATATATATATATATAGAGAGAGAGAGAGAGAGAGAGAGAGAGAGAGAGAGATTTTGGTAGCCGTCATTCGTTGCACCATACACTCTACTAGGGGGGAAATTAGAAAAACCAAATGAGCTCTTTCTCTTTCCATGGCAATTACACCTCTCCACCATTAAATGCTATTGCACCCTCTCAATACGCTCTGCAATAACTCCTTGCTGCCACAATTTTCTCTTTCTCTTCGCTTCCATTGCTTTCTTCGTTTCCCAAGTCCCTTTGATTCTTCATCTTCTTCTTGCTTTCTATTTTTTTTTTAATTTTTTTCCCAGTCTTTTTCTTGCCTTGACTCTATCTCCATATCCCACACACCTGCTTCTTACCATAGAAGTTCTTACCAAAATCTACTGAGAAACCACAAAAGCAGACCCAAATACTGCTCTCTTTTCCACAAGATAACCTCAAAACCAGATCCAAAAAAAAAAAAAACAGAAAAGAAAAATCTTCTCAGTCAAGACTTTCATTTTTATTCTTTTGGCAAGTAAATTTCTTGTATTGGTAGGTTTTCTCAGGAGAGTGTCACAGTCTTCTCTGTATTTACTTTTAAAGAATCAGTGGGTTTGCAAAACCACCCATTTTAACATATATCTCTCTCTTGCATATGTAGTTCTCTCATTCTGGTTTTTTTTCCATGGAACAGATAGAGCTAAAGAAGGAAAGGAAACTGGGAAGGCAAATTTGGATTCTCCGTGATCTTAGTTGGGCGTTATGTGGGATTTATGTTTGGATTTTTGGGTTTAGTCAGATTTTTATCTGTCAAAAATTGTTAACTTAAACTTCTTATATATTCTCTCTCTCTTACATGTATGTACGTAAGAACCAGATAAACGTGGAGAGACAGAAACCCATTTCTACGGTAAAAGAGAACCATAGTCAGCCCTGTCTGCTTTTCTAAACTCCGCTATAAAATCCGTGAAAAAAAAATCCATTCCCTCTGATCCAAGAACATATATATGTAGTAGAGTAAGAAAGGAGAGGGAGTTAAGCTATCTATAAGACACACACACTTACATATTTATACATAGTATATACAACTTCATTAGGGTTTGTGGATTGTGAATATGCCAGCGGGAATGATGATTCCGGCAAGAAACATGCCATCAATTATTGGGGTTAATGGAAATGCTGGTGGGTTTGGATCGTCTTCAGGACTTGCTCTTGGTCAGGTCTGCACATGAGTTCTTTTCCATGTCCTTCGTCTCTGCTATTTGTGCCTTTTAAGCTTTATAATCCAATTTTCTTAAATATTTGTTTGGTTATTATACATGATTTTTCATTTCTTAACGACCCCATATTAATTTCCTTACACCCCCTTAACATTTTTCTACACATCAGATCTCCTCCTCCTCTTCTTCTGCTTCTGCTACTGTTCAGGAGTTAAAAAGGTGTATTATGTTTGTTATTTGGCTTTTAGAAGGACAAATTTGTTTTCTTTAAGCAAAATCCTTCTCGATACTTGCAAAACGCGTAAAGGGCTTTGCTCTTTTCTTCACACGGACACAGAGGGAGGGAGAGGGACTTGAGAATCTATTATTTTGACATGGGCCTTCTTGTCCTCTACAGGATCTAACAATTTTCTACTTTTAAGCAGTTTTCAAACGTGGTTTCCCCACAAGTCCTTGACTTTTGAATATTATAAAATACCCTTTTAGCACCTCTCTCTCATACATATATGTAGCTATATGTTGGCATTAGAACATTAGCTTTCTGTGTGTGGAAATTAATTTCCATTATGTTGTTAGATTGAAAAACAATAAGCTTCAGGAATCTTAAAGATCTGTAGATAATGTTCCAGCCAAACATGATGGAAGGTCAGCTTCACCGTCTAGACATGACACAAAACACACCTGAAGGCGACATGGCTCGGATCAGAGATGATGAATTTGATAGTACCAACACTAAATCAGGCAGTGAGAACCAAGATGGTGCATCCGGTGATGATCAAGATCCACGCCCCAAAAAGAAGCGTTATCATCGCCACACTCAGCATCAGATCCAAGAAATGGAAGCGTAAGCTCCACCTTAATCAAATTATATACTTCTTTATATGGTAATGTTCTATTGCCTTGGTGACAAATATAACATGTAATGAACTCTTCTTCGTTTTTGGTCTTAGTTTCTTCAAAGAGTGTCCACACCCAGATGACAAGCAAAGGAAGGAGTTAAGCCGAGAATTAGGGTTAGAGCCATTGCAAGTCAAATTTTGGTTCCAAAATAAGCGCACCCAAATGAAGGTATAACGTTTGTGCATAACCTTAGCCTAGAATTTACTAATTTATACCATAAAATAAAATACCACAAATTTGCCTTCTGTTTTTTTTTTTTTTGTGGGGCTATCTTAATTACATCAAGGGGCGGTTACAATATCTTGGTCTCTTCTTGGAAAGTTTTCTTTACGGGGGTTCGGATATTTCTCAAACCTCCTAATAATTGAATGTTGAGCTGAATTCTTTTTCATTACAGACCCAGCATGAGCGCCATGAAAACACACAGCTTCGAAATGAGAATGAAAAGCTTAGGGCTGACAACATGCGGTACAGAGAAGCTCTTAGCAATGCCTCGTGTCCTAATTGTGGAGGGCCTACTGCCATTGGAGAAATGTCCTTTGATGAACATCATTTGAGACTGGAAAATGCCAGATTAAGAGAAGAGGTCCATTTATTAGGTTTATCTTGTTGTTGGATTTTGTAATAAATCCTGATCATATCTTCAAAATTTAATTTGTTTCCTTTTGTTCGCAGATTGACCGTATTTCGGCAATCGCTGCTAAGTATGTTGGCAAGCCTGTGGTGAACTATCCACTTATATCGGCTCCGATGCCTCCACGTCCACTTGACCTTGGTGTTGGGAATTTTGGTGGACAGCCAGGCATTGGAGGGGAGATTTATGGAGCTGGAGACCTACTTAGGTCGATAACTGCTCCTACTGAGGCTGATAAGCCCATGATAATTGAGCTTGCAGTTGCAGCCATGGAGGAGCTAGTTAGAATGGCCCAAATGGATGAACCCTTATGGATGAGCAGCCTTGATGGAACAAATGCAGTATTAGATGAAGATGAATACGTAAGGATATTTCCTCGTGGTATTGGGCCTAAACCTACTGGTTTTAAATGTGAGGCTTCAAGAGAGTCTGCTGTTGTTATCATGAACCACATCAACCTTGTTGAGTATCTCATGGATGTGGTGAGGTTCCTTTAATTATTTTGCAAAGTATACAACATTTAAGAATATAAATAAATTTTGATTCAATATTAATTTTTGATAATGTCTTGGCTTTCAGAATCAGTGGTCTACATTGTTTTCCGGCATAGTCTCAAGAGCTTTGACTTTGGAAGTGTTATCAACAGGAGTTGCAGGGAACTATAATGGTGCCTTGCAAGTGGTAATATATGTAAATTTTCTTCAATTATCTTCCAAATAGCAACACCTTCGCTAACTTGATTAACGGCGGATATAACCCGATACTTGATTTAAAATATAGTCTATATATTTATTTCACATCCCTGACATTTTAGGTGTGGAGTTCAGAATCATGAAACTACATATGTGAAGGTCATATATGATATCATTCTCTCCAAGAATATATAACTAATTGTTTGAGTTCTATCCAGATGACGGCTGAATTTCAACTTCCAACTCCACTTGTTCCTACCCGAGAAAGTTACTTTGTGAGGTACTGTAAACAACATGCCGATGGTACTTGGGCAGTGGTTGATGTTTCATTGGACAATTTACGCCCTAGTCCGGGAGCTAGGTGTCGAAGGAGGCCATCTGGATGTTTAATTCAAGAAATGCTCAATGGATACTCCAAGGTGAACACTTCATTATTGTTGGAAGTTGTTATACTCTACTTTAGTTAAGCTGCACCATTTCCATAAGCAATGATTTGTTTTTGCTACGTTTGTAATCGAATTTCTTCATACCGTAGGTTACATGGGTTGAACATGTAGAGGTGGATGATAGAGGTGTTCATAATCTATACAAGCAACTTGTTAGCTCAGGACATGCATTCGGGGCAAAACGATGGGTGGCAACCCTAGATCGGCAATGCGAGCGCCTTGCCAGTGCCATGGCAACAAATATTCCTGCTGGCGATGTTGGTGGTAATATATACTTCGTAGTTTTTCATTCTTAATAGGTAACATTGTACTAGTTGATATGCTTGGCCCTGGACTTATAGCCCATTAATTTGTTTATTCACAGTGATTACTAATCAAGAAGGGAGAAAGAGTATGATGAAGCTGGCAGAGAGAATGGTGATAAGCTTCTGTGCTGGAGTGAGCGCCTCTACTGCTCATACTTGGACTACACTATCTGGAACTGGAGCTGATGATGTTAGGGTCATGACAAGGAAGAGTGTAGATGATCCAGGGAGGCCTCCTGGGATTGTGCTTAGTGCTGCAACTTCCTTCTGGCTTCCAGTTCCTCCAAAAAGGGTTTTTGATTTTCTTCGTGACGAGAGCACTCGAAATGAGGTATAATAATCAGGAGTATTGGATCCTCAATTTTCTTGCTTTGAATTTTTCTTTTATTCCTGTGAAGTGAAATTGAAAGAATAAAACTAGTTTCAATTTGTACTACCTAATTAAATTATTGGATCTCATTCTAAGACTTGATTGCTTAAAATACAGTGGGATATTCTATCAAATGGTGGAGTTGTCCAAGAAATGGCACACATTGCTAATGGCCGGGATACAGGCAATTGTGTATCTCTACTTCGAGTTAATGTAAGTATCATACGAAAATCTTTGTTCTTATTATGCAGTTGTCCTTCTATGATCATAATTAGTCTACTGTTGTTACCAATAATTTAATTGATCTAATACATGCATAATTATAGAGCGCGAATTCGAGCCAGAGCAACATGCTGATTTTACAAGAGAGTTGCACTGATCAAACAGCGTCTTTCGTAATCTATGCACCGGTTGATATTGTTGCAATGAACGTCGTACTTAATGGAGGCGATCCAGACTATGTAGCACTTCTTCCTTCAGGGTTTGCTGTTCTTCCCGATGGAACTGGAGCGCATGTAGGAGGCATGGAGGAGGCTGCAGGTGGATCTCTTCTAACTGTTGCATTCCAGATTTTGGTTGATTCAGTTCCTACAGCAAAACTATCTCTCGGCTCAGTGGCAACTGTTAACAACTTGATTGCCTGCACCGTGGAGAGGATTAAGGCTTCTTTATCATGCGAATCTGCATGATCTTTGAAGGTTAATTTAGAGGTAAAGTACTGGACTTGTGCTGCTGTGTCCTACTTCTATTCTCAAATATATAACTGACTGATTCTCTCTGGATTCATGACCAAGGAATGCAACTTTATATTTTCTTGCAGTTCATTAACCAGAGGAGGAAAAAAGAGGGGAAATTTGAGAAAAACACAAAGATGGTGGCCATTTTGGCTTTTATAGAAGAAGATTAACGGGAGAAGTCAAGAGCGCACCTTGCATGCCTCATGGTTTGCGATAAGGGCAAGACTACTAGTTAGCAACCAAAGCATACCATGGGGGATCAGAAAGGACGTTAGAGGTTCGGGAATTGACTTCGCCAAACAAAGTAAAAAGGAAAGACCTTAAAATATTAATCCAAGGTTGAACTACTGCTCCTTTTCCCCTTCTTTAACTTATTAGTTAGGGTTTTGTGCCCCGATAGTACTTCAAGTTTTATCTGCTCTCTAGATCTCTCTTTTTCCCTCCTCTACTTGTTAATTTGTTTGTGTTTTGAAGCTCACACCTCAAGAGCTTTTGGAATAGACTTCCTTTGTTAAGCCTTGTTCTCTCTTTGAATTTGTTATAATTAGTCTCCTTTTGATTTGTCTTGGCTATGTTTAAACTTGGGTTTACTTTCTCAAAATGCTGCAATCTTGAGTGATTATCAATATCAATCCACATCACATACCAAAGAACAAAATTAAACTATTTCAAAGCAATCATCCTCCTCCTTTACACACACACACACACACACACACACACACACACAATATGATAATCTCTATAGACACACACACTTATAAGCAGTAAATTTTTCCTAATAACAATGGCATTTTCACTAGCTTTCCTTTTATTTTTAGTTCGAGTTTCCCTCCACCCTTTTTTTTAATAAACGAGAGGGAGTATTATTAAAAAAGGATAGTAAGCCACATAGATTGTGACTACCTAAGATAAAGTACAAAGCATGAAACTAGAGAGAATTGCAGGTACAGAGGCTGAAAACCAGACAATGGTAAACTGAGTTTCTTAGCAAGGTTAGTCCACCTTCTAATACCTCCTCATCCTCTAGTCAAATTATACCCTGTATATGTGAAACTCCCTTATATGTTGTGAAATTCTAGACATTAACAAGTGAAAAAGAGATGGCCAATTCGATCGGCTGCGCACCATTTAACACTAGATTATTCCCTGCTAATTACCAAATAGTCCACAATGTTGCAAATGAAACTAACTTCCATGCTTTGATTGGAATATTCATGAGCTATAGCTTAGTCAATGACTGTAGAAATCTTCAAGAGATTCCAGAAAAGTGGTTGAAACACCCCACCATTGAATTACTCTATACCAAAAATCATGCCCTCCTCCCATATAGGTTCGAGTAATTCTATGTCAGATTTGTTCCTCAAGTCTAAAAAGGTTGGCTATAAAAAGAAGATTCCCTTGTAGAGATATCGAGCCAACGAGTAATTTTATAGTATCAATGCTAATCTCACAAGGGATAACTGTAGAGATAGGTTTGTTTTCTTTTATCTTTTTTTTTCCCACCCCCATTTAGATATGCATTTCCGATCCTTCATGGACCAAGTATAAAAATATGTGCAATAAATGAACGTGTCGTGTCTTAATGGATATCAGGCAAGAGTAAAAAATTTATATTGTGAAAAATTAAAGTTAGCCACCTAATTACTAGAAAAAATTAAGAATTATAAAAATTAACACTAATTTTAAAAATTCAAGTAAAAAATTAATTTTGTTTAAGAGAAAAATAATATCACCTTTAAACATAAGAATATTCCTAATTAACCAAGCTATCGAGTTTAAGAATAAAGTGCGATTTCTAGGTCGAGTGGATGATGAATCATTGATAAAACAATAAATTTTAGGGAGATTTTTTTTTATTGGCTAGTGAATCATTAATCAAAGAGTGAGCAATTGCTAGATGTGATTAGTGGGATCAATAGATGTAATAATCGGTAAACTGTTTTTTTTCATTTTCTTTTTTCATAAAAATTCAGATAAAATTGAGCTTTGATAGAAATGAACAAGGTTTAGAAAATTAATGAAAATATCAAAGCCTTCTTTTTTAAGAAAATAAAACGAGGTTATTTAGTAGCAATAGCCATCATATGTTTCATTACTTTTCATAAATCCTAAAAATGAAATAAGAGAAGAAAAAAAGATATTGAATGACCGATTCATACGAACCATTAATAACATTGTTGCTATCTAATTTTTTATAAATATTTTAAAGAAACCAAAAATAGCAAAAAAAAACCCCAAAAATATGTTTTTGATATATTTGTATCGTTTGCGGCATCTTTTATAAAGAATTTCAAATAAAAAAAGAGAGAAAGAAAAAATACATTTAATTTGGTTAATGATCTAATTGCAATTGTGGAAGGAAGATGACCAATTTGAAAATTGAAAAACCTCTCATCAAGCAACCCATCTTTTTTTAATCAAATTGTATACAATCAATTCTTTTAATTCAAGGGTTCATTTTTCTTTGCTTTGTTTCCAAGTTATCAAATGAATGATTGAGATTCATTTTTGAAATTCAATGGTTGATTTTGGTTTGCTTTGCCTTCAAGCCAAAAAAACTTATTTACCTATAAATATGTGGTTATACCGCATACAAAATAAAGGAGAAATTTGGGGGGGAATGACCAAAAAATAAAATAAAAAAGTAATTTACACATATTATCTCCCCACACACATACCCACATAACACAAAAAACTCTAAACTCATTATACCCTAAGTCAGCCGCTGCACAAAAAAAGGAGGAGAATTGGACCATCCGTGTGGCCTTCATCTCCCTCATCTCTCCTACACTAACTCGTAGCCACCCAAACCATTTGCCCTTTTCATCTTCTCTTTCCCATCACTACTGCCGCCCTTTTAGACCAAGCAAGCCATCATCTTCACCTCCATTGTTAAGTATGACCTTCACCACTGACGACCCCCTCCTTTTTATGACAACCCATTCCCCATCGTCATCTTCCTTTTCTCATCCATTACTAAGCAACCCCCACTCACAGAAAAAGAAAACCTTGGCCTTCTGACCATCACCACAGCCACAACCTACCCCTCCAAACTACCAGCCACACAACCCAAAATCAATAGTTCCTTTTGTTTTTTTTTTGTTGAAAAAAAAAACCATCACAAGACTCACATAATGCCATCCTCCCCATATTCTCTTTCTTCTCCACCAACCTTTTATTAGCCTTAACCAACAACTAAACCACCCTAGCTCTAGCTCACAACCAAATAACAATCCCCCTTGTGATCTTCATAGTTTCTCTTTCATTCCCAATAGCAACCATCTATATATATAAAAAGAAATTGTTTGAGAAAAAAACAAAAAAAATCTAAAAAGGGAAATGAATCAAACTGTTTGCATTGATTTACTCTTTTGTAGGTAACGGTAGCTCTCACCACCAGCACAAAAAGAAAAAGGAGAATAAGTAGTTCTAAATCCACCCGTTTTTCACTTTGTTAGTGACGACGCATGAGTTCACACACTGCCAGTGGTAATGGTGCGTGAGACCCCTACACCACCACTGTTTCTCCACTTCCTAGAAGCTTCCCAACACTATTCCCAGTATTGTTTCAAAATTTTGGGGGGCACACTTTATAAATTATAAATTTCTTTAATGTGTTGTTTGAACTATTTTAAATTTTGAGTTTGTACTGTTTATAAATATATAATTGTGGGTGTGTGTGAGTAAAACATAGTAAAAAAAAAGAATGACAATTAATAGTTAAATATTTTAGTATACACGATGGACCTATAAGTGAGGTTGATATTTGAATACTAGTAGTTGATTAGACAATTCTCAGAGTTATTATAAATATTTATCAATTTTAATTCGGAATATTTTTCACCGTAATATTCAAATTACAAAAAATATTTTTAATAAAAATTTATTTAAGTACACGAGCCCATAATAAATTATTAACACCAAATTTATTTACACGGATAAATCCCAATCTTAAGCCATAGATAGACTATTGGTTAAGAACCCATCAAAATCTTTAAACTACATTTAAAACCATACAAAGCAACTTATCTTAGGTAGGATGCACTAGGAGCGCTAATACCTTTTCTATCCACAATCAGCCCCTTATCCTTGAATCTCTGATAAAACTAGTACAATCGGATTTCCTAGCAACTCTGAATCAAATAATTAGGTGGTGACTCCATTAAACCTCTCGACACTGCACGTTCATGTGCAACAAACATAAAGTTGAATCCAAAAAAAAAAAGGATGAAGATTATGTTGTGTACTAAAAGTAAAAGCTAAAAAACATTGTGAGTGTGATAAAAAAATAAAATCCTAGTTTAGGGTCAAGAGTTAGACAATCTAGAAACAAAAGAGATAGGTCAAGCAACAAGACTTAAACAATATAAAATTACAACAATCCTTAATATCATATATAAATGAGAATTTTAAGCATAATAAACTTTTAAAGTACCATATTAAAACACAAAACATTTTAATAAAGAAGATCATAGTACATCCAACCTAAAAAGATCCCATTCATTATAAATGACCCATTATATTTTACACTTCTTGTGAGGTTGTTGTCCACACATTGGACACTTCTTTTTGTCACATTATTTTTTTAAATCTTTTTTTATGCTTTTTTTTGTTGTAGTTACCTATCTTAATTTAAAAACTTATGTTATTGGAAGATACTTTAAAAATAATTTTACGTTTAAATAATTTTCTACTACTAAATTTAAAATTTGTACGAATCTATTATTCTTTTATACTATTTTTTTTAATTAGAATATTTTGGATGGTAAAAAACAGTGTAATCACTTTATCATTAATTAAAATTTTAATACTATATATAAAAAAACATATAAATCCAAAAATTCGAAAGATCCAATAGTCACCCAAGGAGATCATCCTTTATAGTACTTAAATCTACCCATTCCTCGTACTCATAACTCTTTATAGTATGAATAGTATGAATGATGAAGACGAGGGGTTGAGTTGGTCTAACATTTACATACTATTTGGAAAAAAATATTTGTAATGAACGTGTTTAGATTTTGCTATGGGAGTGCTCTTCGTCTTCGTATATTCATAACCAATATCATCTCTCAATTCTTATCATACTCTCATACTCGTGCTCATCAATTAAACAATTCACTTCAAAATCATATATTAATTACCCAATTCCTTTATTAGAAAAGAAGCAAAAATAGATTTGCTTTCTATAGCTAGCTAGCAAGACTAGAAGAAGAAGAAGGAGAAGAAGGAGGAGATCCTCTTCCTCTGACAACTCCAGAAATCACTGGGAACAATAATTTCGCAAGCGACCGGTTGACTTCGATTACTTTCATGGGATGCAAGGGTGTTTTATATATATATAAAAGGGGCTTTGCTACGTGCTAAATATAACTTTTAGAAATCAATAATAGGTTCTCCAATGGTGAGATTGCGCTCCAAGGTCCAGGGCAGGTCAAAGAGCTTTGCTGTGATGAATTTGAAAATCTTGTTCACATTGATGTTATAGGTCGCACTTGAAAAGAAGAGAGTTGCATTTAGAACCTTGGCATATGCTCTTGCCTGTCATAAATAAGAATTCAAATTACAAATATGTAAAAAAAAAAAAAAAAAACGAAAAGGCAAAAGGGCCCATTTTATATTTTCCAGTTAAGTTTTTATGGTTTATAAATTTCTATTAAAATATCGATTGATTGATGTTATTTTATCTATTTATCAATCAAGTCCTTGCATCTTAAAACTAAGAATAAGAAATCAATGCTTTCTTCAATGGTGTAAACTTCATCTTCCTCGAGAAACATAAATAATTTATCAAATAATTCTCTTATGAAATCTGAGGTGATTAATCGTTTTAATTTAAATATATATAAAAATAAAAAAGCATTTAAACAGGAGCATGCGATCCAGGATTATTTGACCCTTTTTTATTTTTCTTTCAATTTCCGTTCAGGCTACTTAATTAGATTGTTTATGCCTCCACTAATAACATGAAAAGTTTGAGTAAAATCTTATCAAAACTTTGGAATGTTACCTGGCTTGCAATTGTCCATTGTAGATCTATCGGGAGCTGGATAAAATCATCAAACTTGGTTCCTATTATAACAGGAACTGCGGTCTAAGAAAATTCAAGAAAGCAAACAAATAACAACAAGATGATCAGAATCCTGCAGCAACCAAGAACATATCAAACCAAAGAAAGGTGCGCTAATGCAGATTTATACCTGATTCCATCTCCTTGCTTCTTGGTACCACCTTATAACACTGCAATAATGATGGACTTTTCATAAATAAATTAAACATTCTACTAATCAATCCTTAATGTCCACATGAAGAGGGGGAAAGGTGTATAATAGATAATCAAGAATTTAACTAAAGAAACCTGTTTAAAGTGACCCGACTAGTTAGATCAAACATGATCAAAATAGCCACAGATCCCTTGCAAGCCACCGGAATTTGCTGCTCCAATCCTTCATCGCCTACACCGTGAATAACATTTTTTTTGTACCATTAATTGTATATTTTGATAGGAGAAGGAAGTTTTTTTTTTTTTTTAATGTGATCTTATTCACAAAGTGCTGGGAAGTTAACTTACCGTCTAGTTCCCAGAGACTATAAGAAATACGTGCATCCTTAACCATCAATGTTTTTTTCATCAATTTCAAACCGTTGTTATGCTTCACTCCCTCATCTTTCTCATTTCCCACATACTTTTCCTTCAAAATATTTGAGGGCAGAATAATTATTATAGCCAGCCATCGTATGGCTAAAAAAACCATGTACGTAAATATTCTATAGAAAAATCTACAAAAAATATATATACTAACCAGAAAACTTGTCTTTCCAATCTGACAATCACCTAAGAGGCTAATCTTTAAAGCTACCAAGTCAGAATCATTATCGTGATGGTTATGACATGTCGGTGGTGGTGTTGCGCTCGGCATTGTCTCGTCGGTAGCTAGAGACTGGTGTGACAGCATGCGGCGATAGCGAACAGGCTTCCCTAATGAACAAATGAGAAGGTGATCCCATATACGGAGAATGCATCGTCTAATGATTGAAATGTGGCGTTGAATCTTTCGTCTGGGATTGAATCGAAACATAATTTGGCAAAATTGATTCATATTGGTTTTTGTTTGAGCAAGAGGGATGGCCTTGAGAAGTACTGCATGTGCATATCCCTTCGGCCATGAAAGAAATTGCTAGCTATAGCTTGTAGTATATTACCCATTTTTTCAAAGATCACGGGTATTTTTGGAACATGCTAATTAAATTGTCAGTGACAACTGACAGCACCAAACCTTATTTTATTTTATTTTTTGAACAATTTTTTAATCAATCATGTTTCTACTTTAACGGGACAAGACAAGGTCATATGGTCCATATTGCCAGCTGCTGTGTGTTCTTACGTTTCACATGAAATAAAATGCAATGAAAGGTGTAATTTTATTTATTATTGGGTTGTTGCTAGTCTCCGGTTAATTTCTCCTACAATTTCTAGTAGCCACAGCCTTTCCGTACGTCTAGCCAGCAAGTCCCTCACATTTTTCTACGTATACTGGTCGGTCTTAGCTCTCGTGTGGTGCAAGTGGTGCAACCCTTGCCATCACTAGATCGTAGCTATGAAATTATTGTACAAAAGAACTATTGCAGTAGCATCGGTTGCAGAACGGAGTAAAGAAACATAGGGCATAAAAATCCTCTTGGAGAAACAATTGATTGCTGAGAGCACAACAGATGAGGAAGAATTTGTTGATAAAGTCCCAGTTGAAAGAGTTTGCTAGTTGGAGATTGAAAGTCCCAGCTCATCAATGGCCAGGGTTATTAGCAGCCACGGTCTGCTCTTCTTCGTACAACAATGTGTTGATCTATTTCAGCAAGTAAGATCGATATTGGTATCCAATTTTAGCACAGCATTATCCACAACTCGTTTTCAGGCTTCATTGCAAGAAATAATATATTCTGTTGAAGATAATCCTTCGCGTGGATCGGTAGCAGAATTCGTATTCTGTTTGCTGACTTGCTAGTTACAGATCATTACTCTTAGACTTGTAACTAACATTCCCACCCTAAGAAAGTAGCTCTTTGATCAACTGGGTTCATCAAAATGATTCCAATTTGAACTCGGAGTTAAATTTACTGGAACATCTTTGAAAAGGAAAGGATCAATTTAAGAATGAAGGATGTTAAAGCTGATCAGAAGTTCAATTCCTTGGGTGTGTGTATTTGTATAGAATACATAACATCCTTGTGTGTTACAAAACAATCTATCTCTTAACCAGTTCTAGCTGCCTAACATTTTTGTATCACAGGAAAGGATGGGAAAAATCAGTATTTCCGACACTGTTGATTTTATTGTTTTGCGATAGAGGGAGTGCTAAGAAACTTCAGCAGGAGTCACCCCCCCCCCCCCCCCCCCGTCCCTCTAAGCTGGTGAATTGGCGTGCACATCTGAGCTCGGGCTAGCTTGTCGCTTGATATCAGTACTACTCTTCCGTTTAAGCATCTCCTTAATCTCTGCCTCTTTCCTGTCTACAAAATCAATCAAATCCTTGAAGCTAGTTGAGTGTAAGGAGCGTCTAGGCCTTCCTGGCTGAATCTCATCAACCTCTGCCTCCTCACCACCTTCTGGAGTAAATCTACGGAACTGGAAAATGACCTTACAGCAGAATGTGGTAAGAGCAATGAAGCATGAAATGCCGCAAATAAGAAACAGACCCCAGAAACTCGTCAGGGAGAGACGGCTGTCATCGATTTCATTGATTTGCTCCATGCAATCTCCATGTGTCAGCCATTTGTTGTGGATTTTTTGGAGATCACCATTTTCTGATAGTTGAAGAATGGCAGTTGACAAGTCAACAGCTAGAGGAGAGTCCCTTTGAAACGCCTGCAACAAGAAAGTCTTATTGTAAGAAAATTACTGGAGTTCCCACACGGACATTTCATAACGTAAGCTGGACTTTACTACAAGCATTTCAAATTCCTTCTGAAAACATACCACCAGTCCTCTGGTCCAGGTCTCTCCCTTCATAACGAAGGAGTATCTGTGCTAACTTGCAAATAACTAGTTCAAAATACTGTTCTATATAATTATACATATCCTGCCATTTCCTTTGGTGATTTGGTCTCTGTTGTTATACAGCAGCTATTTAGTGTTACGCTGTAACAGGTGTCAAACTATAATGATTTAATACTTCCTAAATATCATGATTCAAGTAAATATTATTAGTTAGCTAGTATACCAGGTTTGCACCATCCTTTATGCTACTTTCATGTCAATATTCATTTTAGAAATCAAGCTAATCCAAACTGCAAGATTTTCTGCAGTAATGATTTTTTCATTCTTAGACTGAAAAATAATGTAGATAGTACTTACAAATCCCCATCCACTTTTTGTGAACTCTTGGCCCACGGTCCTAAATTTACAATTGGTGGAAGACAGGAAGAGCTCAATATAAGGAAGCTCATCAACAATTGCAGCCACGCCACCATTTTTTGGTCCAAGTTGAAGGGCAGTACTGTATTCCTGCTGGCTTTTCAATATTACGAGTCTAGATCCTGCTATGTTGAGCTCGTCCATCAGGTAGTTCCTTGCAAATGACCCATCTTGAATTCCAATCGGTTCATTACTTGAGACCAAGCTGTCAATCCCTTCGATCCGTGATGTTAACTGCTGCACTGTGAGGATTGATGTCAAACTAGCTGTGTAGCTTGAATTGATAATCAACACTACAAATAGCCATATGATCAGCACAAAACGTCCCAAGGTGCTCACTGTGTTCTCTCCTACACCACATCCAAGCAACTAAGATTATTAGGTGTTTCCCTAGAAAGCTTATGTGAAGGAACAAGTAAAGAAAGAATAGATGAATAGGCGTAGCTCACATACTGTGTGAAAAAAACATTGTTGAGAAACTGAACCTGCAAGATCAGTGCAAATGTCAGTTCGAAACATTCCAATATTTGTGAAGCAAAGTGCATAATAGCAATGTACCTCCTCGGCAGGAGAACGCTTAAAACAAAGGCTTTGAAACAGCTGACTACATCTTGCCTACTACTGCCTAAATATATTTGCTTTGCCTTAATTACTAAAACGTTCCACATTCTATCATGATCTGTTTGACTGCATTCTTTGAAATAATATGCACCAACATCCTGATCTCTCAGCTACATCAATGCTATATACATACTAAAAAAGTGATTTTCATTGCATGTACTTTTATTTCTGTATTAGTTCCCCTGTATCGCCAGGATATTTCAAGGCATCTATGCAACAAGAAGAGATATTTGCCTAATTGAGCTGAAATTGTCAGCCAGAAGGAAATGCAAGTTTAATAAATTCAGGGGCCTACAAAAGATTTCAAAGCATGCTAACCAGAATATTGTCATAATTTGCTGACTAGGAGGACCCCTGAATTCATGATTCATTCGGTGCTCAAGAATCCAGACGACAGCTCCCACGAAAAGAAAGAAAGCACCTGTGACGAGCCACATTTGGATAGTAAATGGCTTGAGGAACGCCCAAGGGCTAGACTTTTGTTCCTTGACTGGAGCAACTACAACCAGCCCTGATTCCATAAAAGGCTGCGTAAAATCTACAATCTTTGTCCTATTTGTGACTATAGTAACATCTCCAACAGCTGCATCATAACGCTGAAGAGGAAGAGATCAAACAGAAAAACTATAGAATGTAATCATCAAAGAAGGTATAGCTCCAAAATAATGAAGTTACCAAGTTACAAATTATAGCCAGATACTCACATCTTGAGCAACCGCTTGGACAATCCCATTGTACTCTGGATTTCGCTTGCCATCTCCATGTAGCATATATGTGCGTGGGACAGGATATGACAGCAAGTTTATTGCAGCTTCGAAGACATCAATGCAGTATCCCCTAACCCCTGGGGGGTTTTTGTCTTTAGCGACAAATTGTTGATAACTTATGCGATTAGGCACAGCAATTCGCAGTGGCTTACCATTTTCAGGGAATACCCATCCTCGAGGTACAAGCGAAGTTTCACCAGGCCATATTACACTGGAAAGATGTTGATTACTGGAAGAATTATTCCGAGGCTTTGTATACAAGACCTCTGGAGAAATTGTTGAAAGACCAGAGTAATTTGACCAATAACCAATCCTTCTAGACCCTGTCCCACCAATGTTAAGAACATCATATGCTGGACGAACCAAGTTCTTATCCAAATCAAATTGAATTTGACCACTTGGACCACTGAAGTTCATCCTGAGAAGTGTCTGGAGAAACTGCTGGCCTCCATCAAAAACACGCAGTGATGCCAAGTTCATTGCGCTTCCTTTTGTGTCGCTCAACTTTGGATCAGTAGAGTGTGATAGATTTCCACCTTCATTGAGAAAAACATCAAGAGCTCGGGCAGCTAACCATACTGTATCATAAGCATAAAGTGCATAAGAATTGAACCCAGAAGCACCGATGCTCTTCTTGTGGTTTAGGTTGCTCCATCTAGACATAAAACTTCGTTTGAGATCAGTTTCTGGATTGTGATGGCGAAGAGAAACAACCCCTTGTAAGAGATTCATTGTGTCAGTGTCATCTGGTTCTAATGAATCTAAAACCGAAGGGAGCCAATCTGTAGCAATCCAAACGTAGCCTTTGGTCATCATATGAAGACTTTTAGCTACAGAAAAAATTGACAAACCGGAATCTGGATTTACATGTACAACATAAACCCGAGATTCCATCTGGTTAACTTCAAGCAACAAGTCAGAGACCTGACTTCTGGGCGCTCCAGGGGTCAAGGCAGCCTTGTAAGTGATCTTGGCACGCTTTTTTGCCAGGGCATCACCCAATATAGATATCCCATTCCTGCCACAATCATCATCCACAAAAATGGCAATTACCTCTCGCCATCTATAATACGTAACCAGATCAGCAATTGCATACATCTGGAAATAGTCATTCTGTGTAGTGCGGAGGAAATATGGGTACTGTAATGCTGAAAGGGTAGGATCTGTTGCTGCAAATGATAAAAGTGGAACATGAAGTTCGTTGACAACATGAGATATTATATGAGCTATTCCAGAAGATTGGGGGCCAATCACAGCAAAAACACTGTTTTCCATCAGCTGCAAAGCTGCATTATGGGCAAGGAAACTTTCATCAAAATTCTTATCATTATGTCCTTACTTAATTACATAGGTGCGGATAGTCACGCCTAGCAGTTAGCTGGCATGAACATCTAAACAAAGTTCAAGCTAGAAATATCTCACCATTCCTAAATTTGGCTTTAATTACCAATGGACATGAACATCGAATTTGTTCTGCATTATAAATTACAACATTTTCATGGCTTTCAAAGTTCAGGAAAAAAAAAAGATTTTTGCTGGTGTGGATAATGAATGCGATCAATACAGCCACACATACAGAACTAGGCAGCATCTTTAGTGCTAGAGACACCATTATTCATGTTTAGTCAAAGGAAACTGTAACTGCAGCTAATAAGAGAAATGGAGATTGTACAGTAAACCATAGCGGGCAATGGAAACAGAGACTGCAATTAAAACAGGAGTGCAGGAATTTAAAAAATGAAAAAGAGGCAAAGAAATCCCAAATTCAAATACAAAAAGAATAGTATCTTGAAAATAATTTTGAGGAAGAAATACCTTCGACAGTTCCAAGAAATCCACTGCAATTAGTGTTGTGAGAAATAAGGTTCAATCTAGTCCCGGGAAGAACGGTTGGATCAGAATTGACGTCGTCAACAGCAGCAGCAATAGCTGGCCCAGCTGCTCTCCCTATCACTGAATCGAAGGTAAACAAACTTCCTATATTTGCAACACTCGGTCTTGGAGAAGAAGAAGAAGAAACACTAGTTCCATTTCCATTTGCAACTGCCTGACCAAAAACAAATTCCATGGGCACACAAATACCAGTAATCAACAGCAGCAGCAGCAACACTCTTTTCATCATCAAAAATACTCTAGTGGCACAAACACCACCAGCAATATTCAAAGACACATCCATGGTAACTAACCAAGCTTGCAATCAAATTAAAAATAAATAAATGATTCTCCACGTCAAGCAACCATTTTGTTTCTTCAATGTAATAAGTACCTGCCAATGATGAAACACAAGCACAGACACATGTTAATGAACATTGAAAGCCGAATTATGAATAGCAACAAAATATAATAAAGTAGAAAAACAAGCTGTGGAGCCCACATGCAAGGGAGGAAAAACAAAGAAGGAAGGATGTTGCGGTGTAGTGGAATATTTTGGTATGGCTTTAAGCTTTAGCTTAGATCAGATTAGATGTTAGCATATATTAGTGATTACCTTGAAGCCCAGATACGGAAACTAGTTTGAACAGTTGAGTGCATCATAATTAAGCTTTGAGGATGTAATGAAAAAACAAGGATCAAGAGAGTGGACAAAAGCTCTAAACAGTCTTGCAAGCTCAAGTAAGGAATGATTCTCTCCTTTTGTGTCTGCTTGTTTTATCATTCTCTGGTGTGTTTAAGCTTTTTGCAAAGGACGATGGCTAGCATTTACTACAATTTAATAATAATAATAATAATAATAAGAGTTAAAGTAACTAATATAATATGTTTGGGATTGCAATCTAAACAAAAATCTTAAAATTAGTTATATATATATATATATATTTGAATTGTTAATATTAAAAATAATTTTAAAAAATAAAAAAATATTATTTTAATATACTTTTATATAAAAAAATATTTTAAAAAATAATTATAACCACACTTTCAAATACCTCTATAACCTTATTACGAATTAAATTTACTATTATATATTTCTTTTTGAAGTTCGAAATCTATAATTGATCCCTCCAGTTTTAAAAATGAGCTAAATCACCCTCTTTAATTCAACTTATTTTAGGATTTCTTCTCTCTTTTTTGTTATAAAGGAGAGATTCAAACTTAAAGCCTCTTAAAGGAGAGAAGACACTGATACTTAATTGAGTTACAACTCTCCTTTTTTTTAAATAAATAAATTAATATGAGATGTTAACCCTCGTGTTTTGAATTTGCAGTCAAACATGTATGGTCAACCCTGGCGACTACAAACTGAACTGTTGTGCCTAAAATTAAACTGTAATGGTCGATTTAATCGATTTCCAAAATTTGAGGTATCAAGATATGAATTTACTTTTCAGAAAGAAAAAAATATACATGGAATGACCCTTCTTGTTGTAGTTTTGAAACCTGCCCTGGCTCGGCAGGTTGACCCGCGATCTAGCCGATTCAGGGCTAAAACCGAGCTAGGTTAAAAAAAAAACAGAGGAAGAAAAAACCCGATATGACTCGGCTGACCCAGCAGGTTGACCCTGCAACCCGGTCAAGATCTAGTTGCAAACCCGTTGATTTTTGTTTTTTCTTTTACTAAAACGATATCGTTTTGATTTAAAAAAAATTAACCCGGCCAACCCAGTATTCCGATCAAAATCTAAAATTCAAGTTTTGAACCAAATCAGGTTTTAAAACTATGTTTTTTTGACAATAAATTATAATATGGTCATTATATAATATGGGTGGGTCTAACAGCTATGCGTGTGAAACATGTGGGCCTGTGGGCATTGTTTATTTATTTGCTGCGTATCTTAATTATAATTTATAATATTTGACTAATGAAGAAACCCTAAAAAATTGGAATTTTGGCCTTGTTGAGGCTACAAAAGCCATCCATACTCGTAGAAGTTTGGAAGCATTTCCATTTATTGCCAAATAATCATGCCATTCACGTATACTTATCGTGTCTGCTTGTAATGTATATATAATGGTGATGTACCCATGTCACGCTTTTGGTGGAATTCCAAGTTAATTTCAAATGCAAAAGGAGAATATGCATGTACTATATTATAGATGTGTTTTTTAATCTCAAAAAATTTGTTAATTAAGGAAGGAAGGTTTAATACAATGAATTGAAAAAAATATATTAATAGGTAAATAAAAAAATTATGAATGTTAATTAAACATTGGATGTTATTTTTTTAATAAGAAGTAAAATATAGATATAAATACAAACATTTTACCTCGACATCATTTTTATTTTATTTATTTATTTTGAAGCTATGATTGCTAAATACATATGAATTTTAATTTTATAAATACAAAATACAAATATAATTGATCTATCTTAAATCTAACATAAAAAATAAAAAATAAATTACAATAATGTTTTTTTGAGGTATTGAAAAATTATGGACTTCATTACTATTAAAAATAGTCAAACTAAACAACTTTAAAAATGAGAAAGAGAAAATTAATTAAGAATTAAATTAAAAAAATAAAATCAATGAAAAAAAAGAGAGTCAAGGTTACTGGTCCTAGAAGACTAAGCCCACTCACTTAACCTAAAATGCAAAAGCCTATACAGCCCGATTCTCCATTTGTTTTTTTTTAAAAGATGGGTGACATGTTGTCTTTCCAAATATTTTTTTAATTAATCAAACGATATATCTTTTGTCTAGATCGACAACATATCATTCACCATTATTTTTTCTAACACCTTCAATGATTGAAAAATTAGAGTTCGATTTTTTGTACTCACAAAAACAATTTTCAACCTATTTTTATGAAAAACATCCCTAAAATCTTTGAAACTTCCATAAACTCATTCCAACCTCGGAACATCATCTAATCACTATAAAAAATAAAAATCTAATATAAGAATAAAAAAGCTTTACGGACCGTAATCATCCTTTTCTAGCATGTTCAAAGGGTAACACACCACCTTCATTCTATTTAAAACAAACAAATTAACACTAAAATCAGCCTTTTGTGTCCAAAATATGGCTTACCATTCCCTTTCTCTTTCCTTTATCTTTTTCCAACAACTTTATCTCCCCTTCCTCTACATTGAATAACTGAAATGTAAAAGAAAAAAAATTAAAGTTTAAAATTAAAATATAAGAACCTAAAACAACAAAGTTCAAATATGCAAAAAAATTAAAAATAAATAAGGGATTAAAGTGAATTTTTCTGTGTCTTTGGATAGTATAGACGAAGAAAAGGCTTTATTTTTTGTTTATTTTATTTTTGGTAATGATTCTAACTTTTTTTTAACAATAACCTAAAATTCCATTTTGTAAAATTGTTCTTTTATGTAATATCAAAATATTCTTTAACATCTGGCACACACGAAAGCATGTGAATAAAAAAAATATCAAAATATAAAATCATGATAACATAACTTTTGAGGACGAGATTAAAAAGAAAGCCATTAATTATCAAAACAAAATGAACTAAAAACTTGAGGGTCCTAGATTGAAAAATTGTCTAATAAACAAGGAAATGAGTGTTGATAAGAACAATGATTTCCTAGACTATTTTAGTTTATTAAGTAATAATTACACAAATAAGTATTTTGTTTTTTGGGTTACAAGAAATAGGTTTTTTAATACTTAAAATTTATTCAAATATCAAAGATAAGATTTGATAAGATCCATTCCTATATTTGAACAAATTATGTCTCTTTAAATCAAAATTAATTCCTTATGCAATTTCCCACATAACAAATACAAGTTATACAATATATGAACAAGATGAACATAACTTGCTTGGATTAGCTTGATATGAAAGTAGCTTTTGTATTCGTTCAAATTAGATCAGATTGAAGAATTTATTCACTTATTAAGTAATCATTATCCATTCTAATTTGTTTTCTATTTAAAAATGAATAAATATGTTATTTTTAAAAACCATATGAAATCACATAGTTAAAGTATTATAAATAAATATTTATTTATAAATCACATTAAGATAAAATACAATAATAAAAAAATATTAAGCGATAACATATGAAAATCTCCACTCCTCCCTTCACCTAACCTTGTAAAACATGACTAATTAACCAATAGTTATTTAAACCATACAAAAACTAAAACCAGTTATGTCAAATGACATTGGTAACCAATAAGCTAGGTAAAATCAAGTATAATTCAATCCTTCTATTTTAATGAAACTAATTAATTATCATCATGAGTTTAGAAACTATATATTTAATCTTGAAATTTCAAAATATGTTTATGCATTAATAAGATAGACAATCCATAATCTTTTTTTATCTTTCTAAAACTCATAATTACACCTCTAAACACTATAAGAACTAAGGTATTCACTGTTATTAAAGAAAAATAATTTGTATAGTATCCTCCTTATATGTGGGGTAATACATATACATAAAATCCCAACAAGTATTGTTTATTCAACAAGAATATGGGACTTGACACAAAAGATTACAATGCCTTGAAGAAATAGGTAAACATATTAATTTCTAAGAGTTACCTATAACAATTTATATTAAAAAAAATAGATAGGGAATTAGTGTTCATCATTTATCTTTACCTAAACTCCTTTCACAAGCTTATTACCTTTATACCTCATGATGGAGAACAAGTATCATTTCTATATAAGGATGCTTTGGTAATAATCATTGTCCTTTCCAATTATAAAGTATAAAATATGCTCACGATAATAGAAACGTGGTGAATATTCTCTTTAGCAATGTTGTAAATGGAAATTAACCCCTTCAAGTTAATCCCTGTTAAAACGCCTCTAATTGGAATAAAAGAGAAAATTTTTCTAAACAAATGTTTTATTGATAAACTAGTAAACATTGAAACTTATTTCAAAAGTCTTTGAACAAATTTTTATCGTGATCAAAATGGACTTGGCTTATAACTTCATCAATGACAAGCCTCTTTTTCATGGGATTAGAATGACAATCAATATCAAATATCTAGTTATGAAATTTTATATTGAAAAAGGAGTTGTCACAATAAAAAAAATCAATTAATCTTAAAAAAATACTTCTCCATTTGCCTCAAATAAAGCTATGTTTATTGAACAAACAAGGTTTTTTAAAGAGAGGGCAAAGATATGGACTAAAGCCATGAAAAGATAACCAATCGACCTCTATGAAATATGTCTTCATTTACTTTAAAGATAAGAAAACTATGTTTATAAAACAAATAAGGCCTCCAAAAAAGAGACCAAAGATACGAATTGAAGCCATAAAGGGAAAACTAATTAGCCTTTAGGAAATGTGCCTCCACTTTTCTTAAAGGCAAGAAAACTATATTCATGGAACATATAAGGCCTCTAAAAAATAGACTAAAGATATTGACTAAGGCTATAAAAGATGAAAAAGAAGTAAGTCTCTTTGAACATTATACTAGTGTAATAATTAAGATTAGATTTGCATTAGATATCGAGTAGGAGAAAGCTATCATGAAGCTTTTTAAAATCCAAAGGGCTAATTTCACTTTTAATCCCTTAGATATTCTAAGTATAGACTAGGTGTGCCTCCCATGTATCAAACATCAATTTATCTCTCATTTTTACTAGAAAAAAAAAAGGAGTTTTAAGGTGAAAGATAAAAGGTCATAATTGAGGAGGTAGATAAGTTGCTAGAAGCAACTTTCATTTGATAAGTAATGTACTCTGAGTAGCTTGCCAATATGGTTATGGTGAAATAATGGTCTTGAAAGATTATCATGTCTTTTTTCAGTCACTAATCTGCACCCATTGCATCTCCTCCTTTGATGCTATTATAGTATAAGAACAGTTGGCCTGAAAAACTAGTTTTGATGTGGATGTTTTGCTTTATATAGCAGTATGTTCAGTGCTGCAAAATGGTTATTATTTTATCTGGGCAAGAGTACAAGTGATAAGGTATAAAGGGGGTTTTTTTGTCTTATGTAAAGGAGAAATGAGGGAGTTTTAAACCTTGCAGAGAGAGAGATAGAGAGCATAGTTGCCCATTCATTCTGTCTCACGGGAAGTTAAAGACAATCTACAATGTTTCCTAAAATGACTTTGTTTCCTTTTTATATATATATATATATATATATATATATATATATATATATATATATATATATATATCAAAACGATGGTGTTTCATTTAAATGAAACAACATCGTTTTGACGCTTAAGGTTTGAATTAGATTAATTCTTCTTTTTCAATTTCAATCTTTCAATTTATTCAATTAGGTCCTTAATTGAATTTTAGGAATCAATTCAATTTTACCCCTGTATAGTTTCAAAAACATCCCCTGATTTCAGTGTGTTTTTCATCTTAGTCCTTGGTTTTGGATTTATAAAAATTGATCCTCAATTGATCATTTAACCTTTGATTTTCTTTAATTTGGCCCATGATTTCATCGATTTTAGCCCCTGAAGTCTCGTGCCTTTAACAAGTCGGTCCTTGATCTTGAAGTTCTTTGATTTTGCTCTTAATTGATCCTAAAACTTTATTTTTCTTGCAATGTTGTCCTTATTTTCACCCAATTGACTTTGTAGAAATTAAATTTTATCCTCTAAAATTCTAATCTTCTCAATTAAACCCAAATTAGGCTTTCAATCTTAATTTTTCATCAATAAAGTCTCTAGTAAAATTAAATTGATCCATTAAAAGTCTAATTAAATCCTTGCACTTAATTAAATATTTTAATTTGACCCAAATTAATTCTTAAATTTAATTAAATCTTTAATTGGACCCATGATTAAATCAAATTGACCTATCAAAAGTTTATTAAGTTCTCATACTTAATTTTTATGTAAATTCACCTAATAACCATTTAATTTGGCTTTAATTTGTATTGTCTCTCAGTCTTGGATTCAATTGGGCTCCAAATTCTGTTCAAAATCCTAATTTAATTCCTCCATGTGCTTGAAATCCTTCTTAGCCTACTCTTGGTAATATTTTTTTATTTTCATTTTTATTGTTATTTTTTGTTACTTCCTATTTTATTTTATTTTATTGTATTTTGAAAATATTTAGAAACAGAGGGTCAAAATTGGGTTATGAAAGAACCATAGTTTTCTTATTTCTATTTTGTGTATCAGATCTAGAACACCTTCTAAAACTTTTTAACACAAATTATTGAAACAATGCTCAATTACTCTTTGTGACATACCTCAGTTTAATCTCTTCCACTTTCCAATGTCATATCAGAGCTGACTTTTCTAATTACTTGTTTATGGGTATCGTACCATAAATCATGCAACCTGTTATAGAAATTTGTTAAACAAAAAAGAGGCAAGGAAATAAAAGAATACAAGTTTACAATAATATAACATTAGTTTGTTTAAACATACCTAGTTGCACAATGGTTTTCCCACAGTCTCCTAACAAGTGTCTTGTTGCTTTTGTCCCAAAAAAAAAAATTTCTTAATTAATTTCATACATTAATTAGTTTTCAAAATTTTAAAAACTAGTAACTCAAAGTAGATATTATTTAATTATCTAACCTTAAACTTTCTCCATCAAACATTTACCATGTTCATCCATTCAGGATGCTCATAAAACTCACTCTATGAAAACAATGGTTCTTTAAACAACCACTTTATTGTAGAGGTGATCGAATATGCAACTTCAATATTGGTGAACTTGAAAACCATTTCATCAATGTCATTTTCATGTAATATAAAACTTAAAATAACTTAATACAATAAATAACTTCAATATTGAGATAAAATATTAATTATATACAATTGTCGCCTTTCCATTATGCAATAATTTTATCTGAAAAAGGCCCTATCAAAGAAGAGATGCCTACTATGCTGTCCTTATTGGTTAAGCCTTGATCGGTAACTTCTACATGAAGTGGTGTGTCCTTATAATCATCATCTATATTAGCAACACAATCACCGACACTAATACTTGATAAAGTAGTAGCGTTCTTATTAGACTTAAACATATTTCTTCTTGAATATATGGTACCTAAAAAGAAACAATAACATAATGACAACTTATACTCATGGAATTTAAATTCAAACTCATATAAGCCAAATTTTATTTTGCCAAATTTTCTAATAAACATGCTAAGAAAATTAACACACAAAGAGAGAACATATAACAAAAACTAAAATATTCAAATATGACTCTATAACCATATCAAAATAGCATGTCACTTCATCAAAAAACCAATTACTACATTTCCTTTCATAGATAACACATCTAAATTAGTAATAGCGTTCACCTTTTTATTTGTGCTACTCCACAACAAGTACATTTAAGGAATCCAAATCAAGCAAAAAATGATAACATTATCCCTACATAAAAAAAAAACCATAATTTCTCATTTTCCCCATATTTTTTACTTACATAAACAATAAAAAAACTAAACAAACAATCCCCCCCTATATTTGATACTTAAACAAACTCTTTCGCGAAGATCTCCAAAATTCACTAATCTCTTTTTCTTAGTTAGCTAAATACTTAAATTATAAATTATAAATCATTACCCCACTTTTCCACCAACCAACCAAGAACCCAGATCATCAATAAAAATAATCCTCCTATATTACCAACATGCAAAAATTAACAAAACCCATAAAAACCTAAATCACATAAACCAAATAGCAAATAAATTACCTTCAAATCAGGTAAAAACCATAACCCAAACTTAGGATGTAACAATGCCAAGTCCTAAGTTTATTAAATGAAGAAGAAGAAATCAAACCTGAGATGGGTAGAAAAGAGGTATCGTTGACATCGGATGTGTGATGAGTGGGGTAGTGGTAAAATGGTCACTGCTGTTGTTTTGATGATGATGAATAAGAAAAAAGAAGAAGAAGAAATTGGAAGACGAGAGGAACTCTCTAGTTTTAATTCATTTTAAAAACATCAATAAAAATTCCTTCATCAATTTCAAAATATTAAAAATACCAATGTAATTGTTCCATTTTGTTCCTCTCTCTAGGAAGACGAGAGGAACTCTCTAGTTTTTATATTTTATTCCATTTTGTTCCTATGAAAAATTAGTGAAGAAAATCTTTCATCATAATTTCTATCTGTAAATAATTATGAAACATCTTTCGTCATGTTTTTGTTATTATTCTTTAATTTTCTGGTAGTGTATGCCAACATCTATTTGTTTCTGTTACTATTCTCCAATTTTTTAGTGGTGTATGCTTACGCGCGTCTAGGAGCAAGTTGGTTTGTTTTGCAAGTATAAATATTTCATGAAAATGTCCGGCGAGGGAGGACACAAAAAAAGAAATAGATAGACTCCTACAAGGAGAAAACATTCTCATGTGCGGAAAGGTCCAGAATCCATCAAGGTTTTCAGCAAGGAAGGAAGATGATAAAAACTCTTGCTTAAAATGATTCATGCATGCATGCCATATAAAAAAGAGAAAACAAGAGAAAAATCTTTTGAGAGACTACGACCGTCTCTTCAATCTTCATCACAAAATTGGAAATTGATTACCTTCGTCCTTTAAGTTTCTGACTCAAAATAAACTTTATGTATTTTACAATCCATACAAAAATACCAAAATCTATTCAAAAGATACTCCAAAAAAAGAAAAAGAAAAAGAAAAAGAAAACAAAACTGTAGTTAACTGAGGTGGTGGGGCTGTGACCCCAGTACCTGGTCCTTTCTTGTATAGCTGTGTGATATTTGTCAGTGAAGGTAAGGCCCCCATGCACTGGTCCCTTTTTTTTTTGTTTTTTACTCTTTTTTTTTAATTTCCCGACCCCAGTTATATGTGGACTGTTTCATGTTTATTTTATTGGACACATGTAGTATTTATTCAATCTTTGGACATGTTGTTGCCTCTCCTTTCATCATAACCTTTGGGTGTTAATGAGGGTTGCAGCAGCAGATTTAAAATAAAAATAAATAAATTTCATAAACAAAAAAACATGTTGAACCTCATCCACGAATATTAGATATCTCCACGCTGTCAGACAAAATCTCCCATATTAGCTCGATGTGTGAATGCAGATTAGAGATGCATCCCATTATCTATGAAAGCTCTTCAGAATACCTTACTCTAACAATATTAATAATAAAACAACCACATTCCTGTTTGTTTTCGAAATATTTTTAAATAAAAAAATATTTTAAAAAATAATCACTATTCCACTCCAAACACTCCTCTTGAAAATGATACAGAAAGGGACAACATTCCCGCACCCAATTACAGCACAGGAGCAAGCTCTTACTGGTTCCAACTTCCAAGCCTTAACCCCAAGGATGGGTCGACGGTCAGCTTGACTTGCTAGCAATTGAATTTTATGTTTTGAAAAATTGATTTGATGCCTAATAACCAACCAATGGTATGCCCCGCAGTGTTTCTCAGGCTAAGCATATATTTCCACGAAAAAAAATAACCATCACTACGCTCGCAATGATCACCACTTAAAAATGATACAGAAAGGGATAGCTTTCCCGCACCCATTTACAGCACAGGAGCAAGTTCTTACTGGTTCCAAATTCCAAGCCTTAACCCCAGGGATGGGTCGACGGTCAGCTTGACTTGCTAGCAATTGAATACAATGCTTTGAAAAATTGATCAGGTCGTCTGTCCCGCAGGCCGAAATAAATCTGATGCCTTATAACCAACCAATGGTATGCCCCGCAGTGTTTATCGGGCTAAGCATATCTTTCCACGAAAAAACATATCAATGTGCAGTCAATTTAGTAGTATTGGGATGATAAGTGGGCACTCTTCTTGGCAACCAATTCTGTCATCAAGTATTTTGCAATACAAATTAATTATCTGTCCTAAAATAAGAAAATAATGCAAATAGTACTTTAAATTTCAGCAATATTTGACTAATTAATTACCTCGCAAGAGTCCACATTTTCAAGAGATGCAGGGGCTGCCATTGCTGGTATGCTGTGATAGAAGCAATCCTTGCGCAATTTCTTTGGGGGAAATTGCGAGAAGGGAATTAATAATGTTCCTTCTGCTGCCTTCTTTTCGTCCTCTTCTTTCAATCCATCCCCAACTAACCACGTCTACACAACAAAGTTTATTATGAAATTAGAAATGTCAATATATATATATATATATATATATATATATATATATATATATATGGTACTTAAATAATTTAAATTGTAATTTTATTTTATTTTTGACAAAAAAAAAATGATTTCTAATTCCTTGGTAGCTAAAGAAAGCATATATGTAGGTATAGAGTACCTTTATTGAATAACTCTTTGAAAGAATCAGATTGTTCTGATCAGATGTGATGCCGAAGGATTTTTTAAGCTTCTGGTAATCATCCTCACATGGAACAGCTACCTAAAAAATCAGTGAAAATGATTGTAATAAGTAGGAATTAGAAATTAAAACATGGCCATAAATTAAATTTGCCTATACAATCAATTTAAATAAATTACTGTCAAATTGAAGCAAGTGACAACCCGTGCCTATTTGCCTAGTAAACAACAACAATATCTAAATGACTAAATACATATGTAAAGGATGAGACTTGGTTTTGTCATATGAGACTTGGATATATAAACTTTAATAGCTTGAAGATGATAACATAAAAAGAGATGTTGAAGAGATTACTATTTATTATACATCTAAATTAGTTGTGTGAATGATGTTTAGTGGGCAAACAACTTCACAAGATTTTTCTGAAGGACTATATGACATGATCAAAGAGTTGATGTCTTATCCCAAGTGCAGGAGTGTTAAAGTAATAAATAACCCGGCAAGACCGGGGTCGAACCATAGGGAGATGAACTATATAAATTATAAATAATAACAACAACAACAACAACAATGATGATGATGATGGTGGGTTAAAGAAGACTTTGAGATGTAAGATAAATGTGAAGATTAAACAATGATAAAAACAAATGTCATGGTTAGAGAATCCACTAATAGTATTAAAAATAAGTAAAGTATAAACTCTTTATAAATTATCAACATGATCATATTAATCATCCTATTTATGTAACACCATACTTATAAATTTTATCAGGTATTCATGATGCTAACTTATGTTGACAACAAATCAAATTCCTTTCATAACAACAATGTCGGCCGAAGACTATGAAGGATCAAGTATTTGATGTACCAAGTGTTATACAACACAAATCTAGATTAACCATTTAACAAGCAAGGTATTAAGAATTAATAAGATAAAAATGATAAGACATGTTAATATCAAACTTTCTTGCATATAAACATTAAAGTCCATGTTGAGTTTATATTATACATATTATAACACCATTAGTGAAATCTTTTCACCTTGACATAATTAACTTAGCTAGATATTATGAAGAAGAAAAATATAAATAAACAATATAAGAACATAAACATGATATAAGCTAACTAAGTATAGTAAAAGAAATGAAAAGCATAAACAAGAGATTAAGGAAAATATAACATGGAATAAAACTTGAACATTATAAAGAAAGAGAGCAAGAGCAAGATCTTGATCTAAAGAACCAAGATTCCTAAATGAATGACAAATGCCTCATTTTATAGGCTAAAATTCAGAATTATTCATTTGATAATTGATTTTGATGTAGTGGCCAACTATTGATTTAGTGGACTTGGCGGACAACATCACTCAAGCATTTTGGTTGGATGAAATGACATTGACGCAATCAAAATTTGACAAAGTGTTCCTCATGAAAGTTGTTGGAAATCATCTTATCTTTCCACCCATAAAAGTTCAGAGCATTTGGATCATTAGAGCGCGAGATATGGCTAAAATACTGAATAGTGCTGCTGGTGGACGTGGTGGAAGCCCTCAAGCTCTTTTCTGGATGAAATGTTATTGTTACCATCAGAATTTGAGCAGGTCTTCTCATGAAAGTTATTGGAAATTGTCTTTTCCTTTCACCCATCAAATTGCACATCATTTTGCCTTCTAGAACTCCAGATATAGGTAAATTTCTGAGCAGTGTTTGGGCTGGATTGTAGGACAGATTCTGACTTCTCTTTTGTGGCCAAAATTTGAATTTGAAAAGGTAGATTTGGGTCTTAAACTATTCATGAACATTGTAGGCCTATTTCTTAGCTTTCTATCCATATAAATCAAACTGAAATCCAAGATCTACAGCTCCAGATATGACCCAATAACTGAACAGTGTTTCAATTTAAATTGAATCGGCATCTACTTTTTAAGCTTAGCCTTTTCTTTGTCCTTTCACTTTGAATAGTTAATCACATCAATTAATCCTTTGAATTGTGAGATATGCCTGCATTTAAAATGATCATTTACCATAAATTAAAGCTATTTTATATTATCAGACCTGTTATTATAAAACATACTCTAGTTAAGGAGTTATTGATACTTCAAGTGCAAAATGATGATATAAAACCTTGAGAAAAATGCACTTTTAAATACTAATCACACCCCCCAACCAGCTTATTACTAGTCCCTAGTAATCAAAGCGTTAAAATAGAAAAACAATTTGCAAGTTTCACAAAGCAAGACATTCATCATTTAACTTCCATTAATCTATCCAAGTAAACAAACTTTCATTAAATTTATATATATCTCCTCAATATCTCTTAAACAAAATATTAATAAACCTTTTTTTTTAATGTGCTCAAATGTATGAAAACATAGATGATGAGGCTTTTATTGGAAGAAAACAATATTATGTTCTTATGTTTAAGGTTAACTTTATTGAGTTGGGATTATTATCTTCTTTTTTTTCCTTTATATATATATATATATATATATATATATATATATATATATATATAACTTAAAACACAATGCATCTTTAACCCATGTAACGAGCTTTTGGCTAATGACTCCCAGACCAATTGGTCTTAGGGCATTAGGTGTTGAGACACCCCTTTGAGCTTAGTAATTCGGATTGCAGATACTGATATGTAGATAGTACAATGTTTAATTCCCTTAAGCTTTTCTCCTTAACCCATGTAACAAGCGTTGGGCCAATATCTCCCAAGTTAGTTGACTTTAGGGTATTAGGTGTTAAAACACCCCTTCGAGCTTAATTGCTTAGATTAGGGAGGCTACGAAACCAAACTTATCTATGTTTTTATTGTTTTTTATTGTTTTTTTTGTTTTTGTTGTTTTTGCAAATTATATACTATCCCTTTCTCTTAGTTGTTACCTTTAACAAAAGAACATAAATAATGTAATAATCCAATGTGCGACTCACAATCATATGTTAAAGTGTGTGTGTGAAATGAAGGTTTAAGAATACTTGTTAAATTAGTATATAAGTAGAATCAATTGATAATAATGCGAGAGTTTGTAAACCTAAATATTTTAAGAAGTATTATGATAGACATTGTTAAGAATGTTTACTAATATGCGTCTCAAGAGTCACTTTAACAAAAGAACTCCTTGACTCTGTCATCTTAGTAACAATAGTTTTGCAAATAGAAAACACAGTTAGTTAATTTTATTTTTTTTAAGTATCAATCAACTACTACCCTTTCCCACCAACCAAAACGAGATATTGTCCTCAATGTCTTAAGGTAGAAAGATAGAGTATAGAAGACATCACCTGAAACAACGAACACTGACAAACCTGAAACACACTTAAACAAATATAAGAAATAATAATAAAAAAATATGTTATTAATAAAACCAAAAGACACAAGGTTTCACAAACGAAGGCTCAAATCCAATCTAAGCTTTTTACGACTTTTCTTAGTTGACCAATGTATGTGACTCATGGAGGGATCAATGATAGGGATGAAAGATTGTAGTTGGTCAATCAATTGTTCAGCAGTAGCAGCAGAGATTATGATTTGTTGTGCCGAAGATGTTAGAAATTTTTGTTTCATAACTTGATCAAGAAAAGACAATAATTTATCATAAAAACCATTAACATTTAACAAACCTATAGGTTTATGGTGAATATACAGTTGGGCCCAAAAGAAAATATGAAAGATCTCTTCTAATGTGCCCAGACCACCTAGTAAGACAATGAAGGCATCAACGTGTTTAAACATTGTATTCAGTTGATCAGACATTGTAAAGACATGTAGTTCCTCTCCAATTATTTTTCCAAGGAGGTCCTCTTTTGCTAAAGCTTTGGGGACGACCCCCAAAACTTGACTACCTCCTAAAAATACATCTATTGACACACCCCCTATTAACCCAAGGTTGCCTCCGCCATACACTAAATTAATCTTTCTCTCAGCTAATACCTGATCAAGATGATTTGCTGATTCTAAAAACTCATTTTCTTTCCCAAGACTAGATCCACCGAAAACACAAATTTTCTTATTTGAGGACTTGAGGAACCTGCCATTTCTACACACTTTGATATCTATTAAATGTGTGGGTTGAGTAGAAATGAAGGGAAAGAAGAGAAGATGTTATAGATGAGAAATTGAAAATGCAATCATACCACCTATATATAGTCCAGCTGGAGTCTCTCTCTCTTTTTCTCTCTCTTTTTTTTTGTTTTTTTTAAAAACATGTGTATGTACTATCGTACCTTCGCGAGAGCTCGACTTCGAGGCAACCCTTCCTGGTAGCAGGGATTGATGTCGGGATCTTAGTTTTGTGAAAAAAAGGAGTCGCCACCTAGTATTATGGTCACTAGGAAACCTAACTGGTATTTCAGAGATTCTAAGGCAAGGGACTAGTTGCGTAAAGGGAAGGTTTTAGCACCCCTAGTACGCCCTACCTGAGGTAAACTGCTTGCTGTTTGGTTTGCCTATAATTACTATGGTGTTGATGTTCTCTAATCCCATCAGTTTCCTAGGATAGGTCTGCTATAATGTGTGAGCTTGGGTTCAAAGTTCAAGGAAAAGAACCCTTGGCCAATATGGATCATACCTTTAGATATGTCTATAGAGTGCCAAAGAGAAACGGTGCAGATCTCTTGAAGTCTATGCTTGATTTGAAATGAATTCAGAATTTATGAATTTAGAGACAGCTAAGATAGAAATCTAAAGAGATTCAATGTACTTAAGAGCTCATTTTTCCCCTTAGTATTTCAAGTGTTCATGACTCGTAAATCGCAAAGAAGAGAAAAGGAAAAAATTAAGTTAGAAATCTAAGAAAATTCAAGGTGCTTAAAAAACCCATTTTTGCCTTAGTATTTCATCTTTTCATGACTCATAAATTGTGGAATCAAAATTTGAAATGTCCTCAATTATAATTAAGGCTTCTTTCAAGGATACGCAATTAAATTGTTCTAAATAAAATTTTAGGCATAAATCTGCCCTTATGTTAAAAATAAACAAGTTGTATTCCTATTAACAATATTTTGGACATTTATCTTTCATAGGTTTCTTTGCCCTTATATTATTAAGGGATAATGACTTGTTATTCCTAGAAAAATATTTTTGATATTAACCACTTGGAGTTTCTTTATCAAAATATTAATAGTGAACAATGGCGAAGTATTCCCAATAATATTTTGAATATTAACCCCTTTGGGGTTTCTTTATCCAAACATTTGTAGTGAATAATAACAAATTATTCATAATAATATTTTGGATATTAACCCTTTTGGGATTTCTTTATCAAAATATTAATAATGAAGAATAATAAATTATTCCTAATAATATTTTAGATATTTACCCCTTTGGGATTTCTTTATCCAAACATTAATAGTGAATAAAGATGAATTTCCAAAAATAAAATTTTTATATTTTTGGAATATTGGCCAACACCCTTTGGAATATTGGCCATGTTAAGGTATTGGCCGTATGCAATACGAAAAAAAAACAATTTATATTTTGATTAAAAACACTATTTATCACAACAATCAAATACAAACATCACAGTGGAAGCTAGCAAAACATCACAAAAATAAGTTCGTCAGGACCAAAGTCCTGAAGCTAACATCTTGAACTCAAAACACACGGCTAATCGCAACAATTAACACAAGCATCCAATTAAAATTATTAAACCATCACAAGAAATAAACCTGTCACATGAGGCCAAAGTTCTGAAAGCAACATTTTAAACTCCAAATCCTACGCCAGTTTCGGTACCCCATGACCCATCCTCTGCCATCCTTTTTTGATCTTGAAACAAATGCCATGCTTGTTTCACACGGCGGGAAAGAACATATATTAAATGATGAGACTAAAATAAAACAACGTGTGTCGCACGTCAAATCCGCGCGGCGTCAGCTGTCGATTTTTTTCTGTTATGCGTTGCTTGATTTGATCGTTGGAGTCGCCACCTAGTAATTTATTGAAGGCTACTAGGAAACCAGATGTACTAGTCTTGTTAGAGATTCACAGGTAAGGGACTGGTTGTGGTTAGGGAAGGTATTAGCACCCCTAACGCACCCTACCTGAGGTAAGCTGCTTCATGATTTTAACATGTTAAAGAAGTTTTAAAATTTTGTCTTTTCATCGGATATTAGAAATACAACTTACATATAAGTTAATAATTCTGGATCGTGAGCAAATCAAAATATTAAATTCTTCTTTAATCTTTGTTATTTTATCATAAATAAATAAAAAAAACATAACATTCATAAAAAAAATACAAACACACACATAATACACTCACTATTTTTTTTTCTTTTCTTTTTCTTCTTTTTGTTTTTTCATCTACACTTCAAAATACAAATTCAAAACAACTACACAAAAATTACATTACACAATTTTAAATTTACAAAACAGCCCCTTAAAACTCCATAAATTACAGGGAAGGCCTTCTGCACTGCAGCAACAGTGGCGGCGCAAGATAAAAATGGCTTATTCTTTTTTTCATGGTTCTTTGTATCCATTTTAAACTCTAATTTTGAGTATATATTTTGATGGTCTGTGATGAGGTGACATTTTTGTGAATTTCAAAAACAAGATGCTTAGGCTTTATCAAGAAAGGTTGTTTCTTTTCTTAGTATTTATTTTATCAACATGCATAATAACTAGTAGCTTAATTCATGAAGTCACGATCCTTATACAAAAGCTCTTCTAGTTTTGAAAGCGTCATTTATCGATTCAGATTGCTTACTTGATCGAAAAGGGCTTTTAAAAGCACGTAATGTGGTTCATGGCTAAGAAAGAAAGGGAATTCACAGGCTCTAAAGGTGTTTGAGGGTTTTAGGGACCTAGGATCAACATCAACAATTCATCAACTTTTCTTCTCTTGTTGTCTTTGTAGAGGAAATGACATAACTATTTAACTTTAAATATAAGCATTCTTTTACCATAGATCATAATGCAAATCCAACTTTTTCTTTGATGAATAGCCAGTCTAATCATTGATACCAAAAGACAATATTTGTAACTCAGTATTTTTTTCTAGTATTGAACTTTGGCATATGCTGTGTCTTTTCTTAATTGAAATCTCTTTTCCTCTTTCTAGACTTGATAGGCGTTCTCCTTCCTTAATCTTTGACTTGCCTTTAGGTGTTGGCAATTTCCACTCTTTTTCTTTGTTTTTTTGTTTTTGTTTTTTTTTTCATCATCTTCCTCAAAGTTTTATCACATGCCTTAAGTCTATGCATCCTTTCTTTTAGCCCTCTCTTAATTGTTGGACTTTTGTTCTTAGCCTTCCCCTTATCTATTGATTCTAACATTGTCTTCATCTTTACTAACAAAAATCTCTTATTTGCCCCTAGTGTAGGGTGTGATCCCAGTCAAGGTTTCTTTTGAAAAGAAATATTTTATCAGGCTCAAATAGGGATTGCAAGGGATATATATCTTTAGAAAACGAAGGGATGAACAAAGATGGCCTTTTCTCATTTCAAGCAAGGTCAGTTATAACCGATAAATTTTGACCTTATCTAGTGTAATGATTTGGACTTGTAAGAATCATAATTCGCGAGTCCATAACTACCGAATCCACTACATGTCATTATGCATACTGCTAAAATTTAGCTACATTGTGGGTGATTCAATTTCATGTGTGAGCTCAAAATTTATTTGGTCACCTCATATTGTTTATCTTGCCATTTTAACAAATATCAAGTCATTTCTGCAATCAAAATACTTTTAATCTTTTAGGATTGACTAGCCATAATTTTGCATGTTGGAGTTTGATCAAAATATTTTATCAAAATACCATTTGAAAGAAGCATCTCTTAATTTCAAAATAACAGAAAGCCAAAAGAAAGACATGTTTCATTCAAGGATGAGATGTGACCCCAAAACAAAATGCACAATGGCAACAATCCACAACAAAATGATTGACAATTCAGCATAATTCTTGAATCAGCTTTTCTGGCAATATTTGTGCTTTGCCAAGCATTTTCGATTTTTTTGTCAATTTGAGGATGTTCTGGTGACAATGTGGCCGATGACATCATCTTTCACAAACTCAACTCGCTTCTTGCTCACCATCATCCGGTCTCGATTCTTGAAAATTTTGCAACTATTCAAATGAGTGGCCCAAAACCTCACCATAATATTCACATCTCTTGTCTAGATTATACCACCTAGGAAACAATGGTTGCATGGGATTTGACGGGCGATAATTCTAGAGTCTGACAGATGCTGGTAGACAAAGTCGAGTGGCAGAGGTATGTTGATGCTAACAGCAAGCCCTGACTGAATCGCATATCCAAGGTTTCTCACCTTGAGTGTCATCTTTCAATTCATCTCTCATCATTGTTCTAGAATCCATGGCACCAATAAAGGGAGTTCTGCTCTATTACAGTTTCAGTCTTCTTCATGTTTTTCAGTCTAGTCATGTCTCTTCTCTCTAATTCTGCATTTTTCATGCTGACATTGGTAGGAGAAAATTGTAGATGATTTGAAACCATTGCATTCCTTCTTGAATTCCCCATTGGCAAATCCATAAACAGATCTACGTTGAGAGAGCTTAGCTACATTGAAGTTCAATGTAAAGTCATGTTTTTCATACCAACATCCTGTGTTGCTGGACTGGAATGGAGTTCGGTGACTTCAAAACAAATCAGATACAAAAGCTAGCAGCTATTGGGTGCTATTGCAAAATGTGAAGGCGGTGAACAACTAATAGTGCAGTTAAACCAGAAAGGAGATTATCTTTCATTGATGATTGAAGGTATTATTGTTGTTCATAACTAAAATGAAGGAGAGGTGGTGCCACTTCAGTGTTCATGGCCCATACTGGTGGAGTGCTGAGGAGAGAAGCCAATGATGTTTTCCTTATGCAGGACATGGACAGACAGTGCTTCCATAGGAGACTGTGCAAACATTCCCTTTCCACTCTTGAAGTTCGGCACTTATTTAAGCAAATCGAGTTTAGCTACTTCACATTTTGATGCTCTCGATTTCCTTTTGACAAAAAGCCTTGTCGAACCCCATTCTCAACTTTTCTCAGTCTAATGTATAGACCTTGGGTCAAAGAATCTATTTTTCATCCCGGTGCATGCATGACAAATGTATGAAATCTATATGATGAACTCGCCCCTCGAGGGGTGACATATGATCATGATGAAACAAGAATCTTGATTCTTGCCCAAACTCTACAATGAAATTTTTTGGAGTGACGGTCATTCTGTCACCCACAAGTCTTGAGTTCAAGATGCTTCAAGAAGGGTTCGCCCCGATGCAAATAAATGATAGCACATACAACCTAAGGACAAGTTCTATTCATTATGTGAACATGGGTAGGTTTTCTACCTGGTCTCAAAAGGGTCTCATATCTGCCAAGTGACAATCTTCGTAAAGACAGTATAGGGGCGTTGCAAGAAATGGTAAAGGTACGTATACCCACCATTACCAAGCAGACACTCAAATATGAGTTGGGTTTTTTCACGCATCTGAACCCAGACCAATAGTCATAGGGCAGATCGCTAATTCATCACCTAATTTAGAAGCTTGTGTGTGCTTTCAAAAATAAATACAAGTGATGCATGAAACAATTCTAAAAATACATGGATAAAACAAAAATAAAACAAGACAAAAATGCAAAAAACTTAAACACATCAAATACACAAAGCTTAGTCCAATATTGTCAAAAACAGTACCTTCCCCAGCGGAGTCGCCACTCTGTCGCACGTCAAATCCGCGCGGTGTCGGCTGACGATTTTTTTCTGTTATGCGTTGCTTGATTTGATCGTTGGAGTCGCCACCTAGTAATTTATTGAAGGCTATTAGGAAACCGGATGTACTGGTCTTCTTAGAGATTCATGGGTAAGGGACTGGTTGTGGTTAGGGAAGGTATTAGCACCCCTAACGCACCCTACCTGAGGTAAGCTGCTTCATGATTTTAACATGTTAAAGAAGTTTTAAAATTTTATCTTTTTATCGGATATTAGAAATACAACTTACATATAAGTTAATAATTCTGGATCGTGAGCAAATCAAACTATTGAATTCTTCTTTAATCTTTGCAATTTTATCGTAAATAAATAAATAAAACATAACATTCATAAAAAAAATACAAACACACACATAATACACTCACTATTTTTTTTTCTTTTCTTTTTCTTCTTTATGTTTTTTCATCTACACTTCAAAATACAAATTCAAAACAACTAAACAAAAATTACATTACACAATTTTAATTTACAAAATAGCCCCTTAAAACTCCATAAATTGCAGGGAAGGCCTTCTGCACTGCAGCAACAATGGCGGCGCGTTGTTCCACGCGCTGCCGCAAGAAAATCCTAGAAACAGGGGGGGATCTGGATCAACTTCTTCTTCTAGGCCTCCCTACGCCGACGGTAACCTGCAAAACAACCGAAAACACCACAGGCAGTTGATTTTAATTTTGTTCGTTGTTTTCAATCTATTTTTCTTTCTCTTCTTCTCCGTTTTGAGTTTGTTTCCCTCTCTGCAGATCTATTCTTTTCTTTTGCTTTCCCAACATTCTCTGTTCAGGCGGCCGGCTAGCGAATGGGTTTCTGTCGATGGCTGCACAGCTGCTGGTGGTCTTGATGACGGGTGGATCTGCGGCCAACCGGTTGAAAGAGGTGACCGGTCTTGGTTGGTCTATGGCCGTTGCTGTTGAAGAGACCGAAGAATAACAACTCTGGTTTCTGTCCGGCGTGTGGCTGAGCTGGGGTTGTTAGTGAGGGAGGAGCTGGCGCTGGTTTTGTGTTGATGAGAGGGAGAGGGGACAGTGTATGAGCCTCCGGCTGAAGGAAGAAGAAACCAAATCCAAGGGGGGGCGCCGCCGGCTGGTTTGTATCTGTGAATGGGAGTGGGGCAGTTGGTTTCGGAGAAAGAAAATCAAAGCTGGGTGGGGGGCGGCTGTTTGGGTTAGATAGGTTTAGGGTTAGGTTTTCCCCTTTTGTTTTTTGTATTTTTCTTTCAAAATTGTCCCCCCTTGAGTGTGTTGAGGGGACTAGTATTTATAGGAAAAAATGTTGCTAGGTTTTCAAACTTGGTCCCTCAACTTCTTTCTTTTTGTAAATATGATTTTTCTTAATTTTTTTTGTATTTTTTGAAAACGAGCAATATCAATGTCGACTCAATGAGGAAAATCAATAATTTTAAAAAATGACGCGTCAAAAGTTGAATGCGTTCGAAAGACCTTTGAAAATTTAAATTCTTTTTAGATGACGCTGAAAATGCTAAAAACGATGCAAATATATTAGAAGATGTATTTTTTTGGATTTTTGATTTTTTTTGCTATATTTGGATTTTTCTGAAAATTTACTGAAACATGGGTCAAAAATTAGGTAGCAACAATGTGTATGTCATCTCATTTTCACAAACACACAGAGAAAGAAAGCATGAACCCAAAACCTGCCGAAAAAAGAAAAAAAAACAAAGTCCCTTAATTAAACAGACCCTCCCTCATGTTTTTTACTCTTTCTTCTGCACCTTTAAGCCACTTATTCCTATGCCATATTCCATTTGCAAAGTGACGATCAAAGCAATGGAAGGTAGGGATGATGAAAACCTTTACAACCCATGCACGGTTTCTCACAGCAATAGAACAAGAAACTAAACATAGCTTATCAACTCAAAGCCTAAGTACAACATGACCCATCATCTTCGACAGGAGGGATTAAGTCATATACACATAGAAGCTAAACATTTGAAAACCGAACCTAAGACATACCACGTTGCTCGCCTCTCCTTTTTCTAATTTATGATGCTGCCATGGTTGGTTTTATACAAAAATGAAAGCCGAAAGAGCATGCCTTTATATCATGTATATCAAAGACACCGAAGCAAAAGCAACAAATCAAATGGCCAACTATCTCTCTTTCAAAGAAAGTAGGAAGGAAAGCACACTCCAAAGTCAGCCAAAATATCACCTCCTAAGGAGGACTTTCTCTCATTTTTCTCTCTAAAAGAGTCGTCGTATGAGTAACCAGCAGAAGGAAAAACAAACGCAGCTCTAACATGCAAATAATCTAAAGGCATGAGAGGATCAGTAGGCAAGCATACAACTTTGTTGCTAAGATGGAAAACAAACGTTCCAAAACAGAAACAGAAAACAGATTTTGAAAGGAAAAGAAAACCAAACAAACAGCTTTACAGATGTTAAAGAAAAAAAGAAAATCAAGACTCATACCTGCTGATCCTTCACGTTTGAATGCAGAGAAACGAGATGCAACTGGTGGAAAAGCTTCTGCCTTTTTACCAACAATGGCCCGAAGCAAGCCTTCCTCTTTTTCTGCCGTTGGGAGCTTTTCAAAAACCTCTTAGAGTCTTTGCAAACCTCGGTTCGACAAAGTAGGATAGACTCAAGGTAATCTCCTCCCGTTCTCAATGATTTTCGACCTCTCTAACCTCAGCCTTACGTTAACTCTCTCTTTTTTCTTTTCTCCTCCTCCTCTTTTTCCCTCTATATTTAAACTCTCTCTATCTCCCTCCACCTTGTTCTTCTTTTTTTTTCCTTCCTTTCCGTCCTCCTTTCTTCTTCTATTTTCCTCTTTTTTCCGCCCTCCTTTCTTTTTTTTGCTGCTGCACAGCCCCTTGGTTTATATAGCCAAACCAAGCTTGAAGACCACTTTAAAACCCTCTCATCCCAGCCGTCTGTGTTTAGGAAAGCAATCCCAGCCCTTAGATGTTGTGAGGCTCCTCTCCCTTTGTCTTCTTTTACAGCTAGCGTCGTGGACGTACATAACCGTTTCCTCGTGATGTGCAGCTGAAAACTGGGCACAAGGAAGAGAGAATAAAAGGCCAACGAAAACAGCTGCAGAGGAGGGCAGGAAAATGCAGACGGGGTACAGTTGCATCCTAATTAATTCAAAATGGGGCTGTTTTAAAACGGCGCCATATTGTTTCCTCAGCTGAAGAGAGGAAAAACAATGCGCATTAATGTGCAAATGAATGACGACGTTGTTTGTTGCTGAAAAACAATAAGGCAGCAACAACCACGTAATTCATGGTAGCAGATTTTTATTTTCTATTCAACCCCCCGTTTCTTCATATCCTTACGAGAGCAGGTCGAGGCGAAAACATGATATTCAAATGAGAGCAGGATGGCCAATTTCATCTTAAATCCACTCCTTTATTTCAGTCCCTTTTTTTTTCAATTTAGTCTTGCAAACTTGGGGGGCAAAATCCTTGTTGCGGCAAAATTTTTGTGGCAGAATTTTTGCTTTTTCATTAGATATTCAAACGTGAATATCTTGAGCTTTCGATATCAAAATCAAGCGACTCAAAAACCTAAATTCATCTACACATGTAGGACTACAACTTTCATGAGGGATTCAAGGTGAGATAAAATAGTTTTACATAACAGAATCGGGCAGCAATCTAGTTGTTAAAAAAAATGGTCTCCTGATCTAATTCAAAAACTGACGAATGTCGAGCATCCCGATATGACTGAGAGTAGAGCTTAAGAATAAAAACCAGCAAAATCATGATGGAAGCAGAGTTTTTAGTGCAACCCTGGTCAAAATCCTACTCACGGCAGAATTATCATAAGATATTCAAACAGGAATATCTTGAGCTCCTGATATCGAAATCAAGCGATTTGAAAGCCCAAATTCATCTATGCGTCCAGGACTACAACTTTGATGAAGGATTCAAAGTGAGATAAAATTATTTTAAAGAACAGAAACTGGCAGCAATCTGGTTGGTAAAAAGGGGTCTCCTAATCTGATTCAGAAAACTAACAATGCCAAGCATTCCAATTCAACTGAGTCTGCCATAAGAATAGTGAGCCCTAGGACCCAATAAGGGTTTTGGTCAATTCTTCAACATGTCATGAGTGACAGAATATAGCTGGGATGGTCAGATAACACACGAAACCAAGTCAGAATTAGGGCCTAAGTTGGAACAAAAAAATTACGGCAGCAGCAGAACCGGGTTTTCTTAGTGCCACTTCTAAGGGATTTATTCAACCTTAAAGACCATATAAAAAGGAATGAATTTAGCATTTTAAAGACTTCTAATTAGCCTTAGAATCCTGACAATTTCGGCAGCAAAGGGGAAGGATAAGGAGAGCAGATGCCAGCTGAAACATGGTCCGAAAAACATTTCCTTCTCCTTTGTTTTTGTCAATCTCCCAGCAACCTTGAACTAAACTCCTGCCTTCAATTTAAAGGGGATATATACCATCTCCATTACCATGGATGGCTCAAAAAAATGAGTAACAATGTATAAGCAGTTGTGATTGTGGCTCACATCTTCCCTTGGTTTTACGTCCAAGAACGGCTTAAATGCCCTATATGGGTCAGGGATAGGCTTCCCATTCAGTTTTCTTAAAAATAGGCAAATAGGGTCTTCTTTTAGTCAGATTCCCAAGACTATGTCGAGCATGTTCTTTATGAAATTGTGGTCATAAATCATGAATTGCACGATGCACATCTCCACTAGAGTGCGTCTCAAGAGTCAACAGAAGATTATCTAAAGACCCCTTACTCAGGCCATCCTTAATGAATTGTATTTTATCTTCACAGTTTACAGATACCATTCCTAAAGAACGACATTTTGCATTACAAGTCCATCTAGCACATCTGTGACAGACTTTCAGTCGTTTTGCACAACGTTTCTTTGCAAAAGTGTTTTTACCTGTTCCAAGCATGTATGAAATGAAAGAATTGAAGGACTCACCTGATAATCAGACCTTTGCTTCAATTAGCCAGCGAATATCTTCAGGAATTCCATGGTTCATTAACAATCTCAATCTTTCACACCTAGCACGGTAAATTTTTGTAATTGCATTCTGAGGCAGAGCGGGAAAATACTTTTTCAATTTTTCAAGAGTAGTGTCCACTTTTTTTTTTAGATGAGAAGTGGAAAAGATATGCAAAGAAGGAACAAAGAGCAAAGAATTACATAAATATATACACAGATATCAGTTATCATGGGAAACTAAAAGAACCGACTTAAGAGTCACGGAGTACCGTTATCCGCCATTTGACCGGGGTGAGAGAAACTAGCAAAACAAAGGTCACACCAAAAAGAAACACAAAAACAATGTGAGAAAAAGAATCAATCTTTATATAAAGGAGTACCCAATTCAATAAAGTCATTTTCAATTGAAAAATTATCAAAGTAAACTTTCAAACGATGTCCATTTACCTTGAAAACATTACCATTCTTTGAATTCTCGATATCACAGGCCCCATATGGATACACATGTTTCACAATAAAAGGACCGCTCCATCTTGATCTTAGTTTTCCAAGAAATAAATGGAGTCGAGAATTATAAAGCAAGACTTTTTGACCAACATTGAATGTTTTTCTCAATATTTTCTTGTCATGAAACTCTTTGATTCTTGCTTTCTGAATGCTTGAATTTTTATATGCATCATTTCTTATTTCCTCAAGCTCATTTACTTGTAATTTTCGCAGCTGACTAGCATCATTAAGGTTTGAATTGAAAGCTTTAATAGCCCAATAAGCTTTATATTCAAGTTCCACAGGCAAGTGACAAGGTTTTCCATAAATTAGTCTATAAGGTGACACCTAATGATGTTTTATAAGCAGTTCGATAAACCCAAAGTGCATCATTAAGTATTAAAGAACAGTCTTTCCTATTAGGGTTCACTGTTTTCTCCAAGATATGTTTGATCTTCATATTAACAAGTTCTACTTGTCCACTTCTCTGAGGGTGATAAGGGGTGGCAACTTTGTGTGTGATTCCATATTTCTTCATTAAAGAATCAAATGACTTATTACAGAAATGTGTTCCACCATCACTTATCATGGCTCGAGGAATTCCAAATCGACTCAAGATATTTTCTTTCAAAAACTTTATCATTGTTTTGTGATCATTGTTTCGACTTGGAATTGCCTATATCCATTTTGAAACATAATCTACTGCGACTAATATGTACAAGAAACCAAACGATGGAGGAAATGGACCCATGAAATCTATACCCCAACAGTCAAAGATCTCAATGACAAGAATAGGATTTAAAGGCATCATGTGACGTTTTGAAATAGATCCCAACTTTTGACAATTTTTATAAATCTTGCATAATGCATGTGTGTCCTTGAACATGGTGGGCCAATAAAATCCACTTTGTAAGATTTTGTAGTTATCTTTCTTAATGAGAAATGACCCCCACGTGCCTCAAAATGACAAAATTTAATGACACTACTTACCTCATTGTCAGGAATGCATCTTTGAAATATTTGATCAGACAATATTTGAATAAATAAGGGTCATCCCAATAAAAGTTCTTCACTTCATTCAAGAACTTTCTTTTATCTTGGGTGCTCCAATGAGCTGGCAAATGTCCTGAAACAAGAAAATTAACAATATTAGTAAACCAAGGCATTGTAGCAACATAAAGTAAATATTCATCAAGAAAGTAATCATTGATTTGTGTGATGTCAGATATGGAATCTATTGTCAATCTTGACAAATGATCTGCGACAACATTTTAGGTGCCTTTCTTGTCTTTGATTGTGATATCAAATTCTTAAAGTAACAAAATCCATCGTGCCAATCTAGCCTTAGAATCTTTTTTTGAAAGAAGATATTTCAAAGCTGCATGATCACTAAAAACAACAACAGGTGAGCCAATAAGATAAGATTTGAACTTGTCACATGCAAATACTACTGCAAGTAATTCCTTTTCAGTGGTAATGTAATTCATTTAAGCACTATTTAAAGTTTTACTTGGATAGTAAATCACATAGGGTTTCTTATATTTTCTTTATCCTAAGACAGCACCTACGGCATAATCACTAGCATCACACATTATTTCAAAATGTAATGACCAATCAGGAGGTTGAATGACAGGAGCAGAAGTAAGCAAGTTTTTAAGTTTAACAAAGGCTTCTTCACATTGTTTAGTCCATTTAAAAACATTTTCCTTTGTTAGAAGGTTACACAATGGCTTAGATATGACACTAAAATCTTTGATGAACCTTCTATAAAAACCAGCATGTCCTAAGAATGATCTAACATCTGTAATAGATTTTGGTGTTGACAAGTTGTCAATTAACTCGATTTTAGATTTGTCAACCTCAATTCCTTTCGATGAAATAATGTGACCAAGTACAATGCCGTTTGTTATCATAAAATGACATTTTTCCCAATTCAGCACAAGATTCTTCTCTTCACTTCTGCTCAAAACCTTTTCTAAGTTAGTCAAACAATCATCAAATGAATCGCCAAAAACAGAAAAATCATCCATAAAAATTTCAAGAAAATGTTCAACCATATCAATAAATATGTTAAGCATGCATCTTTGAAACGTGGCTGGTGCATTACATAATCCAAAAAGCATCCTTCTATATGCAAAAGTTCCAAATGGACATGTAAAAGTAGTCTTCTCTTGATCTTCCAATGCAATTTCAATTTGGTTGTAACTTGAATAGCCATCTAGGAAACAATAAAATTCATGACCTGCAACTCTTTCTAGGATTTGATCCATGAAAGGTAAAGGGAAATGATCTTTTCTAGTCATTGAATTAAGTTTCCTATAGTCAATGCACATGCGCCAACCAGTAATATTCCTAATTGGAATTAAATCATTTTTCTCATTTGTTATCACTGTGACTCCAGACTTCTTGGATACAACTTGGGTAGGACTTACCAATTTGCTGTCAGAAATAGGATAAATGATTCCATTATCTAAAAGCTTAATGACTTCATTCCTCACTACTTCTTTCATATTAGGATTAAGCCTTCGTTTCATTTCTCTATAGGGTTTAGCATTTTCCTCCAAATAAATCTTGTATGTGCAAATCAAAGGACTAATTCCTTTTATGTCAGCTATGGTCCATCCTAATGCATTTTTGTGTATTTTTAGAGTTTGTAATAACTTACCTTCTTGATGTGCATTAAGTTTGGAAAAGATTATTATCGAAAAATTTTCATTTTCTCCCAAAAATGAGTATTTGAGATTGAATGGTAACGACTTCAAATCAGGTTTTGGTGGTTGAACACTTGAAGGTATAGACTCAATTGATCGTGGTGGCAATTCTTCAATTTGTGGTCTCCAATTACTTGCCTTTGATTCTTCCTGAAAATAAACCATTTGCAAATTCTCATATTCATTAAACTCAATTTCACTGGAAATAGTTTCAAATTGATCATGAACTAATTTTTCTATAAAGTCCACTTCCTGTAAATCATTATTATCTCCAGGTTACTTGCAAATGTTGAAAATATTCATCTCCAATGTCATGTTTCCAAATGATAACTTCATCAGTCCATTCCTACAATTAATCAATACATTAGAAGTTGTAAGAAACGAAGGTCCTAAAATAACAGGAATTGAATTACATGCTTCAATAGGTTGTGTATCCAAGACAATAAAATCCATAGGATAAATGAATTTATCAACTTGTACTAACACATTTTCAATTATTCCTCTAGGCACTTTTACAGATCTATCAGCAAGTAAAAGAGTTACAGAAGTTGGTTTTAACTCACCTAGATTAAGACTCTGAAAGACTGAATATGGAAGTAAATTCACACTAGCTCCAAGATCAAGTAAAGCTCTTTTAATTTTATGTTCTCCAATAAAGCAAGAAATTATAGGACAACCAAGGTCTTTATATTTCAAAGCATTATTGTTCTGAAGAATGGCACTTACTTGTTCGGCTAAAAAGGCTTTCTTTTTCACATTCAGTTTTCTCTTCACAATGCACATATCTTTTAAAAATTTAGCATAAGAAGGTACCTGTTTAATATCGTCTAACAAAGGTATATTGATCCTTACCTGTTTGAAAGTTTCAAAGATTTCAGAGTTGTGATTAACTTTCCTTTTGTTTGGTCATGGCATGAGGAAATGGAAGTGCTGGCGGGGAATCAGTCTTTTCTTTGCAATGTTCAAATTCAACCCCTTCCTTACCCTCGGAGATTAACTCATCATCTTTCTCACAAGGTTCAAGAGTGGGTTTTTCCAATAACCTTACCACTGCGAAGAGTGATGACTGACTTGACTTGATCCATGTGTTGGCTTCCAGAACTACTTGCATTTACATTGTATTGCCCCTTGGGATTTTGATTTAGTTGAGATGGAAACTTACCTTTTTCTTGAAAACTGAGAGCATATGTGAATTTTGCAAGAGCATCTTTTAGATCTGCCATGGTTTGGGCATTTTAAGTGTTGATTGTCTCCTGCTTTTTAATGAATACATGCAATGTTTCCTCAAGATTTCTTTTAAGAGGTGGAGCATAAGGAGGTGTATATCCATGAGAATTTTGGAAATTATGGTGTGCTTGAAACGATGGCTGTGAAGTTTGTGCATTATTATTACCACTCTTCCAACTGAAATTTGGGTGATTTCTCCAACCACGGTTGTATGTTTGTGAGTACGGGTTATGATTGGGCCTTTGGAAACTGTTTAAAGCATGGGCTTGTTCATGGAGGCATTCCTTGAAAGAAGGCAAAGTTGGGCAGTCATTGGATGCATGTTCATTCGTTTCACATATTTGACACACAATATCTTGAACGGATTTTAATTGACCACTCTTTTTAAATTCAAGTGCCTCGACTTTTCTAGCTAAAGAAGCAAATTTAGCTTAGAGGTCATGATCTTCCCTAAGGTTGTATATACCTCCACTAGATGTATGAGGTTGAGTCTTACCTGGTGCCTCATAAGTATCTATAGTGGCCCAATTTTAAGCATTTTCAACTAGCAAGTCTAGGTAATCCATTGCTTTATTAGGGTCTTTATTTTCAAAAGTTTCATTGCACATCAATTCCACCATTTATCTATCTTTAGGTATTAACCCTTCATAAAAATGTGAAACCAATCTCCATGTTTCAAAACCATGATGAAGGCAAGTATGAAGCAAGTCTCTATACATATCCCAACATTGGTAAAATGTTTCTCTTAGTTTTTGAGTGAAAGTGGTGATTTGTCTTTTGAAAGAGTTTGTTCTGTGAGATGGAAAAAACTTCTTTAAAAATTGTTGTGCATTTCATCCCAAGCATGAATGGATCCTGACCTAAGATTTTGTAACCATGTTTTAGCTTTATCTTTTAATGAAAAAGGAAAAAGCTTTAATCTGATGGTGTTCATGCTACAATTTAAGTCATTCTAAGTGTTACAGACTGCTTCAAATTCTCTCAAATGCAAGTATGGATTTTCTAGATCTAAGCCATGAAAAGAAGGTAAAAGTTGAATAATATCTGGCTTAAAATTAAAGTGAGATGCATCAAGAGGGAAAAATATACATGAGGGTGCACTTGTTCTTGTTGGTTTCATGTGGTCTCTTAGTGTTCTAACTCGATTATTCTCATTATTCTCATTATGAAGTGATTGATTATCTTCTTCGGCCATATTTTTTGAAAATGATGAGGAAATCCTACAAATTTTACCACTACGTGATCAAACTCTTATGCACGTGTAAGAAGAGAATAAAAGGAAGAAGAAAACAAAACAAAAGGAAACAAAACAAAAGAAACAAAAGTTAGATACAAGAAAAGTGAAAAGTGAAAATAAAATAAATATTATAATTTATACAAGAATTTACCTCCACGGCAGCGGCGCCAAAAACTTGACACGATCAAAGAGTTGATGTCTTATCCCAAGTGCAGGAGTGTCAAAGTAATAAATAATCCGGCAAGACCAGAGTCGAACCATAGGGAGGTAAACTATAATAATAATAATAATAATAATAATAATAATAATAATAACAACAACAACAACAACAACAACAACAACAATGATGATGATGATGATGATGGTAGTGGGTTAAAGAGGACTTTGAGATGTAAGATAAATGTGAATATTAAACAATGATAAAAACAAATTTCAAGGTTAGAGGATCCACTAATAGTATTAGAAATAAGTAAAGTATAAACTCTTTATAAATTATCAACATGATTATATTAATCATCTTATTTATGTAACACCATACTTATAAATTTTATCAGGTATTCATGATGCTAACTTATGTTCACAACAAATCAAATTCCTTTCATAACAACGATGTCGGCCGAAGACTATGAAGGATCAAGTATTTGATGTACCAAGTGTTATACAACACAAATCTAGATTAACCATTTAACAAGCAAGGTATTAAGAATTAATAAGATAAAAATGATAAGACATGTTAATAGCAAACTTTCTTGGATATAAACATTAAAGTCCATGTTGAGTTTATATTATACATATTCTAACACCATTAGTAAAACCTTTTCACCTTGAGATAATTAACTTAGCTAGACATTATGAAGAAGAAAAATATAAATAAACAATATAAGAACATAAATATGATATAAGCTAACTAAGTATAGTAAAGGAAATGAAAAGCATAAATAAGAGATTAAAGAAAATATAACGTGGAACAAAACTTGAACATTACAGATAAAGAGAGCAAGAGCAAGATCTTGATCTAAAGAACCAAGATTCCTAAATGAATGACAAATGCCTCCTTTTATAGGCTAAAATTCAGAACTATTCATTTGGTAATTGATTATTGATGTAGTGGTCAACTATTGATTTGGTGGACTTGGTAGACAACAACACTCAAGCATTTTGGCTAGATGAAATGACATTGATGCAATCAGAATTTGGCAAAGTATTCCTTATAACAGTTGTTGGCAATCATCTTATCTTTCCACTCATACAATTTCAGAGCATTTGGATCACTAGAGCTCGAGATATGGCTAAAATACTGAGTAGTGCTGCTGGTGGATGTGGTGGATAGCCCTCAAGCTCTTGTCTGGATGAAATGTCACTGTTACCATCAGAATTTGAGCAGGTCTTCTTCATGACAGTTGTTGGAAATTGTCATTTCCTTCCACCCACCAAATTTCATGTCATTTGACCTTCTAGAACTCCAGATATGGGTAAAATCCTAAGTAGTGTTTGGGTTGGATTGCAGGACAGATTCTGACTTCTCTTTTGTGGTCAAACTTTGAATTTAAAAATTGCAGATTTGGGTCTTACACTATTATGAACATTGTAGGTCTATTTCTTAGCTTTCTATCCATATAAATCAAACTGAAATCCAAGATCTATAGCTCCAGATATGACCCAATAACTTAACAGTGTTTCAATTTGAATTGAATCGACATCTCCTTTCCAAGCTTAGCCTTTTCTTTGTCCTTTCACTTTCAATAGTTAATCACATCAATCAATCCTTTAAATTGTGAGATATATCTGCATTTAAAATGAGCATTTACCATAAATTAAAGCTATCTTATATTATCAGACATGTTATTATAAAACATACTTTAGTTAAGGAGTTATTGATACTTCAAATGCAAAATGATAATATAAAACCTTGACAAAAATGCACTTTTAAATACTAATCACTATACATCAAGAGCAAATTAACCCCTATAAAAAATACATTTCGATATTTGTGTTCCTATCAAACCATGTTCTTTCAGTAAAAATCTGTATTTTCTACTTTTTATTGATGATTATAATAGAAAAACTTGAGTAAATTTCTTAAAAGAAAAGTCTAATGTGTTTAGTTGTTTTAAGAAGTTTAAGGCCTTTGTTAAAAAAAAAAAGTGATTATTCTATAAAACCACTTAAGACGGATAGGGGAGTGAATTTTTTCTAATAATTTTAATGAGTTTTGTGAAAATCATAGCATAAAAAGACTCCTAACGATGCTTAGATCCCCACAACAAAATGACATGGTGGAGAAAAAGAATAGAAACATCTTCAACATGGCAAGAAACATGCTCAAAATCAAGAATATGCCTAAATAGTTTTAGGTCAAAGCTATAAATTGTTCTATTTACTTGTCAAATAGGTGTTCCATTAAAAGCTTGAATGACACGACTCCATAAAAAGCATGAAGATGAACAAGTAAGGACCAAGCTAGATGACAAGAGCAAAAAGATTATATTTATGAGCTATGATCAAATACATTACAAAACGCAAAGTTAATAAATTTAGTCATGCTTATGACCTTAGTCATGAGTTGGGCAGGATAACCCAATTAGACCCAAGTCAATTCAAATTGTCATTGTTTCAATATTTGTTTCTAAAAAAAAAACATGTTAAACCGACATCTTTTAAGAAAAAACTTAAATGTCAAACCGAGTTTTAACTAGGTTGATCCAATTATGAGTGCACCTACTAGATCAACCGAGTTACACCAAGTCAACTCTCACATGATTTATATGAAACCCGGTCTGTGCCATTCAATAGAACACTGTTATCATAACCTAATTTTTATCCCCTTAAAAAAATAATTTTCATCATAATATTTAGTAGATAAAATTCAATAGATTTTCAAGAAAAAGACAATTGTTGAAAACTACTCATAATACAAAAAAAATCATAAAAAATGAAAGAAAGAAAAAAGAAAAATACAATTAGAGATAAAATCAAACAAATAATTAATTTTTCAGAAAACAAGGACTGGGCTAAAACAATTATAAAAGGTCAGAGATAATTTTGAGAAATAATGATGGATTTGAATGAAAGAAAATTGAAGAAAAATGTTAAAATTGACCGAGTTTGCATAAATTAAAAGACTAAAGACCAAGATAAAAGATACGGAAAAGTTTGAAAATCTTATTAATTCAAACAATGGCTTAATTGAAGAAATTTTGATATTTAATGTTAATTTAACCAAAAATAAAAGAATTAAAGAATCAAGAACCAAAATGTTTAGGATGCTTTAATAGTAGTTCGAATGCTACAACAACACTCCCAGATGGTAAAATCAATTTTGGTTTTGAAAAAAAAAACCAGCAAAAATCAATCATGAAACATCCTTAGCCATTCTTGTTATGAAAACCATAAAAAAGATGTGTTTAAAGTTTTTTTGTTTGTATTTAACCAAGCTTGGTTATTATGAGTTAATAATGAAGATATTTTTATGTTTTTATTGATGCAAGAATTAATAAATAAAGTGCATTACATTTCATACTAAACTAAATAATTCTTTTGGAAGCAAGTTATGATTTTTAAATGGTGGAAGTTAACCCATTCTAAGCATAAAATAATATTATTGTTTTTATCCATGAGAAAATATAGTATGAAAAGTTTCTTTTCTTTATTGGAACAAGGTTGCATATAAAATATTATGTGTAAGGCTACTTTTTAATCCTAAAAATATCAATTTTCTAGGTTTCCAACCTGTTGTTTAGGTTAGAAAGCATGTGTCATATGATTTGGAGAATATAACAACTTATAGTTATTATAATTTAAGTTTTTTTTATTATTATTCTTTTGATACCATGTTTAACTTGGAATTATATATTTTGAAGATTTATATTTCATCTCCCTAGGGTTTTTTTTTTTTTTATGGTGCATGCTCTCTTTGCTTAACATCCTTGATTATAATAAACATGAAGAATTATGGACTATATACATGTTTGGTTATTTAAATGATACATGAATGAATAATAAGAAGCTTAAAACCTTTTCTTATAGGGTTAGGTTCGTTTATCTAGGGTTTGTTGATTAGGAAAGAATTAACTTGACTAAGATTGTATACATTACGTTAATTTTAAATTAATTTTTTTGTTTTAAAAGAAAAAAAAATCAACAAAATCGTTTATTTTTAAAGATTAATATACGTCAAATTTATCGACGAGTCTCCTATTTATAGGGACTAATATTATTTTTAAAAATAAATCATGAATAAGTTTAGAAATATATCTAGGTAATTAATAACATGTATAGAATAAATTTATAAAAAAAACATATAGTAAAGATAACTTTTTTTTTTCATTTGAAAGGATATGTTATATAACATTATTTTATATAACATTTATGATGGAATCACATACCAGAGCAGGCATAAAAGAAAGTAAAAATAACCATCATAATATTCCATTACTAATTATTTGTCCATTGCATAGAGAAATAACATAATATTAATGGGTAGAGATAACATATATAGTAGTGGATAACATATATATATGTATATATAGTTTGCAATATCATGGAGGTGATATGCAATATCTAAGCCCTTTCAGGCATCTATAATTAAAGCAAGGCTAGCAACATAAGACAGCTAAATATCCATTAGAATTTTAATGGAGTCTTGATGACCAGAGGTTTGAACCCATGTTGGATACTTGCTTGCCAAACTTTGTCAATGTCAGCCATGGTAGAACCGCATTCATGCTCGTCCCATCCTTCCAAGGCATGCACTATTCCAGCCACACGCCATGCGCTCATCACTCTTCTTGGCAGCCAATTCTGTCATCAAGTATTTTGCAATACAAATTAATTATCTGTACTAAAATAAGAAAATAATGCAAATAATACTTTAAATTTCAACAATATTTGACTAATTAATTACCTCGCAAGAGTCCACGTTTTCAAGAGATGCAGGGGCTGCCATTGCTGGTATGCTGTGATAGAAGCAATCCTTGCGCAATTTCTTTGGGGGAAATTGCGAGAAGGGAATAAATAATGTTCCTTCTGCTGCCTTCTTCTGGTCCTCTTCTTTCAATCCATCCCCAACTAACCACGTCTACACAACAAAGTTTATTATGATGTTAGAAATGTCAATATATCTATATATATATATATATATATATATATATATATATATATATATATATATATGCGCGCTACTTGAATAATTAAAGTTGTAATTTTATTTTATTTTTGACAAAAAAAAATGATTTATAATTCCTTGGTAGCTAAAGAAAGCATATCTGTAGGTATAGCGTACCTTTATTGAATAACTCTTTGAAAGAATAAGATTGTTCTGATCAGATGTGATGCCGAAGGATTTTTTAAGCTTCTGGTAATCATCCTCACATGGAACAACTACCTAAAAAATCAGTGAAAATTATCGTAATAATTAGGAATTAGAAATTAAAACATGGCCATAAATTAAATTTGCCTATACAATCAATTTGAATAAATTACTGTCAAATTGAAGCTAGTGACAACCTGTGCCTATTTGCCTAGTAGACAACAACAATACCTGGATTCCCCTCTGGCAGAGATTTAAAGCAACAGCATAGGCAACCTTAGAGAGATTGCCTCTATGAAGCACTTGTGTTGTTCCTTTAGGTATGCTATTCAGCACTGCAGCAACGGCTAGGCTGCTTCCATCCACCACCTTCGTTTTGAGCCTGGGATGCCTTTGCACATAAAGTTCACCATACCTATTAAGCTCCTCTCCCTGCATAATTTATGTTTGAACATGATGAAGATACAAATTAACAAACATTTGATTGTCAAATGTCATTAGTTTTATCTGTTGATCTATGATGTATCGTATCCATGAAATATGGGAAATTGAAAAGAAGAAAAAAAACCTATCAACTCAACTACGTTGCATCTTGTAATGACCGTTCTTAAGTAACCGGCCACCACTGTTTTTTTTTTTTTTTCTAGAATGCATTATATTTTAGCCGTGAAGTGCTTGCCTGATTCAAGAGACCGAGACTTAACACTTTAACACCTTTTTCCTCAGCTTTAAGTACAGCTTCTTCAATCAAGGTATTTATGGATACTTTTTGCCATCGCAAGTTGTACTGCCAAAAATTAGATAAGCAAATTAAGGAGAACATATTAAACTGAACGCCCTTGATTAATCTGAGTTTGTGGCAGATAATGGCAGATAAAATACGATAATGACAAAGAAATGGCCTTCTTAATTACTTGAATATTGTATTTTGGTAAGGTCCATGTCTGTAATCTGAGTTTGTGGAAGCGATTCCTCTCGACAACAAAAGTGCGTCCATAAGTCCAAGTTAACATCATGGTCCACAAGGTCACCGGCCACATTAACCATAGATACCACTTCGATTCTTGAGGGGTGGAAGCCAAGCAGGCAAGTCCAAGCCGTAAATGATAGATGGAATCTGGTGTGGTAAGATGAGTTAGATGCACTACATCAGGGGCTTCCTCGGGTCTCTTGAGCGAATCTTCATAGAGGGTAACAGAAGACGTGTCCATTGTGCCATAGATGTAATCATAGATGGGCATGAATAGTGAGTAATTGGTTCTGAATTGAGTGTGGTGAAGAGAGTGGTACCTGCAGCCATATGATCAAGTGTTAATTAGCCCATCATGGAGGGAGTAACTAGTTCTAAACTGGCTTTCGTGAAGAGAGTTGGAACTGCTTGCGGCTGCATCAAATGATAAATCATGAATTCACGCATATCAGATATTGTTTTGAACACTGATTAATAGACAGCGCAATAGTGGAAAATTAAGGTGAAACGGACGCGTCAAAGCTATTAAAATACAGTATAAAATCACAAAACGATACTATATATGGAATTATATAAGCAGTGTTTTTTCCATAGACGACGGTATATTCTTATAATCTTCTCTTTTTTAATTTTTTGTAAAATTTGGTGAATCATTTTCCTACTTTTTGTTCATAAGTTTGGAACAAATCCCATTAATAAAACGAAGAGGAGACTGGTGAGAGTTAATGATTGAAAATGCAAAAAATCAACTGAGATACATCTAGACTTACGATGGGGTGTACATGAGGTACTTGAGAGGGGGGAAAATGATGAAGAGCCATCTGGGAATGAGTTCAAAGTTGCAGTGACCCATGTTGTTCATCAAGTCGATGTAAGTGACATAACCAGCAAAGGATGTTAAAGAGGCTGTCCCCGTCACAATAGTCGTTATCAAAGGTATTGCGAATAGCATGGAGTAGGATATGTGCTCGGCGAATGGATGAATCACAGCTGCGATGCAGATTTCCAGAAAGAAAATGTCAAATAATTACACTTACTGTATATCATCATCATGTATTGCTAATATTAATGGAGAATGGTATACGTGCCCCTCAATCACACACAAGATTTTTCTTCCGTTATTATAAAATTACTCGAACGTAAAACCTTCTATGAAGATCAATTAAACTAAGTTTATCAACGATCACACAAGATTATTAATAATTCAAATGCACACCATATATAAATGTGTGTCATTCTTTTTAAGAAGTACTTAAGATATTAATTATTCACTTTGAAATTCTTAAAGAACTTGTAAACCTCCAACACCATATATACATGGGGGCCGGGGGGTGTTCGGAGGGAGACTTACAAGTAATGGGCTCTGTGACAATGGAGGAATGGTGATGGGAATGATAGCGAGAGTAGAGATAGTGGTGATGAAGAAGTCGATGAAGCCAATAATACAGAAATTCCACCGGACCCATATGAATCAGAGCTGTTAGAATTACACCATCTAACCTCCACATGGGGAGATAGCTAGCTCCTGGAATTATTTTGCTACTAACGTAGAATAAAATTCCATTGAACAATATTTGGTCATCCCTGCAGATATCCAACCAGAAAATCCAAGTATCAAAAAACTCAGCACTAGAGTGGAAATTAATGCAAGAAATTATTGAAAAAGTATATATATATATATATATTTGATTATACAAATACCAGTTGCTTTCTCTATCAACTTGGTCAAATTCAATGCCTTTGTCAATAATCCTGTTATTTCCTTTGGCTGTTCTGTAACGGGACAGGCTGATCCATAACTGGTTGTGAAGCACTCTCCACAACAGAATTGGGAAAATGAGAAAGCTTGAGAGATCTTTTTCATCTTTAACCATGAACGCGTAGATGTTGTGAATGACACAAGGAGCCAATATTACATGCTGCAATATTTAAACACACAAACAAACAAAGATATATAGTTAATATATATTATTGTTTTTGGGTTATGATATATATATTAACGTTGTTTGCACGAAAACGAGTTACTCTACGTGTGTTATCAGACAACGAGAAAAAAAGGAGCGAGAGAGAGAGAGATGGGAGGGATTTCCATAAGACCTTAAAGCTTCCAAGAGGTTTCCATGGCCAGTCTGTGAGAATTCCAGGCCGAGAAGCCATCACTTCACTGCTACTAATCTTTGTTTCCTCACTTGTAATGAAGACGTGCCTTTGCATATATAGACGATGAATAATGTTTTTTTAATAACAGTACTGCCGCTCGATCAAGTTAGAGCTGAGTAAATTATAAATTAATCCTTTTAATTTTGGAAAATAAATGAATTAGTCCTCTTCTTAAAAAAAAACTATTTTTAGTTTTTTTATCTGTTTTATGTTATTTTCTAAATTAGTTTTTTAATAAAAAAATAAATAGATAGATATTATGGAAAGATTGATGAGAAAAGTAGATATTTTTTAAATAAATTAATATGAAATTAAGCATGATTAACAATGATAAGTGATTAAATAATTAAAAAAGAGAGAGATTACTTAATTTGTTTCTTCAAAATATAGGGAATAATTTATAATTTACTTAGTTAGAGCCGGAAGGGGTTTTTTTGTGTTTTTTTTTTTTTTTTTTAATGTGTAAGGCTTCGATTGTGTACGTACCTTGTCCAACAACTATCTTGATGAATGAGAAGGTGCCATCTAGCAAAAAAAAAACTTTATTGTAATGCACAACTGTACAATTATATTTTGCACGGCTCTCCTAAAGCAAAATAGATTGGTCACCTATATTTGTAAAACCACGCATGTTTCAATTTATAAGCTCATTGGTACAAGTTCCTCAATTGAAAGCTTGGGGTTTTTTTTTTCATTTCAATCATGAATTATACTATATTTTAAAAGATATAAAAAAATATTATATATTTATTGTGGATATAAACTCATTACACTATAGATCACACTGAAAACATAGAGTGTTTATATTGTGGACGACACTGTAACGCTATGAGGGCGTTACCTTTACTGTTTTTAGTCAAAAAGTGATGTTGGGGCCGTTGTTTTTTCTGTTTTCCGTGTCAAAAACTGTTGAGTCTAGCTTGACAGACAGACTCAAATCGCTCTCAAAAGGTGTTGGGTCTAACTTGGAAGCCAAACCTAAATTGCTCTCAAAATGTGTTGGATCTATCTTCACAGCCAGCAAAGATGATAGAAAGAGAGGGTCTATCACAAATAAATCAATAATTTAAACCAAAATATATTAATACATGGGGTTCACAATCAAGCCATGAAAATAAAAATTAATTCATATTATTATGTTGCACATACAGGTAATAAAACTATGCTAACATAATATTATTAGGTCATGCTAGTAACAGGACCCAAAAGGATAGTGTTGGGCCTTGTTGCCTAGCGAGATTCAGTGGCGTTGGGCCTTTTTGTAAATATGTTTTTTCTTCTACCTAGGAACCCTTTTTTTTCATATTTTTCAGTTGGTTACTAACTCATTTCAAAATTTACTATATAAATATAGAAAAATATTTTATTTTTTCAATGTAAGATTTAAAGTCATTTAGTAAATACACTCTATGTTCAACTAGAAAAAAGTTATATTTTTTCAATGTGGAAAAATAATTAATTTTATATAGATTAAATGTTTTTTTGAATATTGATTTTTTTATAAGGTTTTTCATATATGCAGCCTTACATTGTTTTTTTTTTTAATTATTGTTCAATAAATTTTATGTATTATGTGCAGCCTTGCATTTTTTATCTATAATTATTATTCAATAAATTTTATATATGTGTCGGTTTCTATTATAAATTTTATATGTTTTTATATTATAAATTCCTCTTGATAGAGGAATTTATTAAACATGGTTGCTAGATCCAAGTTGTTTGGGTCTGACATGCTTACTAAACTCATCTTGGTTGGGACTAGCATCTGGCATGTTTCTCAGACTCTAGCAAGGTGGATCTGGCTTGCTTGCTAGACCTAACTAACATTTTTATATATATTTTTTTAGTTTTTTTAGTTTTTGAAAAAATAATTTATTATTTGTATATATTTTTTCAAATAAATATTTGGATTATGTTTATGTAGGTATGATTCATCTGTGATTTTTTCTTAATTTTATATAGATTAAATGTTTTTTTGAATATTTATTTTTTTATAAGATTTTTCACATGCATTCTTGCATTGTTATTTTTAAATTATTGTTCAATAATTTTTATGTATTATGTTCAGCCTTGCATTATTTATATATTTTTAAATTATTGTTCAATAAATTTTATGTGTATGTCGGTTTCTATTACAAATTTTATATCTTTTTATATTACATATTCATTTTGATAGAGGAATTTATGAAACATGGTTACTAGACCCAACTTGGTTGGGTCGGGCGTCTGGCTCGCTTGCCAGGCCCAACCAACATGGGTCTGGCATGCTTGTCAGTGTCTAGCATTGTTGTTAGACCCAAACGCCTTGGGTCTAGCATGGTTTCTAGACCCATGTCGCTACCAGACCCAAGGCATTTGGGTTTGGCATCCTTATCAGACCTGCTCTTTGAGGTTTATCTTAGGCAACACATTTATCTTGCAGCCCTACCCAAACAATTCTAAGTAAATCCTTTGCCTCTTTTTCTTTTACTTTTAAACTAAAAAAAAAAGGTAAATTTCTTGCCCAGGGTAGAGAATGGGGTGAAGGAAGTTTCGAGACATGATATTTTTCTCTTATTCTTTTCGGCTCCACAATATAGACATTGGGTTATTTTAGGATAAATATTATATATACCTCTAATAATTTTATATCCAAATTATTTTTATATCAATCTCATCATTAAGCTATGCTACAATAGTTGAAACATTTAAACTTTCTATATAGTTGTAAAAAAATTTATTTGATCCCTAATTCTTTGATAACTCTTAATTTCTTGATTATAGCCCCTAATTCTTGAATGATTCTTCAATTTAGTCTCAAATTTCATACAACTCAAGCCTAATTGAGGCTCAACCACGAAGAAAAGATGGGAAGAGAAATGAATGAGACAAATTGTCATACCAGGTTAGCTCATTGTGTTCATGTCATGACCCGAGCTATAAATTTAATAGGTTAATCCGGGTTGACCAGGATCGATCCAATATGGCATTATCTTTTTGTTTCAATCTCTAACTTTTTGTTTTTTTTTATCCTTTGGTGATTAACTATTTCACTTGATTAAGTTAGGCAAATGTTAGAACAATGACGACTTGAAAATGTTTTGAGAGTCTAATTGAGTTTTAACAATAACTTGGTCAAATGAGTCACGCTGAGTCAACTCTAACATGGTTGAAGTTAAAACCTAGACCATATAAGGAACTATAATACGATGAAGTGCTAGATAAATAAAAAGCACATGAACTGTGTTAATAAGTTAGTTTTTTTTTCTTCAAATTATATTTTCCTTTTTTTCAAAAATAATATTAGCATGAAATTAAATAAATATGTTAAATAGCATGACACATCATGTAATTTCTTTTTGTTTTTCTTTGTTATTAATAATTCTTTATTTATTTATTAATACATGTAATGGTAAATTAGTTTTATTGATCGAGCAAACTTTGAATGTGCATTTGAGATTTTTCATCGCCTTGTGAGGTCCAGGTGCCTAGATCTGATATTATCGTCAGATTCAGGCGCTCTTATATGAATCTGATATATTTGCTAGATTTAAATAACTTGGATCTGGTATAGTTGTCAAATCTAAAATATCTAGATTTTCTAATTACTCAAATTCACATTAACGTGGATCTGACACTTTCAACTGCCATTACAATATCTATCTATATTATTTATTAATCAGTCATCAACAACACTCGTATCATCTCTTTATTACTTATTGAATCTGGTATGGTTATCAAATCTAAAATATCTAAATTTTTTAATTATTCAAATTCATATTAACATGGATCTGAAACTTTTAACTGTGACTACAACATCTATTTGTATTATTTATTAATCAGCCATCATCAACACTCGAATCATCTCTCTATTGCTTATTGAATCCCCTCACCGAATTAATATCTCCATTAATTTTTCTTGACAACCTAGGTTGGTAGTATTAATTAAGATAATAAATTTCGAGCAACATCATCTTTTGGCGACCCTCATCTGGTACAACGGCTTCAGGAAAATAGGAGGCCAAAAAGCTCACGCAAAAGGACATTTTCTCAGTTCCTACAAAGACGAGCACGTGCTACTGCCCTGTCATCTCTTTTACATGGTCCCACCTATGCTGGGATTATAGGTGTTTGAATTAATTTTTAAATAATTTTTCATACTCATATTAATAATATTTTTTTATTTTAAAAAAATTATTTTTAATATTAATACATTAAAATAATTTAAAATATATAAATTATATTAAATTTTAATTAAAAAAATTAATTTTTTTAAAAACATGAATTACACTGCATTCCCATTCCCAAAAGGTTGAGCATATCGTGGAAATTCCCAAAAGGTTGAGCATATCGTGGAACTGTGTTTACTCTCCTGCTGGCTTGAAATGATTTTTCTGGATGAGCATCTCATATGCATTAAATTTGTGGATTTCGTTATAAATCTAATAGTTTGTCTTTTGGTAAGTAAATTCTGTAAAATACTTACATAAAAATAGCATTATTTATTATAGAAATGTGATGTAAATGTCATTGGTTCAGTTATGTTAATGGGTTCGTGAAAAACTCTAACAATTTTTTATTTTTTTTAATTTCGAAGAACTAGAAAGTGAGAAGATTGGACTTAAGTCGCATGTATATAAAATTATTATAAAAAGTGATATGAACATTTTTATATAGGATTTTTATTTTTATTTTTATTTTTATTTTTTAAAAGTAAATTTTAAAAAATAATTAATAGGATATCACTAATTATTTATTAAGCATAAAAAAAATTATTTTTGAAATCTTAAATTTATATTGATATGGAAAAAAATGAAGCTTAAAAAATTATGCTGTGTTTATTTAATCTTAAATTTTTTAAAAAATAAAGAGATCACATTAAAAGTTTTAAGTAATTAGATTATGAAAAAAAAATTTGTTTTTTGAACACATCAAGAGCACTAAAAAATTAATAATATTAACCATCTAGTAGGTGGTCCAGTAGTAAAAACTTGAGACTAAAGTGTGTTTGATATTGTGATAGCTTTTGTGGTTGTGATTTGATAAAAGTTGTGTTATAAAAATTACTTTTAGTTGAGGTTGATTTGATATTTATATATGTTTGGTTAAAACTGTGGTTAAAATTGAGGTTGAACAAAAAATAGTTTAATGTGTTTGATTAAGAATGCTTTTTAAATTTAGGTTATATATATATATATATATATATATATATATATATATATATAGGTTTTAAATTTAAATATTGTAAATTTAATTACCACTATTACATCATGAAATAAATAATACTTTATATAAAATATTTTTTATTATTCCATTAAAATATCTACAATTTCATTACGTATAAAATTCATCCGATAAGAAATATAGTTTTCATGATTTTTTTAGTGTGCAATAAAATTAGATAAAATATTATCAGGAATAAAATTGAGATTATAGCGAGTGAACAGTGAACAGTGAATTCATAATTCATTGCACTATTTAATTCACTCGCCTGTTCACTTAAAAAAGTAAACAGTGAAGAAGAAAAGCAAACACAACTGTTCATGTGAACAGTGCGAATGAAAATTCAGTCGCACTATTCACTTAAAAAAGTAAACAGTAAAGAAGAAAAGCAAAAAAATTGTTCACGTGAACAGTGCGAGTGAAAATTCAGTCGCACTATTCACTTAAAAAAATAAACAGTAAAGAAGAAAAGCAAAAAAAAATTGTTCACGTGAACAGTACGAGTGAATTAAAATTCAGCCGCACTGTTCACTTAAAAAAGTAAACAATGAAGAAGAAAAGTTAAAAATAATTGTTCATGTGAACAGTGCATTTTTAATTTTAGTGCATTTTTAATTTTACCAAATATTTGTTTTGTTGTGGTTACTTCCAACACAGAAGCAACCAAGCAACCAAACAACCACTAAGGGGTTTGTTTCCCCTGTGATCTTAGGTTCGAGCCTTGTGGTTGTTAATATAATGGTCATTGGAGGCTTACATAGTCGTTAATTTTAGGGCCCGTGGGATTAGTCGAGGTACACGCAAGCTGACCTAGACACAACATTAATAATAATAATAATAAAATCTAATAATATTGTAACATTAAAGCATACGTTTCAGTAATTAGTATTGTAAAACTGGAAGTAATTATTAACAATTAATAACGGCACTGCATATGCGAGCAGGCTGTCGCTTCTCATTTTAATTATTTCATCAGAAATAACATGTGCCAATAAATGTGAGGGTGCTTTTTTCTGCTAGCTGCGGCAAGGTTTGTTGCCGACAGTGATTTTGTTTTCTTTTTCTTTTTTTTTCCTCATCTTACACTGTTATTCAAAAATTTTAGAATTGTCGTTGCCCGGATTTTAAGTTTGGTTTTTATTTTTGTTTTTAGCTCTTTTATAAAATCTTGATTTATTTTAAATTTTATTATTTAATTTTAATTTATGATATGTTATTTTTTTCAATTTAATCCTTATTTTTTTAATTATTTTTTTCAAGTACTTTTGTTAAATTGATTTTTTTTTAGGTTTACTTCAATCAAAAATTTAATTTAATTTTTACTTTAATTTTAATCCTAATTATTTTGATTGTTTTTTTATCCTTTTGTTAAATTGATTTTTCTTTTTAATTTTATCCTTCAATCAAAAATAAAATTTATTCTTTATTTCAATTTTGATCACCATTCTTTTAATTGTAACCTTTTATTTTGGATTCCTTTGTATAATTAAAATTTCTTTTCTAATTACATCTTTCAAAATTTGATTTATTGGAATTGAGTTTTGTGGTTTTTAGATTGGGTGCTCGGGTTTTCTCTACTTATTTTATTTTCGACATTGGTTTCTTTAGAAAGACTTGCTTTGTGATTTTTTTTGTTTTCTTTTCTATTAGGTTATCCCAATATTATAACTTGGATTGTATATTAGGCGGGATAACCTGGGTTGACTTAGCTCTGATTACCTGGGTTACATGTTTGTTATACTAACTCGAGTTGACACAAATCATATTTTTAGATCCTTTTTTTATCCAATTACATCCTTCTGTATTTAATAAGCTGAGAATTGAGCTACATTATTTGTCCCTCTTTAGAAAAATATTTTCTTCATAGGTTATCATAATCACTTTTTGAAAACAAATTGATCAATCTACTATGGTTTTTTTTTTATCATCTAATTAAAATAAAACTAAATTATTTGAATCTGTTAGTTTTATGATGGAGTCGTGGATTTTTCTTCTTTCTTTACAATGCATTGGTGGCATCTAAACATCAATTTTTACATAAAAAAATAATAATTTGCCTCCATAACATAGTGCGAGTACACAACTAGTGTTGACCAAAAAGGAACTCATTCTTGGAGTGTTTATTTCCTTTTTTTATTCAAAACAATTAACTTTAACTTTAACTTGAACTTTGACTCATGCAAAAATATTAAGTAACCTTTGACTTTAACTTTATAATTATAACTGTGATAAGTGTTTTAGGTATTTAGGAGATGGATATATAGCTTTACAATATCTAAATAAAAAGGATATTGTTATAAGAGAACATGGGGAGATTGAATCCAAGAGTGACAAATCAAAAGATGATGAGATATTTAATTGATGGGAAGGTTTTAATGATTAGTGGATCACTTAATGTTCAAATCAAGGATGATGATATGGGTTAAAAAATGAAAAATATCTTCCGTACTAGATGCATAAGTAACAAAATATGTAGTATAATTATTAATACTGAGAGTTGTATTAATGTTGCTAGTGCTATATTTGAAGAAAATTAAATATGAAAACTATTAAGCATGAAAAACCTTATCAACTTCAATGATTGAATGAATGTGGTGAAGTAAGAGATATTAAACAAGTTTTTTTTTTTGAAAAGTATAAAGACGAGGTTTTGTGTGAAATGATTCCTATACATGCTACTCATTTATTGTTGGGGAATCCTTGGTAATTTGATAGAAAGACCAAGCATGATGGATTTAAGAACAAATATTCTTTTAAAAATGATGAAAAAACTTTTACACTTGTATCATTGTCACCTGGACAGGTTTATGAATACCAATTAAATTTAAAAAAAAAGTGAAACTGAAGGGATAGAATAACCATGTGAGGATATAAGGAAGAGTGAAAATAATAAGAGAACTAAGAGAAGAGATTTGTCCAAGGTGGAGAAAATTAGGGTTTTGATCAAGAGATGAGAGAAGAAAGAAAGGATGAGAAAAGAAAAATATGAAAAAAAACAAAGAAACATGTTAGTTTTTACGCAGAAGGGAGTGAGATTAAGAATGATTTTTTATGGCATGCCTATTATTTTACTTATGTATAAGGATATATATGTTAACATTAATGAACTTGATTATTGTATTCCTTGATATTGAAAAGCATAATATATTACAAATTTGAATTAAAGGAAATAAAATTCTTATTAAAGAGTTAATGACCAAAATAAAAAATCAAAAGACAAAGGACCAAAGCACAAATACAAAAAATAAAGAAGACCAGTCTACAATTTTTTTAGGGTGGAGAGAGCAAAGAAAAGGAAGAAAAAAAGGATCATCGGTAACTAACCACCTAACTATTGATGACACGCGCTGTACTAGCTGAAAAAGAACATGACGACACATCTAATTTTGTGGCGGATGGACAGGTTTAACAATCAGGAGGCACCACACACATCACCCGAAGTGCGTGAACGCCTCCCACCCACTGGCGTGTGCAACGCACACGATAGCAACTTTTTGAAATTTAATATTATTTTATTTGGGTAAAATATAATAATGCCCTTGATAAAATAATAAAAATAACAAAATAAACAACTTGAAAAGACATAAATATCCCTTGACCGAAAGCTTTGATTTTGTTGACTTAAATGAAATTTTAGTAATGCAATTGTAACCTAAAATATAAAAAAACCGATAATATCCTGAACTAAAGGCATATAAATTTTTGTCTTCAATGACATTTTAGTATTTTTATTATTCAAATAAAACAAAAGGACCCTAACACTCTCCTAAACAAGGCTATTTGTTATTTGAATAAAGAGCAAAATAGTAAGTTCACTGATAATGTATCTTGTGTTATGATACAATTATTGTTTTGAACCCTCTTGGGTTCTAATATATTTATTATTGTGAAGATAAAAAAAAACAGTATGGTTTTATTTTTATGTCATTTGTAATCATAAGTAAGATCATATGGTTTCTTGGTTGGTGAGGATGAACATTTTGTTTTTATATGTGATTAGTTGGTTTATGAATGTACTTTCAACATTCATATGGAAAAAGGGTCTCTCAAATGACATAATAGGTACCTTTTTTTTAGAAAGAAATCATAACCATCATTTTTATTGATAATAATAATAAAAAAAGTAAAGATATATTTTATGCAAATCCGTCTAATAATTATTTAATTTGATCTTATATCTGCATTATCTTTCAAACTTAGATATAATTGGGTTCCTAATTTTTATCAAAAATCTCAATTTGGTTCCTCCATGCATTTGTAAGCCTTCTCAACCTACTTTTACCAAGTTATCAAATTTTTTTTTAATTTTAAAAGAAAAGGATAATTTTAGGGGAAATCTGAAAATTAGATTATGACAACGAGTAAGGGCAAATAAGCTCAAAGATACATCCAATGAGCTTATTAGAATATTTGAGCCAAGATAAATTTCAAGAAGGCTTCGTCTTCAACAAGTGATGATCAGACCTTATTTAATTTTATAAAATTATTATTTTTCTTGTTTTAGGCCTTACTTTGATTTGGGTTGATGTTAACTCATTAAGTCATTTAGTGTTTATTTTATTTTAAGTATAAATATTATTTTTTATAAGATATTTTTTTAAAGTTGGAATTCACATTGATTGTTGCACCTTATTATGTGATCGTGAAAGGATTCTTATATTTTAGTTATTTATTGAACTACTCTGACTTATTGAAAAATTAACCAAGTTTTGTAGCATTTTCCACACTTCTTGTTGCGTCTCTTAATAAGTGTTAGGTGGGGGGTTTGATTATTTATAATTTTTGTGTCTCAATACTGGTTATTATCGTGTTAAGCTTATTTTCAAGCTTAAATTTATTTTTTTGAAAAGGATTGCTTCGACTAATATGATATTTGTACCATGTTCTCTTTTTTTTATAGATCTGGTTTTTTTTAAGTGATAAATAAGAAAATATGATCTGAAATGAAAAAAAGTCAAAAAAGGAAAAGAGGGGACGTACATGAAGAAATAAAAAAGCAAAAAAAAAACAAATTGTTGTCGTCTCACGAAAATAAAGATGAGAAATTGTACTTTAATCACTATGTGATCCACATTTTTTCTATAACTTGATCCAAAGAGGCTTTTAGGTTTTTTTTTTTTTGATAACCCGGGGTGTCCGTGTCAGCTTACGCGCACCACAACTAATTCTCGGGCCCACTGAATACCCTGCAAGCCCAATAAACAGGTAAGATATCGCGAGGATGACATGTATGCACAGAGAGAATCAAACCCAAGTGTACAAGAAGGGAAGAAGGCCCTCCCCCCGCTAGGCCATTTAATGAAGAGAGAGGCTTCCTTTTTTTATGGGCCTACGAGCCACAAATTCATCATAAAGAACACCTCAATAAAGATGTTGCCACATATATGAAGATTTTGTTTAAAAAACTTGTTTGTATAACATTACTCTTATTAATGAGTTTCCTCTTTATCAAATCTTCTCTTCAAATAATCTAAAAGGGCCTATCATTTATATTAATTTGATGTATTAAAAAATATATTTTTTCTATAACTTGATCCAAAAAAATATACCTTATAATTTTGCCAAAAGAACAAGACCTTAAAACAGTAAAGAATTTTTTTCTTTGAATGTTTAAAATAGTTAATTCTCGAACCGATATCTAAGCTATAGTTAAGTTTGTTTGGGAGAGTGGTAGGAGTTGCTTTTCAAAATATTTTTTATTTGAAAATACATCAAAATAATATTTTTATTTATTTTTTAAATTTTATTTTTAATGTTAGCACAACAAAATGATCCAAAAATACTATAAAAAATTAATTTTAAGTAATTGTTTTTTCAAAATTTAATGAAAAGCTGATTTAACCGCAACTTTGAACAGTACCTAATCTTTTTCAAGAAATGTTGAGAGGCAGCTACCCTACAATGGATAAAAGACTTTTTATCATTATATTTTTATTTTTTTACTAGATTTCTTTTCTTTTCTTTTCTTTTTTTATTTGTACCAATGTTAACTTTTCATTTTTAAATTTATATTTATTTAATCTTTATTTGATATATTGTTCATGCTCCGTTGTGGGACTCGATTTAAATTATGTGACGAATTGGTTTCAAACCACGGTGCAAGAAAAGAAAACAATGTTAATTGAGGTGCATACAAGCTAACTCAAATACTCATATTAATAATATATAAAAAAACAATGCAGAAAGTCGAAAGTTTTTTTTTTTTTTTTGCGAGACTTGTTCCTTCCCATGAGGGGAGTTGTGAGAGCAGAGTAGAGACTCTCATGCTTTAATGCAATGTTAATTGAGCAATGATTGAGAAGAAAATGGACATGGGGAACTTGCTAGTGAATAATTAAGGAGCTTCACACAGATGAGCAAAAGCTCGCAAACACAGGTTCTTAAAGCATTTTAGAAGCTAAAGCAAATGTTAAGATCCACATCAACACTGGTAGAGTAACAGTCGTTGGGAGGGGGTTGAGGTGAAGAGTTAATGATATTGTTTTATATTACAGGAGGATTGATGTGAAGAGTTAATGATGATGAAATTCAAGTAGTTGTTATGTTGTGGTACGAGAAATAATTAAGAAATTATTTTAGAAATGATTATTGATAACTTGAGATGTTTTAGATAAAGAGGGAATTTTGTTAAAATCTCATAATAATTTAATAAAAAAAACTAGTTGATTTTAAATACTAATATTATTTTAAAAAAAGAATTGTGGTTACACACACACACCATAGTTTTTAATGAATCATACCTTGTTATGAAATATTAATTTATTTAAAAAAAAATGTTAAAAAACAAATTCAATAATATTAAAGAATTACCTCAATTTAATAGCTTAAACTCTTAGGTGAGGTCTCGTGATATGATTTATATTATTCTCTAACACACCCCTTCAAGTGAAAGCCCTTTGAACTTGAAACTTGCACAAACCCACATTACCTTATGTTTAATTTTTATCAAATAAATGAAGATGGTGAGATTCAAACACGTAACCATTTGGTCATAAGAATGTTAAAAAAAAAATTCAATAATATCAAAGAATTATCTCAATCTAATAACTTAAACTGTTAGGTGAGGTCTTATAATATGATTTATATTATTCTCTAACACACTCCCTCAAGTGAAAGCTCTTTGAGCTTGAAACTTGCACAAGTCCATATTATCTTCTGCTTAATTTTTATCAAATAAATGAAAATGGTGAGATTCAAACTCGTAACCATTTAGTCATCAAGAGTCTGCTACCATATGAAATAATCATCTCATCTAAAAATTTAAGCTATTGGATTGAAATAATTTTTTAACAAATAATATATTCAAGATAAAAGTAAAGTTTTCACCGCGAATACAAAAGAATATATAATGAAATGCTTAAAAAATCAATGAAAAATGATGAACAGAACTGTAAAAAACTGATAAACAAAACATTAATCAAAACTACCAAATCATCGAGTATCACCACTAATTGTTTTGAATTAGTGGAAAACTAGTTTAACTTACTCATGCGCTTAGTCGTGACTCAATCAAAAGTTATTTTTCAATGCAAAAAAGAAATGTGTGAGCATTATCAAAGCACTTTTTAGCATGAAGAAAAAATCTTTTTATGAATCAAAAAGACATTAAACCAAATAAATAAAAAATCATATGTACAAAGAAATGTCAGCAAGAGATGCTGACGCAAATTGAAAACTATATCAGAGGAGTTGAAAAAAAGATACAAATCAATATATCTACCTCGTGTGTCACATGGAATTATTATTTTTTTATTTAATTATATGCAAATATTTCTTTTATAAGAAAACTAATAATTGAGTTTCTATAAAAAAAATAATTTGTTAATATAATTCTTGTTCTTCTTATTAATAATTTTTTTTCAGTTCAAAAATATAATTTTCTTAAGCAATGCAATTTGTTTAATAAAAAAAACAATTAGAATAAATATCCAAATCATTTTGAACAATCCAAAATAAAGATAAAAAAAACATATCTTTAATTATAACTACTTCATTCTTTTTATTTTATAGGGAAAAAAATTGTAATTTTAATGAAATTTAATAATAAAAAAAAACATATAAAAAATAATTTAAATTAAACTAAAAAAAACACCGAGGCTATATGGTCATGATTGGGTGGACTAATACCTTCGGCCTATCCATACATGTGGGCTTATAAAGCTAAGCCTATATACTTGATTTATTTCATTTTTTACTACATAAAAGGTTTACAATACCTATTTTTTAAAAAGATAAATAAATAATAGACAACGTGTCGACTATTGCGGTACACAATACACATCTAAATTATCAGTCTCTAATCACTGGAGAGGTGGTCAAAAAATTCTCATGGGATTTTTGGATCTAAAAGTTCATTTTCCAATTTATTTTCATTTAAAAGAACCTAATAAATATTCTTATAGTCTTACTAAACTAATATTTCAACTCAAAACAGACAAAATTAAATTACATTTTTTAATCATGATCTACTTTTTTTTAGCAATATAAATGGTAAAAAACACCTTAATAAAACTTTTTTTGCTACATGGAACTCGTTAACATCAAAAACAAATTTTTTATATTACCAAAATGTGGCAAACTAACATTTTTCTCTCTATTTCACTGTTTCCAACAAGTTTCTCTCTCTTTTCTTTAATTTACAAACTTAAAAAAAAAGTTTTGAACTAAAATGATAATTCTAAAAAGAAGAATATAAGGATCAATTATAACTATTCCAAGCAAATTTGAGATAGACAACCTATTTTTTTTTCTAATTTTAATCCTTATTTTTTAATTGTATTCTAATACTGTAAATCTAAATATATCTCATTAAATTGATTCATCTTATAAAAAAAACTTCATATCTCAAGTAAATGTAAAGAATTAAAAAAAAACACTGAAAAACCACACAAAAAAGGAAGACAAAAGAATAAAAAAAAAAAAGTTCAATTGAAAAAAAAAAACATTGCTATAATTCATAGTAAAATGTGAGGAGAAAAACAGTGCATGAACAATGATTTTTACTGCTAAAAAGATGAAGCGCTTTACTGTTTCTTATAATATAATTATAAATATAATGTAAAGTAACAGATAACATTAATAATTACATTGACAAAAGGAAGCAAAGGGATGAATTTAATTAAATTGATGAAATATAGGATCAATCATGCAAATAAATTATAGTTCCAGCCTAGGCAGCCAGAGCCAAGCACTAGGACAGGGGTATAAATGTCCGGACAGGAAACATAAGGAAAAATAACCACAGATTTCAATCTCTGTAGGCAGGGTAGTTTCGACATTCTACACAAAAGCTGGATAAACAGTCGTTTTGGATAGGCCCTCTTCTCCCTCTCTTATCAAAACAGTTGCTCACTGATGCTGGAGAGCTCGACAATGGCTTCTTCTTCAATCACCTCTTCTTTTCAGACCAGGTCAATAACACTAACCCTTTTTTTATCTTGCTCAACTATCTTACGTTATTAAAGGCTTTTCTGCACATTACTTTTCTGTGTCTTAGGTAGTTGTTGGTAACAAAAATGGTGGCGATTTTTTTGGATAATTTAAGATTTTCTTTTTTCTGAACAAATGGTTTGGTTGGGGGAAAAAAAAAAACTAGAATTTATTACATGGGTTTGCTTGTTTGGAAGCTTTGTTATGTTTGGACTTTGTGTCTTATTGTGTGCTGTCAAGTCCTTGAGTCAATTAGGTTGTTATCTGCAAACCTGTCAATGCTTTGAAGGGGCATGACCAAAGTATGAAAATACTTCTAAGGTTGTAACTGAACATTTTCTTTAATTGGGTTTTGTGCAATACATAAAAAATGGGCAGTAAATGTAGTGGTTTATAGATTATAAAGAGCAGTGAGCAGTCATTACATTGTAATCTGCATTGTTGGTAGTTACAAATCCAATGCATTCTCAAAGATAATAACTTCTCGGGTGTTGAAACTTGTGGGATAAAATGGGCTATCTGCTGAAGTATCTAGGTTGGTTTTGTTGATTGGTGGTTTTGCTATGTTATACTAGTGCTTTAGATCGTCTTCAATAAAAATGTAATATGGCTGTTTTAATAAATAATGGAATTGTATAGAACAAATGAACCTTGTTTGAGAAACTTTGCCGCTGGTTTCGCTTTCTTATGCTGTTAGGATTATAACTTTGTATTAAAAGAAGTGGGATGAGAATAAGAAAGTGCACTGTAATTGATTTGGATTAATGATGTGGCCACTGGGTGTTTACTTTTTGTATCGTAACTCTGAAATGGCTAAGAGAAGAAGCAAAGTTCGCATAGTTATTGGGCAATATTAAGATATGGTCTTGTGTCTCAGAAAAACTGTTTGTTATGTACATGAATGAAAGGAACACAAGTCTGATTATGCAAAATGATTAGCTAGGAGTGAAAATTATGAAAGTATTCTGAATTTTTCTCTTCTTTTGGTGTTTCAGCAATTTGAGATCTGTATTCTTGGGTGAAAGAAACAGAATTTGTGTACCTGGTGTTCCTGTAACTCGCAATGGTTTTTTGAGAAAGGCTATTGAATGTAAGGAGTCACGGATAGGGAAGCAACCAATTCAAGTTCCATCCAATGTGACAATCAAATTGGAAGGTCAGGATTTGAAAGTAAAGGGTCCATTGGGGGAACTTTCAAGGACTTACCCACGAGAAGTGAAGCTTGAGAGGGACGAGGATGGAATCATTCGGGTGAAAAAGGCACTAGAAACTAGAAGAGCGAACCAAATGCATGGTCTTTTCAGGTAAGCCTTCCATCATTTGGCTCTATTATTTTGATTGCCCATTACTTCCTTGTTTTAGCATTACTGCACTTGTGATTTCAATTACACCAACTAGTTATTTCATTTTCAAATGCTTTATTCTTGGACCTTCAGAGGTTGTATAAGGAAGATGTGAACTGCTTCAATCTGGTTTTGAACCAGTCCTAGCATGTGATGTTGACAAAACTAGGGGCTAAAAGAGGGTTTATACTCTGTATCATGTTCCTAAATTGTAGTTTAGAAGCCAATGGTGTCTTTTAAATAATGATGAAACTGTTAAAACCTAAACCTCACTTGACACTGTTGACCTGATTCTGATGCTCCTGAAGCACACTATCTGTGGAAGATTATACTTGCTATATTAGGATTCAACCAAAATCACCCACACTTGTGACTGTACACAGTTAAAGAATTTCTACAATTTTGGATATGAATTGCTGAATTATAGATATATTATGTGATGGAACAATCATCTTAACTTTAACTTCTTCTTTTTAAGGAGGATCTTCATTTTACTTCTAGTTGAGGCTATTGCTTGGTCTTGCTGGAATAGTTGGCCATTAATTTGGCATGTCTCATCTTCGCTTAAGGAAACTGTGATGTTTGAAGTAGCCATTTCAGGTGCAACACTGATTATGGACGTGGATTGTGTGTTGACAACCCCTCTTTTTAAGACATGTCAGGCATGTCCAATGAAGTAACACATGATCGAGTATATTCACTTAGATGCTTGAACACATGATTCTAAACACTGGTGTAAAAAGTAACAGTGAACAATAATGTAATAGTTTCAACCTTAGATGCAGAATTAGATGAATTTTGCAAGTGAATTCAAATCAATTTTGTCCATGTCTGACCATTGATACTTGCTCTTTTGAGTTTAGAGCTGCATGATTTGTATGAGAAAAAAGCAGTGGTGATTGTTTGATGTACTACCCAAAGTGCCTATCTTCACGGCAGTTTGTCTTTCGAATTTTCTCTGCATCTTTTATTCCGATATGAATGTCAAGGACAGGAAAACCCAAATACAGAAATATTGATACCTGCCTTGGAAAACGTTTGCTAAATTATTCTTTTCTAATATTTGAACCCTTATGCTATTTGATACACACAGAACACTTACGGACAACATGGTGGTGGGAGTATCTAAGGGTTTCGAGAAGAGACTTCAACTAGTTGGTGTTGGTTATCGTGCAAATGTAGAAGGAAAAGACTTGGTATTAAGTCTGGGATTCTCTCATCCAGTTAGGATGGCAATCCCTGCTACACTACAAGTGAAAGTGGAAGAGAACACCAGGATCGTTGTCAGTGGATTTGACAAATGCTCCATTGGTGAGTTTGCTGCTTCAATTAGGAGATGGAGACCCCCGGAACCATATAAAGGTAAGGGTGTGAGGTATGCCAATGAAATTATAAGATTAAAGGAGGGGAAAGCAGGGAAGAAGAAGTGATGAATGTATTTCTTTCATTATATTTTGTCTCAGGGTTTTTGCTCATTCGTATGCATCAACAATGTGGGATGTATTATACTGACAGTAACTCATTAAATTGGCAAGCAGTGTAATTTCCCACCCTTTCCTATAACCATTTTTTTTCCCCTTCTCTCTATAACTCTATTCGATGGTTGCTTCTTGTAATTCCATATTCCCAATTGAGGCTTCGGCCATGGGACTTCTGAGTCATGACGTGTGAATGCATTGCAGCAAAAACAAAAATCCCTTCTAAACCACCCTAAAATAAAACATTAATCTTCTTGTTCTATGTACCGTGCGGATTGTGTGAATGCAAATGAACAGGCATATTTTATAATCTTCACGAACATGGACTGGTATCTATAAAGAAGATCGGTTTGCAATATTATATTATTTCAACGCACGCAGGAGGGTTCTGTGCTGCTCAAGAGGCGGCCTAATTAATAATTATTAATGACATGCCAATAAGATAAGAGGTTAGTATTCCTCTTGCACATTTCATGTGCTTCATTAAACGTCTTCTCATCAGCTATAATTAAACCTTGAATATTTCTCATTCTACAAGCGGTTCTTCTTTCCCCTCCCACATTTCCAGCCTTTTCAGAGCCTCTTGAACCTGCATTGCAGCATGGTAATTCAGAAAGTGGATTTTATATATATATATATATATATATATATATATATATATATATATATATATATATATATATATATATATATTCCAAGGAAGAAATCAAGAAATTGCCATGATAAGAATTTGGAAACTAGGACATTTCATAAGGAAAGTTCACGCCATATTGTTGATTGCATATTTAACCTAAAATCTGTTTATAAATTTTATTTTATTTTATAATTGATAAAATGAATAAATTAAGGAATTAAACAACTCAAGGTGATAAAAAATTATTGCAATATGATAGAGTTTTCTTATATATGCATCAAACTTTCAGCAAGTAGTGATATAATTAATTAATTAATTAATATACGCAAACTTCACTTCAATTAACAAAGAATTTCAAGTGCTCGAAAATGCTCAGCTCACCTCTTTATTCCAATCCGTCCGAATCGTAACCCATAGCAAAATAACTGTTTGCAATACTATGCCAGCAATCATTCCTGACCATATTCCCTGTGCCCACACACACGCGCACAGCAATCACATAATTGCTTCCTTGAAACAAGAAGATTCACAAGAGTACTTATTTATTTACATGATATTTTTTAAAAAAATATATTTTTTATTCAATATTAGTAGAATTTTCTAGTTTTCTTAATATTTTTTATTCTTAAAAGTTTTGATTTATAACAAATACTTTTATTTTTCATACGTCACTATTTATAATTTCCAGATTAATTTATCAATTATATATACATAAAAAAAACAGCAACAAAAATTGTTGACTCTCTAAAAAAATATGATGACTTTTTAAATTACAAAAAAATCCGTCTAGTTTTCTTGGTTACTTAACTTTTTTAAATTTAAACTTTAAATTCAGTATTCATGAGTATCGTTTTTCTAAATATATTTAATTAATGTAGACGAGTATCGTTTTTCTAAATATATTTAATTAATGTAGAGGGTGTATTTTTAAAATCATCATGTATTATTTCTCTAAATATTTACCATTGATGTAAAGGGTGTACTTTTTAAAATGGTCTAAAATTAAAATTCAAAGACTTAGTTTCAATTGATATATAAAAAGCTGATGATACCTCTTAATTATATATTATTGTGGGAAAAAAAGAAGAAGATAATGCATCTTGTATTAATAAAAAGAAAAATAAAATAAAATTGGTAGTTACCTTGGCACCCAAGTTGAAGTAGAAACCGAAGAGTGAACCCAATGGGATCCCGACCACATAGTAGCATCCGACATTAACATAGGCAACAAAAGCTTGCCAACCGCATCCAACAGCCACACCTTAATTAATTTTCATGCTTCCATTGTTCAGTATGTTCGCATTAACCTTAGTAGAAAAAGATTTTTATAAATCAAATGACCGATGTGCTGTAATATATCAATACATGTACCTGATAAAACAGGCTGAACTCCATTTAGTACAAGAGTTAGGGCTAGAAGTGGACAGAGATCAGATACTGCTTTAGCCACAGTTTCGCCGCCGGTGAAAGCATAACTGATGACATCCCGTAATGCCATCACTGCTAATGCTGCCATCACTGAGATAATCAAAGACATTATTGTCACCACTACCACTGAAAACGCGGCTGACTTTGGATTTCCAGCTCCCAGTTCATTGCTGACTCTCACGCTGCATGTTCAACCGCATGCGGGTGGCCATATCATATGTGAGATTTTTAATAAATTATTATTATGCATGTATGGTTAATTAATAAATCATAATAAAAATGATAGTATACACATGCAATGGAGAAAAACAACTACAACGAAGAGAGCAATGCTACTTTCTTCTAAGAGATCATTTTCTTACAAATAAAATGACAAATGTGGTAAGAAACTATAAATTATGCACCTTATTGATTTATTTGCAAGAGAAGCCACTATAAAAGTTTGTTGTTCTAAGAAAAATTAGCACTGTCCTGTTTAATTTATTGACTCACCTTGCAGCTGCATTGAATCCAACTGAGATCATAAACACCCATCCAGAGATTGTCATGCTGCAAGAAAAACCCAAATTCTAAGTATCGACTTAAGTACTTAACCAAAACAGTAATTAATTAATATTCACTAGAAAAACCGATTTTCTAGGTAGCTCATTATAAATCCTTTCTTCGACACCCACCCCCCCGTTCTTGAATTTAGTCTTGAAATTAAAGGGTAGTACGACAATACTATTGGTTAATCATTATATATTTATATATATAAGTTGAATAATGTTAACTTTCGACTAAATATTCTTTTCAAATTACTTTGTTGAGAAAAATCATGTATTGAATGGAAATCTCATACATTGAATAAGTGAATCTCATTAATGAATCTTATAAATCCAATTAATGAAAAAACTATTGTTATTGTTATCATTATTACTCTTTTTAAAAATAGTGCATTCTATCCGAATATACTGTCAAATTCATGTACTTAAATATTTTGTAAAATAAGGAAGGATATCGTATTAAGATTTTTTAAGTAGTATGAAACAAATTAATGAAGTCCTAAAAAACCCAAGTAGTTTAAAAAAAAGCTTATGTATTGGATAATTAATTAATCTCTTAATTCTAGCAATCTAATCAATTTTTCCTGACCAAAGTAACTAGTAACTAGTAAGTCAAAGTGGTTAGTGGTTGGCACTTGCAAAAGACCTTTTTTGATAGATTTGGGAACTTTCAGATGCTAAAGTAAGTATCTTTTTAGAGAGAGAAGATAATGAAATTTTAGAGTGATGCTCTAAAAATATGTATGCAATAGAGAATAAAGATTGTGAACTTGTATTTTTTGAAGGATTCATAGAGTCTTTATAGTCAATAAGTCTTGTTCTTTTTTTTTAGAGGAGAGGCTAAAGTTTATCTTGCCCTAATGGGATTGTCGATGGAAAATATCCTTAACATATGCATTAAAAAGAAATAAATATCTCTTACACATCATTACTGAGGGATAAATGACAAGTCATTTTAAAGACTTTTATGCACCTAGAAGTGTAAAGAGATGAGTACACTTAACCTTAACATTTTATATTATGGGTTATGATAAAAAAAAATAGTCTTATGGCTCAATAAGGGGCCTAGAAAGATGATTAGTCTTAGATCTATTTAGGCTCAACGAGATGCTGAGCCCAAGGATTTTGGGTCTAATAGCCTACCAAAACCACATGTACTTGGACTTAGCACGTATCCGAGCCTAGGGATGTTAGGTCTAGTAGACTTACATATATATGGACTCAACATGTAGATAAGCCTAGGAATGTTGGATCTGACAGCCTATCATACCCACATGTACGCGGGCTTGGCACGTAGTTGAGTCCAAAAAATTTTGGGTCAGCGTGTTTTCAGGTGCACTACCTGGGCTCAAACACGTTGGGCTCGAGTGTGAAAGCCCGAGCTTATGAGAAGTGAAAGTGGATATGAGCATGCTACCTGAACCTAAAACATGTTAGGCTCGAGCGTGACTGCCTAAGCCCACGAGAGTCGAAAATGGGTCCAAGTGTGTTGCCTAGACCCAAACACTCTAGGCTCAAACGTGACAGCCTGAACCCATGAGAGATGAAAGTGGATTCAAATATGCTACCTAGAGCTAAACATGTTAAGCTTGGGTGTGTCGGCCCGAGCCTACGAGAGGTGAAAGTGGGTCCGAGCGCGCTACCTGGACCCAAATACGCTGGGCTCGAGCATGGCATCCCAAGTCTATAAGAGGTGAAAGTGGGTCATGGTGCGCTGCCAGGACCCAAACATATTGGGCTCGAGTACGACAATTGTATGAGGTGAAAATAGTTTCAGGAGTACTACCTAGACCCAAACACACTAGGCTCGAGTACGACAATTGTATGAGGTGAAAATAGTTTCAGGAGCACTACCTAGACCCAAACACACTAGGCTCGAGCATGACAGCCCAAGCCCATGAGAGGTGAAAATGGGTCCAAGCACGTTGTCTAGACCTAAACATGATGGGCTCATGCATGATTGGCTCGAGCTCCAGTTAGATGTACACCCATTTATTGAGCGTACACTTACTAGTGAACACCTAGTGCACTGTAGTGCGCCCATACATTGGGTGTTCATGCGCCCATGCGTTGAGCATAGGCTCGGGCTACTTGCACGAGCCTATGTTCCTAGTGTGTGGGCTCAGGCTACCATGTCCGAGCTCATGTTTCTTGGGTTTTTTGGGCTTTTTTCTCTTTTAGAAATCTTTTTAAGTATAAAAACCTATGCATGATAAGCTTATACTTAGAAAATATTCTAAAAAAGCTAAGGGGAACCCAAGGAGTATGACCCCTAGTGATACCTATACTTCGAAAGATTTATATAGGGTGGAGGAGAACCCGAAGACAATGACCTCTAGCGATGCCAATACTTTTAAAAAAAAATTAAAGGGTAAAGGGAACAAATCCATGAAGGGTTTTTTAATACACTAAAAAAATCAAGTTCATCCCTTAGAGAGTGGTTACATTAAGTGTGAGAGGTATGTGACCTTTTTAGGAAGGAATAAGGTATGAAAAGCCTCAATTGAAGAAAGATTTCACCAAAAAGTAGAAGGTTTGTAGCCTTGGAAGGTCTATAACATCCTTTGTGATGGCGTGGGCTTGGGAGCCCCTCACTGAAGAATGGTCAATGGTGTGTGAGAGATATATAACCTCTCTATGATGGCATGAGACATAATAGCCCATCACTAAAAAGTGGTGCAAGTCTGAAATTGTATTGGAGAATGAGAATCTGAGATCAACCCTTGGCAAATTGGTAAGAGGTCATTTGGCATCACTTGAAGAATGGGAACCCCAGATCTAACCCTAGTGAATTGGTGAGAGGCCCATGGGCATCACCCAAAGAATAAGGGATCTCGGATTAACCCCTGACGAATTAGTGAGAGGCTCTTAAGAATCACCTAGAGAACAGGGGTTCTAAATCAAACCCTAACGAATTGGTGAGAAGCCCATGGGCATCACCGTCAGAGGTTAATCCGGGATCCTAGATCAACCCCTAGGTGGCATCACCTAGAGAGTGAGGGTTTTAGATCAACCCCTGAAAAATTGGTGAGAGGGTCCTAGATCAACCCCTAAAAAATTGGTGAGAGGCCCCTAACATCACCTAGAGAATGTGGGATCTTGGATTAACCTTTAGTGAGTTGGTGAGAGGTCCCTAGACATCACTTAGAGAATGCGGGATCCTAGATCAACTCCTAACCAATTGGTTAGAAACCTCTAAGCATCACCTAGAGAATGGGGATCCCATATCAACTAGCGAATTGGTAAGAGGCCCCTTGAAAAGTATTTGGAAACCCCCACTGAAGATCAATAGATAGAGAATGTATGTAAGAGATATATTATTTTTATTTTAAAAATAAACTTACATTCATATTGAGTGTTATGCATCCTATGATGATCTGAGTGATAGGTACATAAGAGGTTCTTAAGAGTAACATGTCTTGAAGCTGGTGCCAAAGTGTTTACTTTGACTGCCCTGATAACTTTGAAAGAGTAATTTTTAGGATACACCAAATAACAATGGGTTGATCTCTCATGGTTCTTCCTCAAGCTTTCATTTCTAATAAGAGAAGGATTTCACTTGAAAGGTCATTGGTTGTTCATGTAATAAGGAGAAGGCCCATGCCGTAGCAAATCAATCTCTTCCACCCGTATGTGATTTTTTATGACTTGTTTCATCTTAAGCAAACTTATGTCTAATAAGGCATAAATTTTTCTCTATAGGGGCATATTCTTTTACCCCTCTTATCAAGGCCTTTAAAGTTATTGGCTCAAGAAATTCTTCCACATTGAGCGTCTCCTCATTGAACCTATTCAAATATGCTCGCATAGACTTACCCTCTTATTAGGTAACACCAAATAGTTCCATAAAGCTTTTTTTGGTTAGTATGTTGGTGTTAAAGAGCGTCACTAGCTTAACATATAGGTCACTGAACCCATCAATAGAGCTTGGCTCTAAATTGTTATACCATGCACACACAGACCCTCGGAAGGTTATGGGGATGATTTTGCACATTGAGTCACTATCCTAAATGACCAACTCTAAGCTACCGTGTATACTTTGTACATGCTCCCTTAGGTTAGCTAGGCCATCATAGTTGTCCATACTCATTTTTTATGGAAATGTAGTCTTTAGAATTCAATTATTCAATACTTGTTTGAATAAGGAATAATCCCTCCATTAATGGGGAGTTATAGTCATTTTTCTAAGTATGCTCATGTATACATCTTCTCTTAGTCCTTTATCTATTAGACTCTTGGGAGCCCAAGGAGTTTGAGATAGAACGATGGTTACGGTAACTAGTGTCCATCTCACGGTAGCTAGGGGAGGATGTTTGGAGTATCGGTTTGTACATAAGTATCGTAATGGCATGAAAGACCACTTAAAAAACTCTTAAGATTGTCATTATGTTTAGTCTCCCTTGAGTAGTGTAATCATCTATAAGCACCTGGTATGGACAGTGGATGTGGTGCGAGGGTGTTGTATGTTGTTGAGGGTTTCAAAACTTGTGGGGATGGCAAGGTTTAATTTTGACCTTAGGTTACCAACACAGTCTGGGTGGGGAGTTTCACCTGACTTACGAGTTGTTGAAGGTCTAGCTGGGTAGAAGTGTTAGTGGTAACAGATAGATTTATCCAGTGTTTTGACTCAAGTGTGTCTTGGCTATGTGCCATGGAATGGCCTAGAAATGTCAAAAACAAGTATTAGAAACTGGTGGCCTTTTTATCAGTTTCCCACAAATGATGCCAATTGATGAGTCTTAAAACTTAAAATGCTTAGGAATAAGGTTGATGTGTTTGATAATTGGTTAATCTTTTAGTTTAAAAATTTGATCATTCTCTATATTTAAGGTATCTAGTGATTTGATATAGAAAGTCCAGCGGGTTGGTAAGTGGTAGCAGGTGATACTTGGTAAGGCAAGTAACCGGTAACTGTGGTAGTAGCAGGTGATGTCTGGTAAGTCAGGTGACTGGTAACTGGTACCTGCAAAAGGTCTGCTTTGATGGATGTGGGGACTCTCCGATGATAAAGTCAATAACTTTGTAGAAAGAGAAAGTGCAATGATATTTTAGAGAAATAGACTATGAAAATATATATGCTAAGAATATTAAAAATGAAGAGATTGTAAACCTTTGACTTGAAGGATTCATGGTGTATTTATAAATCATGAATCTTATTCTTTTGTCAAGAGGAGCTGAAGTACAATTTCATCCTTTTGATATTTTGATATATATTCTACTTAAAATAATATGTATTTGATCTGTATAAAATATCAAGGGACCCTCATGGGGTCCGGAAAAAATTCTCTAGAGAGTGTTGGGCTCAAACAAGATGCCCGAATCCAGTAGAGGTGAAAGTCAGTCCTAGTGCCCTGCCTGGACCTAAATGCGTTGGGCTCAGGTGAGACAGCCCGAGCCCACAAGATATGAAAGTGGGTGCCTGGACCCAAATATGTTGGGCTCGGGCATGACGGCCCAAGCCCTCAAACACCCATACACTGGGTGACCATGCGCCCATTCAGGGAGCATGGGCTCGGGCTACTTGTCTGAGACTATGTTCCTGGTGCGTGGGCTCGAGCTCCTTACTGGAGCCCATGTTTCTTAAGTTTATTTTAGCTTTTTTCCTTTTTAGATGTTTTTTTTTAGGTTCATTTGAAGAATTGTTTGAATCTATTTTATTTGTATCCATAGTAAATAAAAAAGGGAAATGCTAATAACTATCTAACTGTGTGCGTGTGTGCGTGTGTGTGGAATTATGTCCCCGGGACGCCTTGCTACATTACAAATATAGGACACAAAAGAAGAAGAAAAATACTTACCAAATGGAGAGCGAATCCAAAGACAACTCAGGGTTCTCTAGCAACCCAGATATGAGAACAAGAACTTGGAAGTACCATGTCTCCAAGCACAGCATCACAGCAGATGCAGCAGATAACTTAAAAAATCCCCACAACCCAGAGAAGGCTTGCACAGCAAAACCATCCCATGTATGCTTGCACTTCTCACTGTTAATTATATAAACAAATTGTGCCAGCACAATAATCCACCATGACAAACTCAACACTAGAGATGCACCCAACAAGCCTAGCCCAGTTTTGTACACAGCAAGCCAACTTAACAGAATATGTATTACCAAAGTGATTGCTGATATATATGCACTAGGGGCCATTATGCTTTGAGCTTGCAAAAACTTTTGTATTGGAAAGTTTACCGCATATGCAAAAATTTGTGGAATAAGGCCGTACACAAAAACTGCTGCTGCTGATGCGATTTCCTGTGATTCCCCAAGTAAAACTAAAATGGGTTTGCAAAAGATGTAAATGATTGTGAGTAGGATCCCAGTGAGAGAGAGGAGAAGGGTTGATCTTTGTAGATATAACCCTAGCATTCCGTATTTGTGTGCACCAAATGCTTGCCCACATAGTGTCTCCACAGCACTTCCCATTCCTAACTGTTTCATTAATATACAAGTAATATCAAAATGAGATGGATGACATAAAAAAATATTTTGATTATATATATATATATATATATATATATATATAGAGAGAGAGAGAGAGAGAGAGAGAGAGAGAGAGAGAGAGAGAGAGAGAGATGAGATCAGAGCTAGAGAGGGACGGAGTTTTATTATTGATAGCTATTTACCATAAGGCCATAGGCAAATAATTGGATTCCAGTGTTGCCAAGGGAGGCAGCAGCGAGTTCAAGATTACCAAGTTGGCCAGAGAAGATTTGGGTGGACATGGACATGAGATAGTTGATCATATAAACAACAACTGCAGGTGCAGCAAGGCGACAGAGCAGCTTCGACTCCATCCATGTGGCCCTTCGAAGACGTTTAAAGTATGGCATCTCAGTGTCAGATAATATACTCTCAAGCTCAATGCTTGAATGATTACTCTTTGTTTTGGGTAATTTCAGTAAGGGTTGAAGGACAATATCTTCGTCTGAAAGGGCCATCTTTGATTGTTGGCTGGACTGAAGGGTTTGGTGCTAGTGTTCCGTGCTTGTTTTGGTTTGATGGTAGAGGAAAATGGAGAAGGAACACAAGGCTTGATATGTATGAAATAATGTTTAGGTTTTTTAAGAAGGATGGTGGCTGGCAACATAAATGATAGTCAATGAACTGACAAGTGTGCGCGCGACTGTGTATTTCTATCTCTCTGAGATATTATCCCCCCCCCATCTAACAGACGATATTCTCTTTACAATCCCAAAATATTTTGCCAAATATTCTTTATTAACTAATTTTCATTTTTTTCTTAAGATCAGAAGTAGTTGAAAAGAAGAAATAAAATTACAAGTTTTTAACGAGTAAAATAGAAAATTATTTGAGAGAATGTTATTAATATATTTAGTTTAACTTTTTGTCAAATAATATAGCATGATATATATTTTGGTATTGATAAAAAAAAATAGCATATTTTTTGGGGAGAAAAGGAGTGTTGTCCTGGTAATTACTTTTATTTTAAACCATAGTTTTGATGCAAATTTCTTTAAGAAAATTAAATGTTGTTGTTATTCCACTATTATAGTTTTTTTTTTTAAATTCCCAATATGGTAGTTTTTAGTGTTTTCAAGAAGATTATTTACAGAACACCTACTACTTGATATTGCAAATATTGCAAAAATACTCTTAGTTTTTTATGCAAATTAAAATCCTTTCTCCATTTATTACTACCTCAAAAATACGTTGTTTTTGACGGTTTATTCCCCCACTAATAGTCTTTGTGTGTGTGTGTGTGTGTGTAGAAATCAACTTGATGTTGTCATCGTGATTTGTGTGGGTATTTTTGGTAGGAGAAGAAGTAAATATACTGAAAGGCAAAACCTCAAAATTTATCTTTGCGGTTGGATAAATTATTTGTTTCTCTATATTAGTTAATTAACCCTTGTGTTATTTGAATTCGTGCAATTAAACCTGATGCTCTTTGAATTCGTTCAATTAACCAATTAGTTAACTTCTACCAAGTTTCCATATTAACTATGCATGTTAATTATATGGTAATTAAATATTTTTCATTATAAGATGATTTTTTTTCTTGATAAGCAATAAATTGCATTACAATGTCAAAAAAAAAGGTGAAAAAATATCAATAATGAATCTACAGATTTACGGGTTAACAATTATTTTAAACCAAGAGAAAATACATAATAAGTACACCATATATATATATAATCTCATGTATGATGTTCCTATAAATATATATTTTGAAAGGTCCACGCACTTAATTACTCCAGCTTTACCAGTTAATAACATTTATGATGTTGGCAGGATTATAAGTAAAGAATCTGTCAAACCTCACAGGATAGGTTGGACTCGTTTTCGTATGTTGGGTATGGTGGTTTTCACAAGAACATAAAATTATGAGGATGCTCAGAATCTTGCCCATTCTATGGAGGTAGTGTCCACCGGAGAAGCAAAGTGTATTTGAGGGGTGAATCCAACTTTCAAAAACTTAATGTTTATAGTCCCTTATGACACCCCCCCTAAATTTTTTCATTTTTTCAGAAACATTCATTAAATGTTTTATTAATAGTCCTCTCCTTTTCCTATCTCCCATGCTATTATTGTGAAAGAAATTTACTTTTTATTTGGCTTGGATATTACAAAAAAAAAAAAAAAAAAAAAAACTACCACAAATCAATGTTTTACTGTGGGTTGCAAACTACTATTTTACCCTTGGTGAGCAAGCTTGGGTTCAAGGGTATAGGAGTCTTTTCAATGGGGCTTATTAGTAATTACATTAAAGAAGCGTGTTAATCAGTAATTTCATGTAGTATAATTACCAAATGACCCTTAAAAAAATTTCTCTTCGGTTCAGGGGCTTTTCGATTTTTTTATATTTTTTATGCATGTTAATTACTTAAATGTCCCTAAAAAATAAACTCTATTTACTATAGATGCAAAGTCATTTTAGGGATTTTTGTTATGGTGTTTTTGTAATTCTCATGTGGAGTTAGGGGTGACTTGATATTTTAATATATATATAAATTAATATTAAAATTTGAAAGGGGCTGGGTAGCATGTACAAGCAAGTGAGTAGCATCCATGCTTTTTGGGTGGCCTGTGTGGCGCCCACACAGCATCAAATGCCACCTTTCAGGGTGGTGTTCAATGCACCTCACCACCCCGTCACAATGGTGAGACGTGTGTTCTTCGAAGACATGCGAAGGAGCTTCGGTAAGGAGTTTTTACCTTTTTCTTCGCCCTCTCTCTTCCTAAAAAATCATGTTGGCCATTGCAAAAAAAAAATCTAGTTATTTGTTTGTAAAGTTAAATTAAATTCTTATTTTTTTAATTGCAATGTATTTGATCTTGAATTATTTATTGAGTTATTTTAATTTTTTAATTTCATCCCTTGATACTTTATTTTTATATCAAGTTTGATCTTGATATTTAAATATCATATTTAGAAGATGCTAGTCAATCTTATACATTAATTCTAGCATAGAAATCATCATGTATTAAAAACTTCATATGTATATAAGAAAAGTAAGCTTTTAAGCCTCCACACATATTTTATCATGGTATCACAACAGAGATCCTACACTCTATAGAAAATCTTAGAAGTCCTCTGAGTAGACACTTTTTTTTCTTTCTTTTTATTTCTACCAATAGAACTTACAGACCAACAAGAAACCATGAAAGATTTGACCATCAATCAATCTCTCTAGATCAAGCTTCCTAAATCAAGTAATTATATATAAATCAATATCCCTATATAAAGCTTTCTAAATTAAGTAATTGCATATCAATTAACCAAGACATTACAACAAACATCCCTCTTAAATTGATGTTGGTGGAACAAAATGTATCAATTCGTCAACCATGAATTGATTTCAATGACAAGATAGAGCCTTGATAAGCACGCCAGTTATCTATAACTCAATGAAAATGTAAGAGAGAGTAATCACAAATCAGTTAAGTTTTTCACAAATGGAATGACAATCTAAACATTTAAAATAAGTTTCATAATATATATATATATATATATATATATATATATATATATATATATATATATATTAATGACAAGATCAAGCTCTCTAAATCAATAAATCAAGTAACTTCCTAAATCGAGTAATTGCATATCAATTAACCAAGATATTACAACAAACATCCCCTCTCAAATTGATGTAGGTGGAATAGGAAGCATCAATTCGTTCCATGAATTGATTTTGATGACGAGATAAAGTCTTTGTAAACACGTCAGCTATCAATAACTTAATGAAAATGTAAAAGAGAGTAATCACATATCAGTTAAGTTTTTTTACGAATAGAATGACGATCAAAACATTTAAAATAAGTCTTTCTTTGATATATTTTCATAATAAAATTTGTATGATTACACACACACACACGACTATTGTATAATATAACATATTATATAGTGTGTTATGATATATTTCCTCATAATATTATATAAATTAAAATGTTAAATGCATTAATATATTAAATTAAGATAATTTTTATAAATTACTGTTAAAATGAGATGTGAGAAAATCGTGTAGATTCAAATACCAATTTAGAAGATGCTAGTCAATTTTATACCTTAATTCTAGCATAGAGATCATCATGTATTAAAACCTAGATACCATCATTTAATGTATAAATTAATCCTATCTATAAATCAAAAGTAAGTTTATAAGCCTCCACATATATTTTTCATGATATCACAGTAAAGATTCTACACTCTACAAAAAAAATCTCGGAAGTCCTCTGAGTAGATAAGTTTTTCTTTCTTTCTTTTTATTCCTACAAATGGAAATTACAGGCCAACAAGAAACCATAGAAGATTTGACCACCACCATGACCTAACTTCTACACCAAACACAAATCAAAACCTATGAACACTTCACTACTCATATTGGTATCAAATTGAATGATATTATTTGTCAAAATAGTCTGAATATTTCTTAATAGAGGATATATTTCTATTTAAATAGTGAAGTATCAACATAATTATATCCTACAATATCTCTTGGATCATAATTATTATTGCCTATCAGCCAATCTCCCTAAACCAAGCTCTCTAAATCAAGTAATTATATATGAATCAATCTCCCTAGATAAAGCTTTATAACAAGTAACTGCATATCAATTAATTAAGATATTATAAAAAACATCCCTTCTTACATTGATATTGGTGGAACACAAAACATTAATTCGTCAACCATTAATTGATTTCGATTATAAGATAGAGCCTTGGTAAACCCATCAACCATCTAGAACTCAATGGTAATGTAAGGAACATTAATCATATATCGATCAAGTTCTTCATGAATAAAATGATAATTTACATCAATATGCTTGATGTGCTCATGAAAGACTGAATTGGTAGCAATTTGAAGAACAATAATGTTATTAGCATGAAGATTAGTAGGAGTAAACTAAGGGATACCCAGTTCACCCAACAAATCTATAAGCTAAAAAATCTCAAAGCATGTAGATGACATAGTACAATATTCAAACTCGATTAAGGATTTAAAAACTTATACTATTCCAAGTAATAAGAGCTTCAACAAAAAAACGCACCAACCAATAATTAAACCATAAGTATTAGGATAACCAACCCATTCCACATTGTTGAAACCCATCAACTATAAAAAATAAAAGTTCTAGTAGGAAAAATAACTCATGACCACAAGTACCATTAAGGATACATCATATAATGACCAAGTAAGAATGGTGAGAAGCCTTCATAAACTAATTAACATGATGTACAACAAAAAAAAATAATATTAGAGTAGGTAATTGTTAAATAATTCAAACTCTATACTAGTTATCGATATAACAAGGGATTAAATTATCGTTCTATTTTGTTGGAATAAGCCAAGAAGACCAAACACAGTACAAACTTCAATAATATAAAAGATCTAAAATTTTTTGGATATATATGGAGATTAAGAATAAAATAATGGTTTAGGAGGAAGGAAAGAAAACACATTCCTTCTCCCAAGTTTAATTTTTCTTTGATATGGAAGAAAAATCCAATGATCAGTTTTTTAAGTGTAGTAAAACCGTAAAAATCATTAAAATATGTTTTAGACAAATACTTTCCGACCAAACAAACAAGGATTATTCATCATATTTCCGGAGTTTTGAGTGACAGACTTACATGATTGCATCGTAAATTAATCCTAACCTCATACGTATATATATTCGTAGATAAATTTAGGAAATAAATACGTAAGCTTCTAATCGATGGTGTTGTTAGGTGTAGAGAGTGTGGTTAAAACCCCATCCTGCTACATCCACATTACATTAAATACAACAAGCCAATACTGCACCAAACCCATTCAACATTGATAAAAAAGATGGTAACTACAGATCCTTCATATATTTTTTCTCCAACGCGGCCTCAATTAGGTGTCTCTTTTCTCATGATCCCTCACGTCCATGTCGAAGATTGCAAGCACAAGTATAGGGCCATTCTTGATGGTCTTAATTGGCTCTAAATGAAGCATTTGCACAGCCCATATGTCGAAGATTGTAAACACAGGCATGGGGCCATACTTTATATCCTGTAAACACAAATTGATTCACCAAATACCAAAAAAGAATTATAAAAATTGTTAGGGCAGCCATAATGTGTCTCCCAACTATCATGCATTACCATGAGGTTGGAGACTCGTCTTTTAGTAAGGTTTGTAATTTTCTTTTTTCTTTTTTATCAGTTTCATAAAGTTAGTATTTTCCCTATACCATGATGGGGAAAAGTCAAGTATTATTATGAATTATACCCAACCAATTGATGCAACAATTAAGGATATTGTGATCAAGATTTTAAATACAATGAGTACATGTTTGAATTAATACAAGATTTAATTTGTCAATTTGATACAAATGTAAGTGAGGTTTTTCCTTGTGCCAATAACGATAGTTTTAAGTAATGTCGGTCAATTTTCAAGAATTAAGTTTGGGTCTATTTTTTCAATCTAATTTTTTTCATGTCTTGAATTCCTCTTATTAATAATATTTCATATAATTCATTTTTGTGATTGATGAAGGCCATATATGTTATGACATGCATTGATTTCCTAAAAAACAAATTCACTTTAACCCTTAAATTAAGCATAAAAATTGTTAGAAAAAAATCGTTAAGCTAGAAAAAAAATTGATTGCAAGTTACTTGAAGCAACAGAGATTATATCTATCTAAAAAAATTTCTATGATCTATATGAAAGGATGATATAGATATTAATTAAGTGACATTAATGATTTTTTTTTCAATAAAAAATTAGTGATATGCATGGAAAAAAAATTTCTCTCAGCCACAGCCCAAACATATGAAATAAACATCAAACAACAAAAATACATCACCCCCACATCAGCAAAAATTAAGAATGTTCATTTCTCTTAACCCTGAGGGGTGTAGCTCAACTAGTTAGGCCCTAGGTTTGCTCCCTAAAGGTCACCAGTTCGAGTCTCACAAACCTCAGGGTCACTGGAGGCTTATATGATTATTAACTTTAGAGCCCGTGGGATTAGTCGATTAATAACAAAAAATGTCCATTTCTCCATTTTGCACCATGTTAATTCACTTCACTATTCTGCACACTTTCTCTTTAAATAGGCTGACATGAAAGGAAAATAAAATATTCATTGGGGATATATTTCATTTCTAATTTTAATATATCTAGAAAAATCTCAACAAATAATAATTCTAATAAAATCTTAGAAGAAAAAAAAATAAATCACTAGGGATATACTTTATCTCTAATTTAATATATCTGGTATTGTTATAAAAAAAATCAAAAAAATAATTCTAACAAAATCTTAAAAAAAAAACTACTTAACATGGTCGTAAGTGATATCTAAAAACAGTGGGGTAGTCACTCTTTAGTGTGTGCATGCACCAAAGAGAAAATAGTCATCCATTTTTTATGGTGTCATTCTATTTTGACCACTCACCCTCTCCTCTCACTCCCACTTTTTCACCACCCCGTTGTCCAAACAAATTGTTTTTCAGTTCATTTGGACTAGCTCCATACTTCCTTTTCTCTTGTTTTGACACCGGAAAATTATTTGTGTGAAGTTTTTCAGGTTTTCATCGAGTAGGGTTTATATATGACTAATTCCTTGTCAATGAGGCTATAAAAATAACAGGGAATATTTTAGAAGGAATTATTTCTAAAGATCCTTGCAGATCATTCGTAATGTGTACTACGACCTTCACTTTCAGTCTGTATCGGCCTTCTCTTGAACGGATATCTTCGGGGGTTGTAAATCTTTTTTTGAATGAATAACTACACAAGATCCCTTAGAGACCCTTAGGGGGTGTTGTTGGGGGACCCTCCAAAGATCAAGTCAGTATTAGGGGTGATTATTTTCGATTTGGTTCGGTTTTTATAAAAAAAAAGTAACCAAATCGGTTTTAAAAAAAAAAACAAAATCAGTTCAAACCGACCGGTTTCGGTTCATTTCGGTTATTTTAGAACAAAAACTGGTTCAAACCAGTTTTTTTCGGTTTTCTCAATTGCTCAGTTTTTTTGCTCACCCCTAGTCAGTGCGAGGTATTTTGTATGGTAAAAAAACATTAATGAAAGTATTAATGAGCTCTTATAAAGATATAGAAGAAGAAAGAGAAGAAGATGTAGATGTAAAGGAAAAGGAGATGGAATGTGTTTATGTCTAAGAGCATAAGGTTTTGAACCTCTTTTATGTGTACTCAAGCTTCCTTTTATATTACCGTCTTGACTGGCATTATACGATATATGAGGGGTAGAGATATAATCTTGTAACGGTAGAATAATATTATTCTATTGTTGATGTCACCACATCTAATTAATATAAGCATGGGTTGTTTGTTCATAATTAATGGGATGTGACGGGTATCATAATCACTAGCTTAGATCTAAAGTAGGGGAAGCTTAGGGTGGGGTCACTTTTCAGCTATACGCTGAATACGTTGAACCCAAGGGTATTTGGGTTCAACTTCTACACTAAAACCCAAGTGGGGTTGGATGCGGATAAGTCTCGGCCCAACTGAAATTGAGCGTGGATTCATCCTGACCCACCTTAGAGTTGAGCGTGGACTCATCCGGGTCTAATTTAGAGTTGGATGTGGACACATCGTGATTGGGCGCGAGTGTTCTCCGGCCCAATATAAGATTGAGCGTAAAGAAATCATAATCCAATTTTAAGTTGCGATTTTCATGTGATGGTCTTTAAATGTGAAATATTTTTAGAAAATCACGGCCCATCACATGTAATATTTTGGTATTTGTTATGAACACACCACTAGATGATCCTCTAGTCAACTGTAAATTAAATCTGTCCTACATATATGCATATATATTAGGATGCCCGGTCGTTGTCTCCCATTGTAATACTGCACAGAGCAACTGTAGAAGACACGAATGGCCAATCTTCCACATGCAACAGAAGGCATAATGTCTCCATAGTTGGTAATAAACTATGGAACTGATCACCTAACCCCATGTGAAAGAAGATGTCTAGCTCTAACGTCTAACTGTTCAAACGCGTTAGGGCCTTGTATATATTTCAACGGTCCTTGAAGTAATAATGTGGCATAACATTATCTTGCACTCGCAGAGAAGTTTCAAATTTCTGCCCTAAAAGTTGGACATCTCACCAATGATGCAATGAACCCACCACTGGAATATTAATGCTTTACCGTTACGTTCATCTCTCATTTTGATACCTAGCTATCATTCGATGGTTAAATGTTCAACCCCGGATAAATCTCTGAAACTTTGGTCATTAGTTGTTGTTTATTTTGTTAATTTAAGATTTCTGAGTTGGTGAAGATTCTAATCATATATATATATATATGATTAGAATCATATATATATATATATATATATATATATATATATGATGGTACTGTTCACGATACAAGCATTAGGTTCAATCAGTACTACAATTGGATATCGTTAGGTACGTGTGTGTGTGTGTGTCTATATATATATATATATATATATATATATATATATATAATGTGGGTTGTGGCCATAACTAAATTAATACGCATAAACTTGAATAATTATTGGTTATGATGTATGTATGCTTGCCTTTTTTTTTCAAACCAGTAGTGTCATATAATTGATGAATCAAATCACTTAATGATTAGAGTTTTGTGGGCTTCTTCAGACAAGTTCTTTGAAAAACCCTGAAAAAAGAAAACCTAAAAAGGAAAAACTTGAAAAACTAAGAAAGTACAAAAATTAACTTGAAATCCAATTGATTAATTTTAAAAGCTTAAGGACAATATCAGAGAATGCAAAAAATGCAAGGGATGCTTCACTAATTTGCTCCAAGACTAGCAGTCAGCGTGAAAAATATTTCTCAAAATCAAAGTAGCGACAGCCCCTTAAGTTGAGCGCAAGTAAGTAATCTTCGAATGATGAACAAGAAGCCATGAGCATGAGGTCTAATGGCCGGTAATTTGGTTAATTGGGTCATTATCAGTAGAGTCTAATCTCACGCATGCAGAAACCTTGTCAGTTAGCAAAGCTAAAAAATTAAAAATGCTATGGATGGATAAAAAGAATCTCGTTAAACAATATTAGATCAAGACTAAACATTAATTAATTACAAGCAAGAGATGGTTGACTCGTAGTGCTTAAACTAGGCATTGACACGTGGTGTGTTGCTATGTTGCGGGTATATATTTTTCCTATAAAAATGTAATGGCAAACTGTTCATGTTTTTAAAAACAAAATGCTTAAGTGATGCATTTTTATAAAAAAAAATTAAGAGATATTAATAATTTGAGTTATAACACCGGCTGGATTAATAAGTTTATTGGGGTTAACTAGAAAAAATAATTTAAAATAAGAAATTATAATTAAAAAAATAAGGTTGAAATCAAAATAAAAAATAAAATAGAGAGCAACTAAATTTCTTTTATTAAAGGGTTTAATGGAAAAAAAAATAACTCAAACAAAAAGAAATGAATAAAAAAATAAGAAAAAACTTGAAAAAAAATTAACACGTCATGAACCTGGATTGAATGGTTAAATTAAAAACAAATAAAAAATTTATAAAAAAATTAAGAGAAAAAATAAGAAATCCAAATAATAAAGATCAAATAAAAATACGTAAAAAATTAAAATTAAAAGATTAGATCGAAAAGGAATTACACTTATTCAAAAAGGTAAATTACAAAAAAAAATAAAAAAAAGGATAAAAAATTTCATTTAAAAGGTTAAATTGAAGAAAGAAAAACTCTAAAAAAAATAAAAATCAAGAATAAAATTGAAAATAATAACACAAAATAAACTTGTATTGAAGTGTGAAATTATAAAAATCAACTTTTATAGAAGGTCAAGTTAATCTAAGTTATAGAAATCAAGGATAAAATTGAAAACAATAACACTAAATGTAAATATCAACTTTCATAGAAGAGTAATCAAGTAAAAAAAATCAAAAATAAAAAACATAGAGACTAAATTAAAAAGCATAATATATCACAAATTAAAATTAAAGAACTAAATTAAAAGGAAATAAAATTATTATTAAAGAATCCAGGACAAAAATAAAAAATCAAAAAAAAAATAAAGTTATTTTAATCTCACGTGTTTTACAAATTGACTCAAGTTGATTCAATTAAATTTTATTTTATTTGATTTATTATATTCTTTTATAGAATTACTTTAATGTGTTTTACAAGTTAACTCAATTTATTTGTCTGATTAATTTATTTGTAGTTATATTTTTTATAATATTATTAAATTAACCAGGTTATTAAAAAAAATTAGTACTTTAAAAACATTATTGGCCCGTAAGATTTATTTTTATATTGAGAGAAGTCTTGTCCGGCCTGCAGCACAAAGAGGAACTCCAAATGGTATATATAAATTTCAAAAGCCAATAGATTGTTATATCTAAAATAATGTATAAATTTATATTATTATTTTGTCAAAAATTTAGATGTAAAGATACGCTGATATATCATATACCTGACATAGAACAGTATATATTTTATTTCATGTGTATAAACATGAAATATAGTACTTGTTTGTTTTTGTAGTTTTAACATCTTTTAATATATATATATATATATATATATATAGTAAAACATCAAAATTAAAAAACCTGGTTTTTTTTTCCAAAAACAAATAGGTTGAAATTAAAAAAACAAACAGATAATAGGTTGAAATTAAAAAAAAACAAATTAATTAAAAAACTGAACTGAATCTTTGGAAGTTAAAATAATAAATACAAGAGTAAGAAATTAAAACGGTATCAAAGGCATTATATTCATATTTAGTGATGTTTTGTCTGTAGCAGAGAAAAAATATACCAATTTCTTTCTTTCTATTTATTCATGTGCTTCCCCTCCTCTCTTTCTCTCTACTGATTTATGCTTTCGCTACTCTTTTAACTCTTTCTCCCTGGCCTCCTCCTTTTTCTCTACTCTTTCTGGTTTCATAAGCATGGGAAACTGCTTGGCGAGCAGCAAGATTGTATCACAAAATGCCATGTTTGAGCAACGAAGTCACAAAGCAGATCAAATGATCGAAAAGACTACAAGACCGTTCGTGCCGTCTTCCAAGATAGAGCGAGGTGGCAAGGCGAAGATGGTGGGGTTCAGATTAAATGAAGAGGTTAATGTTGATAAAGATGGCGATCCGGGTGGTGAAACGGCATCTAAAGGTGGTGGTGCTGTGAGGATTAGAGTGGTGGTTACAAGAGAAGAGTTAAAGCAAATCTTGAATTTTAGGAAGAACATAAACTACTCTTCTGTGGAGCAATTGGTAAGTGCTCTGAGGTTGAGAGAGAGGAGCAGGCCTGATGAAGGTGGCACCAGTACTGATGGAGGTATCATGTGTGGTAGTTGGAAGCCGCTTTTGGGTAGCATTCCAGAGGAACATTAACGAATATAGATACATATAACCTGTCATTAAGTCTCTTTCTCCTAGCAAGAACATCATGATTTTGGTAAGGTGAGGCAATATTGATGATCACCATGAATCTTGTACTTTCTTGTTTTGAGAATCTGGTGCAAATGATGATAAGTTTTGACGGGATGGTCATGCTCTGCAAGAGATTGTTCATATAAATATAATTAGATATTTCAATTCTCAAGTGTAAAGCGTCAATTACCATTACAGTATCAATCATCAGCTGCAGAACTCTACCTGTAATCGCACCTATGGTGGAATTGGAATGCCTACGGTACTGTTCCAAACTTTTCAGTGTTCTGAAAACTCCAATCCATTCCTAGTTCTGTATGTTATTCGATTTCTGGATCTCGCTTGCCATACAGACAACCATTTTCTTTTCTATTTCCATTTAACCCTTCATTTTCCGATTTTCCATCTAATTTCCTAAAAACAAAGAATGATGAAAATTATGATCGCTGAAAATGATAAAAATATCTTCACCTAAGATTTATCTCTTCTAATTATATATATTTTTTTTTAATAGGGTCAAGAAGTAATTTATAGGATATCATGTTTTTTTTTTTGTCTTTTAAAATTTAAGTTAATTAAAAAATAATTTTTATAATTTATTTTAATTTATTTTTTATAAAATTATGATAATTTCATTATCTGAATTATAGATTTAATAAATTAACTTAGATCGATGTAATACTTAATACTTTAAAAAAATATCATCTAATATGTAATTTTATCAATTTTTTAAAAAAATGTGGTACAATAAAATTATATTTTGAATTTATAATTATTTTTTTATTAAAAAACACTTGAAGTGTTAAATGAAATTGATCGGAGCACAGTGGCCAGCTTGCATATGATTGATGATAATTGACAATTTAAAAAACAATAGAATGCTGTTTTAAGGTCCAACTGCGCTATGGATTCGACCGTTTATTTATAGTGTTTTTTTTATTGCAACTTAAGGTCTTCTGTTTTCACCGTCTGTTTATTCCAATTATTATTTTCAAGTCATTTTTTATTTTATTTTCTTCTTTTTTTATCTTGTTTTTTAGATATCAGGAATCAATTCGGCAAGTTCCAAAGATACTTTGACAATCCAAATAAAAAACTAGTTTGATTAAAAAATATTAAGATGATATTTTTTATAAAAAAAATATTAAAATAATAATATATTAGATTGATCCAGATCAACTCAAATTAATATATAAAATTTACAATCTGGATCATAAAACTATGATAATATCATAAAAAAATAAATTAAAAAAGTATATATTAAAGCTCAATTTTCAATAAACATGATGTTAAAGAATAAAATTTAAAAAAAAATTAATCAAAAAGGAGAAAGACAAACACAAGTTAATTTGAGTTAACATATTAAATTTTAATTATGAGATTGAGATAACTCAATAAAACATCAAATTTAATATTAAAAGTAAATTAAAAAAAAAAAACAATCTAAAAATACACTTAACAACGAAAACCATATTTTTAACCCAAAAAAAACTCACTGTCTCGTTCCTTGTGTTTTTTCTAACCCCCGCCGATTGAAGAAATCTGTGATTCGCATCACAACGGCAAGTCAGGATGGAACTTGACGAGATCCAGAGGTGAAAAAGTTTGCTCGTGCGGCCCTCTCGTAGTTTCTCAGAACACATTATGTATCCCAAACAGTTTACGAAGCATGGTTGATTTATTTATTTTGATGTGAAATATTGCAGACCAGCAACCCCGACAAAGAACACAGGCAAGAAAGTAAGATGCTCTCACACCAGAGGAAGTTGGTGTTATGCTGAGAGCTCTGGGTTTCGAAAGTGACGTTCAATTATACGTGGCTTCAGGTGAAGTATATGGAGGTGACGAGACATTAGCATCGCTCAAAGCTCTCTTCCCAAATCTCCATTCAAAAGAAGCTTTAGCCAACAAGAGAGAGGTGGCGCCATTTTCATCATCTTCTTCTCCAATGGCTGCACCAGATTTTATTGTTTGTGACGAAGGTGATGTTTTTTTCTACCAACAACAATGGGAATTAAATATGCCCCAGATATTAGCTGGTCAAAGGTATCTATGCATTTTTTTTTCTTTGGTTTTATGCATTTTAGTTTAGTCAGAAGCAATTCCTAGAACCTTTCAAGCTGGTGAAGAATTGTTTCTCCTAAAAATATTTACGTGTCTTCTTGTTTTTGTTTTCAAGGAGTACACTACAGATGGCTTAGCCTATTTCCAGTTGCAAATACAAATTACTTACAATTTGTGGGATTGGCAAAACTATTACGTTTTCAAATTTAATCGTAATTTTAATTTTATTTTTAATAATATAATTATTATTTATTTCATAATATAATAGTAATAGTTAAATTTATAATATTTAAATTAAAAATCATTAATATTAATATATATATATATATATATATTATTTTATAATCTCAATTTAAAAAACATTCTTAACTAAACACATTAAAATACTTTTTATTTAATTTTAATTTCAATTACAGTTTTAACCAAACATATATAAATATCAAACTACCATCAACCAAAAATACTTTTTATAAAATAATTTTTTAAAATTATAATCACAGTAACAAATACTTTCTCATATCACATTTGCTTTTAGAGCATTTTAAATACATAAAAAATGTTCTTCATCCTTGTAGTTTTGTAGATGCTATAAGTCTCACTTTATGCTTATGGCTCTTACAGCTCACTTAACTTTATGTAACAGTTTGAATTTTTTATTAAAATTTTATTAACTAAATAGTGATAGTTTATTCTAACTAATAAAATTAAATATAAAATAAACATAAAAAAATAGTATAAATTTATACAAGTTTTAAATTCAAAAAATTATTACTTAAAAAGATATTTTATATAATAATATAAATTATATTTTAAGATGTCATCTAATAATTTAAATTTTTAAATTAAAATAATTCTTTAACAATGGAATATTATTTGTGTTGGAAGAGATATTTTAGGCTCAAACGAACAATTCATCCAAAATGCTAAAAACTGTAAAAATTGTCCATGAGCCGACGTAAAAAAAAAAAAAAAAAACATTTGGGAAGAATTTGCCTCTAGGGTTTGAACTCATCAAATTGGTTTCATGGGAGAACCAAATAAGATGAAGCCTGGCAGTTGTGGGTTCCATGGAAATCCTTCATCTTGCATATGCGTGGACTCTACAACCAAGAGCAAAATAATCAATATTGTGAAATCAAATTATTTTCCCAGATATTTTTTGAACAGAATAATTTAATTCAATTACATATTTAGTATTTTATTACAAATATAAAAATTATAATAGAAATACTATCAATTCCACATATTTGTTTCCAAACAAGTTAACAAAATTAAACTAATGTTCAAGCAACAAAGATTACGATGTTATCCTGCACCAAATTTGCTAGGTTTCCCTTTGCATGAATTCACCTTCATTCTTCTATTTTATGCTTGCAGGAGTCAACGCGACAAAAAGAACATCTTCCCCTTAAGAGGACAATAATTTTTTATAATGATGTACATTTTTTTTATTACAGTAAATGCTACTGTAACTCTTATAGCATCCGCTGCGCAAATTGACAGAAGCAATTTTTTTTTTTTTTCTCAAAGGATGTTCTGATAACCATGAAATTCACCGGGGTGGTTTCAAGCAATCAGCAACACAAAAGAATCAAATTGCTAGAAGTAATCCTTTGGCCGACAATTCATGTCAGGCATTAAAGTGACAAAACAAATGCCTGTCCCATTTCCTATTATTAAGATTTTTATTCTCTCTCTCACATTATGCAATTGAAAGTTCTCGGAGGGAGAGAGGAAGGCCTCAGGCAGTGATGGAGTAATCACTGCTTCATCAAATTCCTAATAGCGTATGGAAGAATGCCTCCGTGATTGAAATAAGCCAACTCCACCTGCAGTTTTAATCAACGGAATCAGCTTTCATGTATGAGCAGATGAAACGCTAACAAAGAACTAAGAAGAAAAAAATAAAGGGTCTAGATGGAAAATAGAAAAGCACAGGCATTCAACAATTGCAAAAAGGGCCCGCGTGTCCACTTCCATGTAACTTTTAATGATAAGCATCACAATAATGCACACTCAAAAAAGGACAGCAGAAGGCAACTCAATCCTACTCGTGTAGATATAAAATAGCATCCAAGTGGCACTTAAAAAAAATCTTTTACTAAGCAGCAGCTATCTAAATGCATCAGCCACATGTATAATCTGACCCCAAGGTCAATTTTAGCCTACCATCTGTTTCATGCAAGACTTTTATCAGATCCAAGCCCTTCTACAGTTCAATGCGTAAACACAGGCCGAGGTAAATAAGGCCAAAACTCTCCAGTTTGATGATGAGATTTTATTCAGAGTCGGGTGCTTTAGTATAAAAGATTATGATAAAGTTTGGTAGGGTCAAATAGTTATGTTTTGATATTCCTAGAGTGGCAAATATTTCCATGATCCGCAACGTTTCAGTGGATTGCCAATACCATGCATGAGCAAATGTACTATTGATATTTTTGATATTTTGTCCATGTTCATAAACCTTGAATAAAGTGAACGAATATATTTCCTAAATCACTTCCTCAATTTCCATGAAAAACTTGAGCAATCCCCATGTTTCACCATAATCAAACATGAATTTCAAATAATATAGAGCTTAAGAAAGAGTGAATCACCTCAGTGTCGAAGCGAACTGTGCATATGAAGGATTTCCCATTGTCAGTTGTGACAGTCACATCTTGGCCAGGTCTTATCTCACCGATGTTACTTGGAAGGTCAATAGAATAGCGCTCATGGCCAGTCAATCCTAGTGTGTCTGCATCCTGGCCATCTTTGAAACAGAGTGGAATAATTCCCATTCCCACTAAATTACTGCGATGAATTCTCTCAAAACTCTTGGCAATCACTGCTTTAACTCCCTACAAAAGATGAAGCCCATAAGAAAGTTTGTGCAAGGGTCCATCCACAGTCGATGATCACAGTTGATATTTAAAACAGAGTTGGATGGGTAGCAACCTATTCAAGCTGAAATGATGAATGTAAAGACTCACCAATAACATGGGACCCTTGGCAGCCCAATCTCTGGAGCTTCCACTTCCATACTCAGCTCCAGCCAAAACAATGGTGTCATATCCAGCACTCTTGTACCTCTGAAACAGTAGATTGATCACATTGAAGATTAGAAATCATAAATCTAAGTTCAAAACATGGGATTTTGCAGAAAAGGATATTTTGGCACAGATAATTACAGGAAACCACTTCAGATCACGGAACTAATATCATGTCTTTGACAATTAAAAAATGCTTTGGTGTATAAAACAACAAAGCAAATACACTTAAACTATCAGAAAATTCATAGGGCACTTTTATACAAAAGGCATCTGCAGTCCATCTAGAGCTCCCCAATTATTGCTTTTGTTGGCATAAAGTAGACTACAAACGAATGATACTGACAATGGAGGTCTAGAATTTAGGGGGAATAAGTCGGGATGGGAAATTGTGTAACATCTAATACCAAGAGACTTACCATTGCTGCATCAAACACATAGAGTTTCTCGCCTGTAGGAATATGGACAGTCTTGGGTCCCACTTCCCCATTCAGAAGTTTGTTAACAAGGCGAATATTGGCAAAGGTTCCCCTAGCCATCACTTCATCGTTTCCGCGACGACTTCCATAAGAGTTGAAGTCTTTGGGATCCACCCCGCGCTCAAGGAGGAATTTTGCAGCAGGACTGTCTCTGTGGATGCTTCCTGCTGGGGAAATGTGATCTGTCGTGATACTATCACCAAAGTTAAGCAAACAGTATGCATCTTTCACCCCATGGGCTCCAGGAGGATTCAGGGTCATGTTCTTGAAGTATGGAGGCTCATGAATATAGGTTGAGTTCGGGTCCCATGCATAGGAAGTTGCAGCTGGTACAGTTAGTTCATTCCACATGGGATTGCCCTTTGTGATAGCCTCGTATGTACTTTTGAACATATCAGGCAACACACTGGATTGAACGACCTGAACAGTATGCATCCCAAGTAAATTTCACTCCATACCAGCAGTTATACTTCATATTAAAAAACTGTGTTATAATATCCAAAAATTGACAATATCTACCTCTGCAACTTCCTCTGTTGTTGGCCAGATATCTTTAAAATAGACACTCTTACCGTCCTTCCCCGTTCCAATTGGCTCCTTGTCAAAGTCAATGTCAACCTGGAAAACATTTTCATGTCACCTTATTGATGAAGAGCAGCAACAATAAGAATGAAATTTCCAATGGAACCACTGCAAATAACCTGGATACTCATAAAGCAAACATAATGCAAAATGTTCAACATAAAATTATGGTGTTATGTAAATTAGGATATGGGCAGAAAAAGCCCTTCACTATCCCACACTCATTTTCAAAACAAAAATGTGCTTAACAATCCTTATTCAATAGCATCACAGAGACAAAAGTTGGGAACTTGGGGCAGCTAAACTGAATTTCACATGGCGTGCAAAGAACTAGGGTGAAACGTTTAAGGGTAAATTGGTAAGGGTGTAAAGAGTATAAAGGCGTGGAAGGTTAAAGAGTGTTTGGTGGAAGTTAAAAGTCTACTAGTGGACCTCGGAGAGGACAAAAATAAACCTTGAGCAATATTTAAAAATGTCAGTGGGGGCACAACACTAAATGTAAGTGATGCATGGTATAAATTTGAGGAAGGGAGAAAAAACATTGAAAAAGACCTCTGCTACTCGAAACATTTTAGCCAACTCCTACCAAGGTCAAAACTTAATCCCCTTTAACTATCAACTTCCGTTCCTCTCTCCATGAACTCTCTGAAATAAGGTTTACATGCACTCCTTTGACTACATAACAAGCACACTCTAAGAGATAAACATACCGTGCCAGCAAGGGCATATGCTACCACTAAAGGAGGTGAAGCAAGATAGTTGGCTCTTGTCAAGGGGTGAACACGGCCCTCAAAATTCCGGTTACCAGAAAGCACAGCAGCTGCAAGAATGTCTGTATAGAAAAAGCAAGGAAGTAATCAGAAATGAAAGGATACAGAAGCTGTCAGAGAACTGATGATTTAATACCCAAATGCGCTCGAGTATGACTCATCATCCATTATCTATATCACAGTTTGAATATAATCTCAAACTTACCATTTTCTGAAATAGCAGAAGCAACAGATTCATCCAAATCCCCAGAATTTCCAATACATGTTGTGCAGCCATATCCAACAATATGGAAACCCTGCTCATTAAAATACTTTTGCAGCCCGCTACAAAATACAAAAGAAATAAAATAAATAAAACCATTATTAGCTGATCTTTTCCTCAGGTATGGAAAAATCAAAAGGAAGTTACATTAGATTATTGTAAAACAAATCAAACTATTCAGTAAATAACAGGAAATACCTTTTCTGTAAATATTTTGTAACAACACCAGAGCCTGGGGCAAGACTTGTTTTTATCCATGGTTTGACCTGGTGAATAATTGAGAGGTGATTGTTACCGAATAATTCAACACTACAGTAGCTTTCACATTCTTAGGAATAAAAATACTTGTGCCAGATAGATGAGATGGGGGAGGGGGGATTGGATGGTTATGGCGGGAGGGGTACAGATTTAAGAAGTACACCAACTTTATGCATGCCTAACCTTTAAACCAAGTTCACAGGCCTTCTTAGCAACAAGAGCAGCACCTAGCATGACACTGGGATTTGATGTATTGGTACAGCTTGTGATTGCAGCAATCACAACACTACCATGCTTCAGCTCTGCTGGCTGTCCATGGAATGAGAACTTTGCCACTTTGTCCTGTGCCTCTTTTGGCACAGCAAAGCCCTGTGTTCATATCAAATTAGGAAGATAATTTGTAGAAAAGCAATAAACAGATGAAGTACAGAAATGTGGCTATCATCCCAACCAAAAAGAAAAAAGAAGCTTCCAAGATAGGTCAGAATCCCCTCAATCGTATTAAGATTGGATACATTAGGTTCATTATCTAATGCAAATTATCATTTCTTACACAAAATGTAAATGGTGGTAATTCACCCACATCCCCAATACACTACCCTTTTGTCCACACACATAAACAAGTTGGGGGAAGGGAGGTGGGGTGGACATCATAGAACCTATGGTGGAGGCAGGGCTGAGATCTAACAGCAATTGTTTGGGTAGACTGATTGGTAGAGGCTTAATATTCCTTAAGGTTGAAGGAGCAACAACAACAGAAGTTAGAGCACTCGTTATGGCCAGTGTAATCAACAGCTGATGGAAGATGGAACAGAACTGTTACTGATGAAAACAATGGCCAGTAAAAGGCGGTGCTATTACTGGTAGATGTTATGGAGGTGATACAGAAATTTCATTGTAGCAGTGTACTTGAAATAGCTAAAGGTAATCAATAACTTTCATTTAAATCTAGCCAAGATGAAATTTGAGCAACATTAATAAGAATGGTGACCTACATTGACTGTTCAGGGAAAAACATAAAGCTGCTGCCTATTTCTCAGCCAATTTGTATGGAGGACACAAAGTCCATCATTAGAACCAGATACTGATTACATAAAATCTATATGATATGAAATAGCATAAACTTCCTTGACTCAATCCACCACATTAAAAAGTCCTTAAACGGGAAACAGCAAATTATTAAATAATAAATTTTAGACAACCAGATCGTTTAATTGAACCAAAAATTATGAATACAAGTTACCCACACTGGATGAAACGATTTATAACTGACCTTAAATCCAACTTTGTTACTGAGACAAGAATGCCAATCAGCCTTCATTTCTCTTAATGGAACCCGATCATGTGGTCTGCAAGGAATAATAATGCTTTGATGAGCAATAAATCAGAAGGAAATATATTACATTTGCATTGAGATCATTGAAAATGAGCTACGCAGCATCAATGTGTGAGGTAGTGTGGATGAGTGGGCATTAATGCAAGTAAAAAGCACACACCTCTTTGGTCCAGAAACACAGGGTTCAACATCCGCCAGGTCAAGTTGTAGATAGGATGAGTACACTCTTTCTGCTTGGGGCTGAATTAATTGGCATGGGAAAAGTTAATAATTACATAGTTCATATGAATAACAAAGTATAGCAGATTATATCGAGCGCTCAGAAGAATGATGAACAATGAGAAAAAGGCTCCTACCTCATCATAGTCAACAAACATTTTGTTTGCACGGAGATATGCTTCTATCCTCGCCACCTAATACAAGAGACCAGTCAACTAGCATCCTTTTTAGATTTCAAATTGCAAAAAAACTATGCATTGAAGAAAATAATGGGACTTACAGTTTCGTCACTCCTTCCAGTCAATTTGAGATATTGTAACGTAACATGATCCACTGGGAAAAACCCCATGGTTGCACCATACTCGGGAGACATGTTAGCAATAGTAGCTCTGTCCGCTAATGATAGCTCACCCATTCCATCACCTGCAGACATGGACAATGTGAAAACCTCATCCAACAAAAATATAGGAGAGTAGCAATGGAAAGTCAAGTCAATTGAGGTCCATGAAACTCAAATTACCGTAAAACTCAACAAATTTTCCAACAACACCATGCTTCCTCAGCATTTGAGTCACTGTCAAAACCAAGTCAGTAGCTGTGACACCATTGCGTAACTTTCCATTTAACTTGAACCCAACAACACCAGGCAACACCATGCTCATGGGCTGCCAATTTGAGGAAGTGTAATGTTAGCAACAAAACCATAGCACAAAGATCCTCTGCACTTATATCAGATAGTGGGAAATGAATAACATCCCAAAGCACCAATGCCATTACCAACCCTGTATGTACTTTGTAAAAGCAAAACAAATACACCTTGAATATTAAAAGAAACATTACATAACTACAAAGAATAAGCATCCCTAAAAATGCTAAATTAGTAGCACTGACATAATAGGAGAAAATTGTACTTGAGAGTAAACTTCAACCACATAACGCTGATATATACTAGTTAAGAATTATAGACATCCCACAACAAAACAAGTTCAGAATTTACACTAGCATAATGCAAATTCTTTGCTTTTGCATTCATACTCTACTATAATAAAAACATGGTTGAAAAATGACATACTAGTTATCCCGTAAAAAGTTTTAATGTTGACATTGGACAAATATTATTTAACCATGATATAGTCAGCACTAACTACCTGGCCAAGCATTGTAGCCTCTGCTTCAATACCTCCAACTCCCCAGCCAGCAACTCCTAAACCATCAATCATGGTTGTATGGGAATCAGTTCCGACCACACTATCAGGGTAGAGTACACCGTCAGTGTTGAAAACAACACGTCCAAGATATTCAAGATTCACCTGAAATTTAAGTTAGCATGGAAACTCATTCAAAACCCCAACAGCCACAGTACACCAATAATAGATAAATAGGATGCTTAATGATCTTTTATTTATCAAATGAAATAAGCAATTATATGAACTGTAAAGAACATGCAAACAGGAACCTGACCAGCTTGCTACTGAAAGTGAGAGTTATATGCCAATATGTCAAATCTCAGAAAATGCAATGCACAATCCTTACGTACTATACCTGATGCACAATACCAGAACCTGGAGGAACCACAAGCATATTTTGGAAAGCAGTAGACCCCCATTTAAGAAAAGCAAATCTCTCCTTGTTCCTCTTAAACTCAAGCTCCATGTTTGCCTGCACTGCATTTTCTGATCTTGCCACGTCAACTTGAACTGAATGATCAATTACAAGATCAACAGGAACCTGCAAACAAAGTAGTTTCAGACATTTGATCAGGAACAATGAACAAGAAGAGTTCAGACAGAAAACAGCAAAAGGGCAGTGACAGCTTTCCAAAAGAAGATATAGGCAGCAAAATTTACTAGGCTTGTCCAGAAAAAGTGTTTTACTGCTGGTTTTGAAACAGAAACTGATAATTACAGGTCATGGTGACCTTGCTCAAAGCAAATAGCAAGAAAAGGAAGACACACACCAAAGGATTGATCTTGTTGGAATCACCGCCGAGTTGGCCCATGGCATCACGCATAGAAGCAAGATCAACAACAGCTGGTACTCCAGTAAAATCCTGAAACAAAAGATACAGATTAAAACACAAAGTAGTATCACAGTAAGAACAGTGTCTACCTTCTGAAGATTATGACATACCTGCAAAAGAACACGAGCAGGCTTGAACGGAATTTCAACTTGTTTCGGAGATGTGTTTTCCCAATCAATGATTTTTTCAACATCATCCTTTGTAACTTGGAAGTTGTCACAATTACGAATAGCAGATTCCAAAAGGATTCTGATAGAATAGGGCAGCTTATCTGCCATCGACACCAGAAACACAGGTCACGCATGGTCATGGTTATCTTAATAATTAACGTAATTTTGACAAGCCAGATGAAAAGAGGCACAAAAATGTTGTAGAGATTACCGATCCTTGGATCATTAAGAGCAGGCAAACTATAGAATTTTCCAAACTCGCCGCCTCCTGGCTTGGGGAGGCTGGTGAAAATTCCCTTGAAAGGATGTTCAGGAGCTGAAGAAATCAATTAGTGTTACTATTTGATCATTAATAATTAAAGCAGGTTCTAAAGAAAAGGACCCTCTCCCTTCAGTACTGAGAAAGCAACCACCCGATTACAACAGACATGAAAATGACATCAAGTTTCTACCTAAAAATAAAATAATAATCATTTCCCAAACACTTAAAAAGGCAAATGATTTCCTCTAAATAGCAAAGCAATCCAATAGCTTAAAAAAAATTATAGAAACCGAGAAACAATCCAAAATTATTATTTGAGGAAATGAGAATCAAGAGTACCCATAGTAGCGATCTTTCGCTGGAAGCGTTCGACAAAAGGAGCGACGGCTCTGATCTGGTGGCGAAGAGTAGCAGGAGAGCGCCAATCTACACCGTGGCTCCAACGAGGGTAGGAGCAGCGGAGGGATCGAACAGCGGAAGAGAAGCTAAGAGATCGGAGCTGATTATTATTGGTCAAAGAAGGAGGAGTAAATTTAGGAGGAGAGAGAAGGGAAGTTCTAGAGACTGAAGGAGAAAACCTAGCCCTAGAAGCTCTAAGAATTGCTGAGGCCGAGGCCGAGCTTGAGCTTGTTATATACATGATGATTTCACATAAAAAGGTACAAGCGATAAGGTTTAGATTGCAGAGAGAAAGGAAGCTAGCAACAAATATTTTGATTGATGATGATGATGATGATGATTTGGGAGAGGCGTGTGGCGAGCAACAGGGAGACCTACGACTGCGTGCCGCTCTCTTCTATAACGTTAAAATACTGGTTCAGAACCCGGCCCGGGAAGAAAGGAGACTTGCATGGAGAGTTGATTATTATAACTCAATTCTTGCAGTTTATTTGAACGAGAATCTTTGATTTTTCTTTTTTAAAGCGTTTTAAAAAAAATATTTTTTTATTTTTTATTATATTTTAAATTAATTTTTTTAATTTTTTTAAATTATATATCAAAATAAATTTTAAAAAATAAAAATATATATTATTTCAATATATTTTTAAATAAAAAATTACTTTAAAAATCAACAAACTCTAATTTTATTTTATTTCACATCACAATATAATCATGCTGAAAATTTTTAAAAAATTAATTTTAAATTTTTTTTTTGATTTGTTATATATCAAAAAATAAATAAATATTTTAGTATACTTTTTAAAAACATATTTTAAAAAATAACATCTAAGTCACTGTCGTCAGGCGGACACACAAGTAGACAGAAATGTATTTTTTGTCCGCAAGAAATTACTAGGTTTCCTTGCATGGAGTTTTCTGGAGTAAAATAGAGGCGGAAAACTACTACATTGCCCCCTCCTTTTTAACCGACAAGGAATTATGATGACGATGGTGCACAATTTATTAAAAAAAAAAAAAAAAGCAGCCATGCAGTCTTCTTGTATGGTCTGGCAGCCCAAGCGGCGACTGTCCTTTCTTTTTCTTTGTCAGCGTCACGCTGAGAAGTGCTTTGCATCCTGACAAAAATTCTGGCTCCTCGGATGTATGTTTTTTTTTTAATTAATTTTTTTATTTTATTTTAATATTAATGTTAAAAATAATTTTTAAAACATAAAAAAATTTTAATATATTTTTAAATAAAAAATAACTGTAAGTACACTTCTCAGGTGATGGTCACTTGTGCCCAGGAATGTTTTATGATTTTATTGATAAATTCGCATAAAATATTAAACAAAAGGTCACAATCTACGCATCCCAACTCCTCTTTTCTCTTGCATTTTCTCTGAATTCGCTCGTGCATTTAATCTCTTTTACACTCACCAGCTCAAGTATTCAAAAGTTTCTCATTCCACACGGTAAACTTATCTTTTAGATAAAGTCATCAGTTAAGCCTGACAACAATGCCCAAATATCAAGCCTATACGTGTTGGCCCGTGATTGCAGCCCGTGAAAAATCTAATGGATCCTATTTGAAAATTCAATAAAAAAAAAACATATGAGAGAAATTGATATTCAAGCATCAATGTACTTATTTTTACCAAAAATATAAATGACTTTATATAACAAATATATTAAAATGTAAGGGGGTGTTATACAGTGTTGAACATTATGCACACACTCATAATACATTATGATTTATGAACATGAGTAGTGTCTTTTTTAAAAACAAATTGGTTTTTAAACTTTTATTTTACACAATAAAACAATAAAGCCCTTTTCAGTTTAAATTAGCATTCAAATGCTTTTTTTTTAGGGAGTGTTAAATTGAAAGATAGAAGACCGCAATGGAAAAAAAAAGTAAAATAGATAGTGGCTTTGGAATTTGCTTTAAAAAATCATTCTAGTCCTCCATTTTTTTTAGCTATTAAGTGTCCGGTTTTTTTAATTTTGAAAATTCAATATTGGTATCAAACCTTATTTTCCTTGTTTTTCAGTTTTTTTTAGGAGAGAAAAGGGCTCATCAAATTCAGACGTAGAAAAAACAAGTTGTTATTGGCGACGATTCTGACCACTAAATCAATCAATTTTTATTTCAACTGATTTTATATAATAAGAAAAGTTCAGATTAGGTTTTTTTTATCTTGAAAGTGCCTAAAAATATATGAGCTCAGAAAGCTTTTTTTATTTCGGTTTGATTATGGGTTATGAGGTGGTTTTTTGCATTTTTAGATGTCGTAGATTGGTTTAATAAGGTTTCTAAAGTATTTTTTTAGATAAAAAAAATTAGTTAAAAATGAGTTTTTTTCTATAAAAAAACCCTATTTTTCTAGTCATTACAGTGGTCAGAATCTAAGAACCAGACAACATGTCATTAATTTTATTTTCAAATAATTAGGGCATATCACATTTTATCCACCCCATTAACTTAAAAAAAATTAAGACCTATGCGTAGCTCTTTTTTATGGGCCAAGCACTTGGTCTGCCTTATAAGGTACATTTGCGTTGTCCTCATTCTATTTTTTTTTTAGTTGATACTTTTTAAAAAATAATTTTAAAGCTTAGATTTTAATTAATACCTCTCCTTAGTGTTTTTTTTTTTTGTGTATTTAGAATTTTTTAAATTTCAATTATTTTTTATTTATATTGGATGTGTTTAATTTTTGAAGAGGTTAATATGATTTATTTGTAATTTTTTTTATATTTTTTTACATAGATTAAATTTATTTTTAAAAGTAAAAAAATATTTATTTTTATAATATTTTTAATATGTGCAACGTTGCATAATATTTTTTTTTCTTTTATCTTATTCAATAAATCTTATGTACATGTCAATTTCTATTACAAATTGAATAAACAAATTCATTAAACATGATCAGAAAAATTACCTGTGTTATGATATTAAATATCTTGATCTACATTTATCTCTCAATTTTTTTAATTTTAATTTTATTTATCATTAATGATTTTTTTTTCATTTATTTACACAACAATTCTTAATTTATTTAATTATATGTGTGCATAAGTTTTTAGATTTACATTTAGGGATATTTTTTTGTTAAAAAACTTGTTGGAAAATTATACTTGTTCAAATTTTTACCATGTATTGATGTTTTAAATTTGATTCTTATTCTTTTAATTTATAGTTTTTTTCATTGATCCTTTTATAAAAGTTTTATTGGTTTTAATTTTTCCATTCAATTTGAGTTTATAGTGTATTGTTTCTTTTTCAATTTGATCCCCGTTCTTTTAGTTTTTTTTTTTTGTTATTTTTTTTTCTTTTCCATTTAACTCTCAAATTAAAAATTTATTGCTACCCTTTAATTTATTTTTTATTTTAATTTTAATCCTCATTCTTTTAATAAAAAAAATCCAAATAAAAAATCCCATTGTCCCATGAATTGTTTTTTAATAAGAAAATATCGTCTCGGCGCTAAAGCCATGGATATTATATACAGGCAAGTGACCTTCCACGGTGTGCAAGGGCCGGAAGGATATTGGGGCCCGACGATGAAAAAAGTACAAAGAAGAGGGCAACTATACCTCGTCAATCAAAGGATTAGGCATTATGGACCACCAAAGGATGGATCAATTTTTTTTTTTAATTTTTTTTTTCATCCCACTGTTATTTTGAGCTAATATTGTCAAATAAAATTAATAAAAATATTTTAAAAATATTTAATTTACATCCGTTTAATACATTCAAAATAATATATATACCTAAACATTAACTCAAAAATCCAAAATCCAAAATTTTCTTTTTAAAAAGAACAAACTCGACCATCATGTAAGATTCGATTTCTTATAAAAAAAAGTTTGCGGGTGATGGAGGTGGCTAATTGAAGTCTTCGAGTACACTTTCCTAAAGCATTGCCATAAAAAAGTTTTTTTTTTTTTTTTGCATCGTTCTACAATGAATTTCAATTGCCTCTCTTCGTTTACCGGTTTACTTTTTAACTAGCATGGTTTCTTCTACGCTGCCGCAATCCAATTTTACCTCGTTTGTTAACTTGCTAACATGTTAAATTAATTAAGTGAAAGTTAATAAGATAAACTTGATAAATTCATATACAACTTCATCAATTTTATTAAAATTTGATATAACTTTTGAAAAAATAATTAAAATAATAGTGTTTTAACTTTATTTTTTTAATATTAAAACAATAATATTTTAGATTAATTTCAATTCATTTGACCAAGCTGTGATTTAGGTCATAAACTCGATCGGATTTGATAGCTTTGTTTTTAAAATCTATTTCTCATGTAATTATAATATAACAAAAATATGTATTAATAAGAAAGATAGCAGATAAAATTATAGATTAACAATATATATTTTTGTTACAATTGTTGTTTTAGATTTAAGTTTTTTTTTATTTTGATGATAAAATATTGTTTTTAATTATCAATGTAGTCAATTGAATAAAAACCAAAAGCAATTAGGAAAAATGACAACGATGTGAACTAAAAAAGAAAAAAATATATATTTTTAATCAAAAATAAAATTTTCTCATCCATGTATATCTTTTTTATTTTAACAAAAACATATTTTTTATTATGAGAAACATTATTTTTTAAGCAAAAACTTAATAGGATCGTGAAAAAAGTTTCAATTAAAAATTTAAAAATTAATGATTGATGCAACTATGTAAAAAATATGAGAACAATAAATTTAACAAAATTATAAAATAAATTTTTAATAAAAAATAATGTATATTATTTTCATTCAATATCGATGAGCAAATTATTTAAAAAGAAATTGCTTATCAAGCTAATACATAATTATTTATAAAATAATCTATAATATCATTATAAAAGCTCTAATCTACTTTAGAACAAAGACACCATTTTTAATTAAAAACACATTTTTTGAATAAAAGGAAGGTGGCAATTAAAATAAAGGCTTGTTAAAAATTTTAATAATTTAAAATATGAAATAATTATGAAAAATATATATCTTTAATCTAAACTTCATTTCATTTCCTCTTTAATGCATTTTTTTATTATTTTAACAAAAATATATTTTTCAATCATAAGCATTATAAATAAAAACTTATTATGATATTAAAAGCAAACTTCGATAAAAAATATATTAAAATAATATTTCAATATCCTATATAGGATTAAGGTCACAAAAATGAATTAATATGATAAAATTATATCGTGAATCCATTAAAAAATAACAAAAACAAAGATTTTGTTTTCATTTAATATTCATGGGCGCATCTTTAATTTATTTTTTTGCTTGTTAGTTTAAAATAATTAAAAAAAAGGTTTAACATCCCCATAAAACCCTGCATTATTACTTAATACACATGAAAAAAATTGAATAATAATTTAAATATTATATCAAGTATTTTATTTATAGTGTATTTAAATCAAAATCTAAAAACTATTTTGAAAACAAAAGGACCATAGACAAGGTATAGGTGTCTGGCCGAAAAGATTGGGCATGTGCACGTACCTAACAAGAAAAAGGGTCCGGTTCACTTTGGCCTGCAGGCTTGGTCTTATTTATTAAATTTTTTTATGTTTAGAGTGGATGGTATATTTATTTTGAAAAATAAATGAGATTTCAAAACTAGAGAGGTGTCTAAAAAGTTAGATTGAGGTTTTTTAGATCTAAAAATTTATATTTTAACATATCTTAACATAAAAACACCTAATAAATATTGTAAAGAATTTAGAAATTCTAAAACAAAACAGAAAAGAAGAATGAATCAATGAAATAAATTCATTTATAATCTAGAACACCTCCTAAAATATTGGTAAAAAATACACAAAATTAAATAGAATAAAAAATCATTCTTTAACCTCGATTTATTTTTTCAACGAGACAGAAGCTCAAAAATATTTTAATAAAGAAACTCATTAACATCAAGATTAGATTTCTTTTTGTTGTAATATGGCAAATTGACCCCTATCTCTCTCTCTTCTTCCACCATTTTATAATGACTTTATCTCTTATTTATAAATTCAAAAACTCAAATACAAAACAAATAAAGTTTAACAATTTAACATGAAGCCCTAAAAACACAAGGGACAATAATAAAATATTTAAAAACTCAGGGGACAAAGTGTGATTTTTTGCCTTTTTGTTTATGTCTTGAATTTCCTTCATCTCGAATCCCTATATATATAAATATACCTCTTTAATCTAAACTTTATTTCATTTTTCATGTATTTTTTTATTTTAATGAAAACATGTATTTTATTAGAAGTTTTATTTTTATAAATAAAAACTTTCCGTGGTCTAAAAAACAAGTTGAATTAAAAATCATAACTCGATAATTTGTATGCAATAGAAGAAAAAAATAAAAGACTAATAATATAAAAAAATTATGTAAAAAATCTATAATAAAAAATAAAAACATTGATATTTTATTCTCATTTAATATTTATAAGCATAGCTTTTTTAAAAAAAAATGCATATTAAGCTCATATATAATAATTCACAAAATAATTATTAATATTACCATAAAAAAGCTATATTCTTGCTTGAAAACCATGATAAAATTGGATAATATTTTAAATTTCATTTTCATGATTTGATTTATAGTCAATTGTATTCAAAACTTAAAATAATTATTAATAACAACGAAGAACGATATATAAAAAAGCTACGTACCTCGACCTATAAGGATTGACATGCATACCTAGCCTGAAATAAAAAAGTTTAGACACATTTACCTCAAAAGCTAGGCTCATATGCTTTGCTTTCTTATTAAACATGCAAACTGCTAAAATATGACCATCTATTCCCAAAAATCCAAAAAGATATGTTTTTTTTTTAAATTCACTACTCCTGACAATTCACATACTTTTTTTTGTGGTAATTTTCAGTTATTTTTCTCTTACTAACATTTTGTTTTAAAATAAAATTAAAAAATTATGTTTTTGACACATTCACATCTATTTTGCATTTTTTATTATTATTTTTCTTACCAAATTAGTATTAACATTGTTTTTTGAAGAAAAAAAAGAAGAAAATTAAAAATCAGAATAGAGTAAAATAGACAAGGAGCTAAAGTGCAAAACAAGAAAAATGAGGGGGCTGGAACAAAATTGAATTAATTAGAAATCGAGTAACTAAAAAAAAAATAAAAAAAAATAATGAGCTATAAATAGATGTGAATTACAGAGAAAGGAGGGCTCCCACATAAAAAATATCATTCATCATCTCTTCCACCTAAAACCCTAACAAAAAAATATAATTCATCATTTTTTCTACCAAAATCCAAGCCACCATAATTTATTTATTTTATAGAAAATATGAGTCAAATATTAAGAAATAAACCCTAAAAGAACACTATTCACCATTTCCTATATTTCCCCCTTAAAAACTTTAACCTTGTGTGTCTCTCTAAAACTAAAATCTATTTTCTTGATTTTTCTCACCTATGACCTCTATTTATGATGAGGCCACCACCATTATTTTCATCTCGAACCCCCCTATAAAATCTCCCAATCAATTGAAACTAATGGTCTTTGCATCATCATCAATTTAAGAGAAGGGGGAAATTACCCTAGAAACTTCTCTCTTTAATTTCTCTCTCTTTCCACCTTAAAACCATACAAAACCACCACTATTCTTCTCCTAACAAACATGTGAAAAGAGAAAAAACCACTACGACTTTCCAGTGTCAGATCTCCATTACTAGTGGGAGATGGCTTGCACCGCCATTACAAGATGAATGAGGACACCTTGGCACACCCTGAGAGCTCATCCATGAGATAGACATACACTAGTGGCTCTTGGAACAACTCGCCAAAGCTAATAACTTCTCTGGACATGTTTTAGCAACACACTTCACTAATTTTTTTTTTTAGAATCGTTTTGGCATCGTTACATCTCCTTTTAATTATCTTTGACCACCTTACAAGGTCCATTTCAAACCTCAAATCTCTCTTGAATAATTATCTTGCATTATTGTTGATATTTGATGTGTTTTATGATGAAGTTTTGATCGGGTAATGTTCATTGAGTGGATATTTGTGTTGGATTGATTTTAATCTTTAAGATATATATTGCCTTTAGAGTGGGATAATGAAATTCAAGATTTTCCTTAGGGGTGGTATAACATATTTTGATATTTGAATTGCTTTTAGGACGGGATAATATACTACAATAATTTATTCGCCTTCGATGCAAGACATTAAGATCCTAATGATTGATTGTCCATGGGAAGGTTATTGAGAATGTTGTGAAGATCAACAATAAACATCAACATCGTTAGAGTAAGGATATAGTTATATAAATCACATATGATAATTTCTGAAATGATAATTGTTTTTTCATGTTCAAAATAAATTAAGGGTAACAAGTAGAAATAAAGATTGTATGTTGTGAATAGTAAGGAGAAATAAATTTGATTATAGATATAACGATTAGAAGTAAAGGAGAATAAAAAGTCTTAAAGATATTGTAATAGTACATGCATACTTATATTTTGTAATTTAATTGTATTTTACAAGTATTTTACATGAACATTTTTAGCAGCCTTTGGATCATTATAAATTCAGTTTTTTATATAGGTAGTCCAGGAAATGGAGAGTTTTGGCATGTAAACTTTTGAAATGTTATAATTAATTAATGTAATCCTTTAAGTAAATTGATCCTTAAAATACTCTTTTGATTTTCCTTTATTATTGGTTATATAATGCTAATATATTATATGAATTGTGTGGAATACGTATTATAAAAAGATTGTGATTTAAGAATGTAAATGTATTTTGATGGGAGGTGAGTCTAGAACCACTTTGAATAGTTTGAAAGGAATATATATATATATATATATATATATATATATATGTTTTTTGTCTATAGGATTTAATACAAAAAAAACTATGGGTGGTATCCTGTGTAAAGAAAATGCTACTGAAATTTTATTAATAAAATAATTAATTTTTGTATTTGTATAGTCTTTTCTATTATGATAAGTTCATCTAATGAACTAACAAGGTTATTTTTACATGTCATTGCTACTATTATAAATCAATGCTTTGTCTAAAACAAGAATATAAATTAAAGGTTGTTATAGGTTAGGCTTACCCTTTAATCTACAAACATGAGACCTATCATTACCTTTTAGATATGTCATTGTTAAACTAGACACAACAAACTATTAAAAATAAAAGATAAGAAGTGACGTAGTTTAGCTCGTGTAGAATGTTTTAGGGTAATTATATTTTTATTTTAGTACAATTAATCCCTTTACCTTATATCTCTAAAAATGAGTTAGAGTTTTTAGTGACTATAATACTAAATAATAATTTATCTTTCTATTTTTACCATATTTTTCTAAACAATAAAACAAGTTTTTTTTATTTTTATCGGCTTGCTACATTGTCAGGAGCAAGACAAAGAGATGTCATCCTGTATTTTAAATTCAAGCCACTTTCGAAGGTCAAAAAGTTGGAGTTTGAGTTTATGGACCAAACAAACCCATTTTTTAAACTTATTTCCACCTTAAAATACTAAAAAAAAGAGTCATAGTAAGTTAAGTAAACCTATTTTTAATCTTAGAACACCATTCAATTGATAAAAAAAAAACCTAGATTAAACAAATTCAAAAACATTTCTCTTGAAAGCCAAGTTAAAAGCCAATTCGTCCATCCTCTAAGCTTACAATAACTTGCTGTAAGTCCACGTTGTGATTATTTCAGAACGCAATTCTCAGCCTTCCCCCTCCCCTCTCTCACAAACTACGAAGCGAACTTGACAGTGGACAGTAGTGTAGTTAGCAAAAGCAAAAACAAACCCTAAACAATGGCAGAGCCCAAAACCAAATACGATCGCCAACTCAGGTACTACTTTTTACTGATCATCGCTTCAAATTTTCCCTAATGTGTTATAATTTATTATATCTGTTTGGGATGTGGAGATGAATAAATACGAGAAATTTATAATTTATAATCGTAAGCTAAAGGTGCAATAAATTTGAAGTTGTAAATGTGGAAGTTATATTTATGTGGTGCTTTTTTTTTTTAAAAAAAAAAATTTGTTTAGGATATGGGGTGAGCAAGGACAGGCTGCCTTGGAAAAATCTACCATTTGTTTGCTTAATTGCGGTCCTACCGGTTCCGAGACGTTGAAAAATCTTGTACTTGGTGGAGTTGGATCCATTACTGTGATTGATGGGTCTAAAGTTGAACTGGGTGACCTTGGAAATAATTTCATGGGTGGGTTTGTCTGTTTGTTTTTTTTTTTCGTTCTTAACTTGCTATGTTTTTTATTTATTTGTTTGTGTTATCTATGATTTTTTCTGGTAGTGGATGAATCATGTGTTGGGCAATCTAAGGCGAAATGTGTGTGCACGTTTCTTCAAGAGTTAAATGATGCTGTTAAAGCCAAGTTTATAGAAGAGTATCCCGTGGCATTAATTGGCTCAAATCCCTCCTTCTTTTCGCAGTTTACACTGGTTGTAGCCACTCAGGTAGTGTTGATAGTAGGGTGCTTGATGGAATGCCGTGCTCTAGGATATTGTTTCTGCCATGTTTGCTTTTGCTTGTCTTGTTGATCATACTTGCTCAATGCATTGGTTTGGATCACAGATATGTTGTAGATGTTTGTATGCGGTTTTGTTAAGGGCATATTGGTACCCAAATCATGGGATTTTTGCCCCATTTTCATATTTTTTTTAATTGTTGTACAGTCTTTCCTCATTGTCTAAGCATCATAAAATAATTCCATCTATTTCATGATTGGATATTCTGATTTGCTGTTTCTCAAAACATGGTTTTCTATTATCTTCATTCTCTCTGTTCAATATCTTTGATGGATGATTCCTGATACACATGCAGTTGGCGGAAGACTCGATGATAAAGCTCGATAAAATCTGCAGGGAGGCAAATGTTCTGTTGATTTTTGCACGCTCCTATGGTCTTACCGGGTTTGTCAGAATTAGTGTGAAGGTAATTTTTTGTTACTTCATCATGATTGGAATTGCTGTGACTATCTTGGCCTTCCAGAAACTGTAATTAAACTTGAAACACTGAATGGATAACCTACTAGGTTCCTTTGTGGCTACATCATTGTTTAATTTTCTCAGATTCAATGTTCTGGACTTCTTTCATTTCTTTCATAATTCGATGTCATAAAAGTCTGGGACCTCTCACTAGAAAGTTATGTAGGGGAGTGAAATGTAGCTCGCGAGCCAAATTTTGAAGAATATAAAAACTGAAACGAGCATTATTGGAAGCAATTTTTATCGTGCCAATATCAAGTCTGGAAATTGTTTTCTACACGTCTAAGGGTTCCTAAATTGAATTTTTTCTTGTTGGAGACAGGAACATGCAGTGATTGAGTCAAAGCCTGATCATTTCTTGGATGACCTTCGGTTAAATAACCCATGGCCTGAGCTCAAAAGGTACATGGCTTTGTCGTTGCATCTATTTTTAGTTGACATTTTGCAATGCATATGCATGTCTAATATCAGTAGACTATTGCTTACTGTTATTAGTAAATCGAAGAAATTTACTACTCTCTCCATCCCATTTTATTCGTCTACCATTGGATTTCTAACTATTTATTGAAACATCATCTATTACTTTGTCTGCTGTGCATATTCTCAAAAATATCTCTGCCTCGGAAAATGTAGAATACCATATATTTTGAAATGGAGTTATAATTAATCAAATAATTGAGGATAAGATAGAAAAAAACATTTTTTTTCATGTACTTCATCTAGAAACTGGACAAATATTATGGAACATCTCAAAGGAAACATGGAAAAGTGAAGTGGGAAGGAGGAAGCATCACTCTTCTCAGCCTCATTTTATGTTGCACTCAGAGGACATGCTTCCTTTTGTAACGCATTTTCCTTATCTTCTTGGTTGGATTGGAGCTTAAAGCATACATGCTGTATTCTACTTTGAAGTTTCTTATATGGTATTTGCACACGGTAGGTTTGCAGAAACCATTGATTTAAATGTGACAGATCCTGTTGCCCATAAGCACACACCTTATGTTGTCATTCTAGTCAAGATTGCTGAGGAGTGGACCAAAGCTCACGGTGGTGCCCTCCCATCAACCAGGGATGAGAAGAAAGAACTCAAGGTTTATAATTAGTTCACAGTTTACCTGTTAGGTTCTTGACCTATTTCTTTATGTTAATGCCATTTGCTTTGGGATTTTGAATCTCTTAGGAGCTTCTAAAAGTAGGAATGGCTGCAATGGATGAAGACAACTATAAAGAAGCTATTGAGGCCTCCTTTAAAGTATTTGCACCTCGAGGAATTAGTGAGTATAAAGTATTCAGAAGAACAGGTTTAATTTTTTTGGAGGATGATATTCCAGAAGAAACTTGTTGGTTGAGATTGATAGCGTTATAGTGTTTTTGTTATGCTCACGCATGCATTCTTCATATTATGTAATTAGAAATGTCCAATAGAAGATTTTTATGTTTAGCTATAAAGGAAAAAAACAGAGGTTGCATGGACACTTGTTTTCCATGCAGTAACAGCAATGGGTTAGATATTGCTGTTAAACTCCTGTCCTGCCCTGTAGGAATGGATTTGGTTTGCTTTATATACATGAGTTCACAAGAAACAATCCGTGGCACACCTTGCCCCCTTATCCACATAATTGATTCTGTCTTCTTACTCATTTTTTGACCCTGGCTAATTTTATATTCATCTAACACAGTAAATATAGTATTGGCTTTTAAAATCCAATTGCTTACGGATTTTTTTAATATTGAAATCAATATGATGTTAGTGGTGGACATTAAGAATGTAACTGTAAAAAAATGTAAGGGAAAAAAAAACAAAAAATATGAACAATTTTGTCTAGTTCCATGTGAATGGTGGCTTTGATCTCTCTAATGTTGCTTCCTTTTGTTTTTGGTATCATAGATTCTGGTCTGTTGCAGATAATCCATGATAGCTGCAGTGAAGTCGAGTCTAATTCATCTGACTTTTGGGTGATGGTTGCTGCCTTGAAGGTTAGGCATTACAATCTGACTTGGATCTTTGGTTCTGTAGCTTGCTCTTGTTTTCCAATGACAGTGCTTGAAGTTAAATTCACCTGCATTAAAGTCTGTAGAAATGATCCTTTTAGGATTATTTCTTGACTGGATTGACAAGCTTGCTGTAAGACTCTAGGCAAAAGGAAACTGGCCAGCTGAGTATCATGGTGGATAATGTTACTGGTGGAAACACTTGGATCACTGATCATTTTTTCTAATCTGTTAGTTTGGACAAAATTCTGGAGTAGTATCTGAATGTCCTGAAGTTATGCCCCCTATTTAGAGGTGTTTTTCAATCATTTGATTGGGCACTATGCATGGATGTGAGCTCATGAATTTTTGCTGTTTGGAAAGAAAGTAATAGGACTATTAGAGGTTTGGGTTTCATGGTAGATGCTTTTGATGGGCTTGCCATATAATCTTTCTTTTTAGGCTTTGTGCACAAGTTCTGAAGGGGTGGACAATTTCTTTCAAGCTGCAATGTGCATCTTACATTCATCTCTTTGTCTCTCCTCTCTAGGTTGTTTCAGTGTCCATTAGAGTCTGCAAGACACAATCTCATTCTTACAACTATACTTAACATGTATGGATAGGATCTAGTTTGATGAAAACATTTATTTCTATTTCTTATGATCAAACTCCATTCTTGAGACTTTGATTTCTTGAATTTATCCTTAACATTCTTAGGAGTTCATTGCGAATGAAGGTGGTAAGGAGGCACCTCTTGAGGGTTCAATACCAGATATGACTTCTTCAACTGAGTTAGTGACTAAACCTTTTTGGGGTCAATCTTTCTTTTGTAGTAGTTTAAATTAAAACAACAAAAAGAAGATATAAGAGGAATATCAATTCCTTTGCAGGCTTTATGTAAATTTGCAGAAGATCTACCAAGCAAAAGCCGAGGCCGACTTTCTTGCTATTCAGCAAAGAGTTAAGAGCACTCTGAAGAGAATGGGTAGAGATCCAGATAGCATCTCAAAGGAAATGATTAAAAGCTTCTGCAAAAATGCAAGAAAACTAAAGGTAAGTTCATATTTTATGTTTTTGTCTGTCATTGATTACGTTCCTGTTGATACGACACTTTATTTTTCAGATATTTCTTTGTCAAAGTGCCTAGGCTAAAGTGCCTTTATCCTTATTATGATTCATGATTATTGAGCTAACTAAAAGCTTAATATTTGTGTTTCTCATCAGAATTAATCTTGTTTACCATTAATTACCATTTACATTCAAGTAGTTTCTGGGACTTGTTGAATTGATAGCACACGGACTCTCTCCGAGGAATTATTGTTGAGTTATATAACTTTTGGAACATTACCCAGTTAGATAATTTGGATGAGAGCTCTGGAAAAACATATCTCCGTGTTTCAAAAATGTTCTCAGCTAGACATGCAACTACATCATCATAATGTGCATAATGGAGGCTTGCAATTTTTCCTCTTTGAGATGGATTATATTGTTCTTAGATAAGGATTGTTAGTGAGCGTTTTCGAACTCTTCGTTATAGATTTGCAGGTATCGACCTATTGAAGATGAGTTCAACAATCCTGCAGTAACATAGTTACAGAAGTATTTAACTGATGAGGAATACAGTTGAGGATCTCCTTATTACCGCTCAGATATCATTGTCCTGCAACAATCTTGCCCCCTTTCTACAAGAAGGTTTTTGAGACATGATATTCTCTTATCAGTTTCTACCTTGTACATCTATATAATATGTAGGGAAGCACACAAATGAGATTTCAAATATATAGACAATGTCCCTATAACTTTATCAAAAATATCTTTTGCATAGTTCAAGACAAATTTTCTGTTGTTTGCCCTTTCTAAGATACACTGTCCGATACAGTGTTAATTTTTATAGGAAAATGCATCGATGCATCAAAATTCATGTTTCTCTGCAAAAGAACAGGAACTGAGCAAAATCTACATGCATTATTCATCCCAAATTCAATAATGGATGGAATCCCATATTTTGGGAAACCTGATTTAACAACTATCTTGGAGAATTTCAATATGCATCGCAACTGCTCTCTCTCTCTAATATATATAAAAAAAAAACTTTTTTTTGTCTGGGATTTACATTATAAGACAAACGAACTGATATTAGCCAGGCTGAGAGGAATTTGTTTTGCTCATAACCATTGATTTTCTTTTTAACTTGAGTTGCAGTGTTGCCATGGGGTTTTATATCCTGCTTCGATCTGTTGACCGCTTTGCTGCTAATTATAACAGTTTTCCTGGGCAATTTGAAGGGTAAATGCCTGAGAAACCTACCAGCTACTCTTTTTGCAATAAGCTATTGCATTCTACTACCAAACTGAATTCTACTCTATCATTGATGTCTTGTAGGGAAATGGATGAGGATATATCTCGACTGAAAACTACAGTTGTTGGTCTCCTTAGTGACCTCGGTTGCAATGGTGCAACTGTAACCGAGGACCTTATCAATGAAATGTGCTGGTTTGGTGCTTCTGAACTTCATGCGGTTGCTGCCTTTATTGGGGGAATTGCATCGCAAGAAGTGATCAAGGTCTATATATATATATATATATCTATCCCTAGTACGCTGCATGACATTTAAGTTTTTCTTGACAAAAAAGTAGGCTGCCTTATTTTTTTAAACTAGGCCATTTGAAGTTAATCTTAATGCTATCACCTACATGAGATCACAAATTTCCTGTTCTTTACAGCTCATAACAAAACAATTTGTTCCCATGGTGGGGACTTTCATATTCAACGGCATCGATCAAAGGTCTCAATTATTGGCACTGTAGAATGCTTTGCTGGAACAGGTAAGCTCTTGCCTTCCATTTAGCGCAACTACCTGACAATCAAAATTTCTGTTAAGACTTGTACTCACCCTTTTGTTTCTAATGGCAGATCACCACTTCATAGGATGGAGCAGTTGACCTTTTGCAGGTAAAGAGCTTTATTACGTCATTTAAAGGAGGCATTCTTTACGGTGTCGAGAGTTACAGGGGAAGGCAGAGAATTCTGCTGATGTTCAAGTTTTGTAAATGTAGAACTTGGCTTGGAAACAAATTGAAATTGGTACAAAGAAAATGAAAAGGTCACAGGAAAAATTCAAATTCTCGCCTTTCTTTAGCCAAAGACAACTACAATGGTAACGGGATTGATGAGTGGACTCCATTTAAAACCGGGGAATTCATTCTCTGTGCCTTACCCTTTTACATTTTTTTTGCTTTCTTCTGTAAGAGATTCCTGGATGCACGCTTCCACTGATCAGGCATGTTTTCTCCAGCACTGCTTAAATAGCAAAGTTGTACCAAAATCCACTTTCTTAAGACTTGCTGTAGTTATTGGGAAGCTTTAATCTGAAATATTCTTGTGACTTCTTATTTCTTTCTTTCTTTTTGAAGAAGACAGAATAACTTTTATTTGTCAGAATGAAGTATAGTTCTCTCTAAATGCAGGAAACTAACTAAAACAGAAAAATCTAAAACTAATAATAATTTTACAGATTGCTGGATTTTTCATATCTTCGACTATCTTCGATTTCGATTTCTCAACCACATTAGTGGGTTTTCCTCACCTGTGAACATCCAGGATCAATTTAGCAGTGGTCTAGCAGAAAATCTAGCATGCATTTTCCTTAGATAATTGATCAAAAAGAAATAAAAAGAGTCCTTATTTTGTAACTTGGAAAGAAGAGGAATGTCTATTAAAGCAATCGCCCCGTCCTATTTTGCCACTTCTAACATAAGAACTTGATGGCTGGCATTTGTTGTTACGAGGGATTAATTATTTGTACGGTTCAATCCTTTCATTTTGCATTAAAATCTGCGTTGATAGAAATTAAGGTCGTGTTTCGTAACGTGATGTGAACGATTTTTGTTTAAAATTTTAAATTATTTTTTGTTTAAAATTATTTTTTTAAAATTATTTTCAGATTAATGTTAAAAATAATTTTTTAAAAATAAAAAAATTTATTTTAAAATATTTCTAAATAAAAAACATTATAAACCATAAATACTAGTTATATATGGATCCCAATTAAAGACAAACCACTGCCTTGTAGTTTGAGCTCGGCTATTAAACAACCTGCAATATACAGTAGAAAGCATGCATCAGTTTGACCATATGCTACTAGCATTTCCGCTGATAGTAGGCGTTGCCTCCAATCTTTACGATACCTTTCACTGGCCTGCACTTTGTTCGGTGTTGGATTAATTTTTTTTAACATAAAAAAAAAAAAAACAACAATGTGAAGGTGTTGCTAATATATTTTTTTAAAAAAAGAAAATCATAACTCGGTTATAGATATTACTAAATTTAATAAGATGATTTTATTTAATTAAATAATTAAAACAAGTGATGTTGATAAATGTACCAAGAGTATGGTGACCTGTAAAAAAAAAAATTACCGAAAGAGAAAAAATTACTAGTCGACCAAGATTAAAGTATAAAATTAAAAAAATATATTCAAAAATAATATAAAAGTCACATGAATCAACTCAAGTTAGTAAGATAAACTTACAACATGTGTCTTGAGACTAGGATAATTTTATAAAAAACAAATTGAAAAAGATAGTATGCTCAATTCCCAAAAATCCAAGCGTAGAAGGATGCAAACAAAAAACAATTAGTAAAAAAAAGGAACTCCAAAAATATTAAACATCGGCAAACCAAGGTAAGATCGCTAGACTTTGCGAGCTTGATCATGTAAACGAGATAACCTAATAAAAAAAACAACAAAAATCATGAAGGCTAATTTTTAAATGAACCAATTGTTGAAAGATGAAATATAAAAAATTATTCAATCTCGAAGAAATGACCCAAAAAAAATTCGAGTTAACTTTGGCAAATTCATCAGACACTCAATTGTGATAACCTCATAGAAGAAAAACAAAAATAATAATAATCAAGAAGCTCAATCTTTAAAATTCAAATAGGAGAACTGGGGTAAACTAGCAAGATAACTTGAAATAAAAACAATTGTTTTACTAAAAATGATTAAAACTTGACATATAAATAAACCAAAACTAAATTTTGAGGGATTAAATTAAAAAAATAATAATTAATAAAACAAAAAAACAAATAACAATTAAAAAACAAGAATTAAATCAAATATAAAAATTAAATTAAACCTAATACTAAGAGATAAAATTTAAAAAAATATCATTAAAAAAAGAATCAAAATAAAAAATAACAATAATAACCAAATTTAATAGAACTACAAATAACAAGATATCTCTATATTTTTGCAGGCCAACATAATTATTGAGGAGAGGAGAGAAAAAAAAAAAAAAAATCACCAGAGTCTAATTGTCGTGTTCATTCTTACACGCATTGAACTACCTGGAAGATCTCGGTGTGACACTTCCAACTTTGACATGAAAGCTATCATTGGCTGCTTGGTGACGCCTCTCGCACTATCTAAAAATAATGAAAGCCCCCTACCTGTTGGCTCTTGAGGGACACGCGCTAGCCTATTTATCTTGTTTGTTTATTCTAATCTCCATATTTATTTAGTTTTACTTTTGAACTCCTTTTAATTTAGTGAATTTTTTTTTGTGCAAAACTGAACTTCAATCAAGCACCAAAGGTTTTCATCAATATTGCAAAAACCCAATACTTAGACAATTAAACAACATAACAAGCTAAATCTCAAATAAAATCAATGTAAAAAAATCAAATTAAAAAAAAAAAAACAAAAACCGAGTGTAAAAAAAAAACTTTCCTTGATAGTACATAGCGGTCGTGAACTTAGCAAACAAAAGAGACTCAATATATAAAACAAGAGGTTTCACCAGACGAATCCACAATGAAACCCTCACAAGCTAGACTAAACACTCTGGCAAATTAGATTTGGAACTAGTGGCCATGTGCTCTCCATGCCATGCACAAGTACTCAAATGAAGAAAAGGTAACTCAATTCTCTTTGCAGCATGATGAAGAGAGGTTGTTAGAAGAATAAGAGAAGAGACTGCTCTGCTAGAGAAGCGATGGTCACTGCTGTGATTTGTATTTTCTGCACTTTCACTTTATCTTGGAGTTTCGGATGGAAAAGCATTTCTGGAAGGAAAAAAAACCCTAACAAAATGAGGATGATCAATGCTACTAAAAAAGTTATTTAGTTATTTTGAAGATTACAGGGACTAATTAATTAGTTCTGATAAACTAAAAGGACAATCAAAATTAACTCCTTTATAAGCCGGTAACCGCTTTTCAGTTTTCGAAATTCAGTTATTTGGATCATATTTGTTTCCATTCCAGGAAAACAAAAGGGGAGGGAAGAGATTTAAAAAATGAAGGGACGTGAGAATATTTCGCAAGTGGAAGGGATTGATGATGAAGATGATCTTGGGATGGAACCCATTGCTCTTTCTAGTCCACCAGCACAACAGTTTGGACATGCATCAAACAGGGACAATGACACAGAGAAGAGAACTCAAGGTTTACAAAACAAAGTGGCTATGAAGTTGGCTAGGTTTGTGGACACGATAAGACAGAATCTTGTGGCAGTCCAGAGGTTTGTTGAGGATCTGTGGCTACGACAATATGGATGTGCAGGCGATCCAGACATAACAAGGGCTTACCAGGTTTGGCCAGGGAATAATGTACGTTCCAATACTTGTTCTCACTTTCGAATTCAACAATCTATAACAATTGGCAATCACCTTGTATAATCTGTCTGCAGTATCTATAACAATTAGCAATCACCTTGTATAATCTGTCTGCAGTCTGCACTGCTAAAATTGATTGCTGCTTAACTTTATGTGCATGCAGGTGTTTTTTTTCCATGGACGACTCATATGTGGCCCAGATCCTAGGGGATTGCTGCTGACAACTGTTTCAATAATACTCTCAAGTTGGGTTTTTGCCATGTATAGTGAGGATGATTTGCCGCACGATTCTGGTCTTATCACAGCCTTTTCCTTGATGTTAACAGTAACTGTCAGTTCCTCTCATTCGATAAAATTAGCAGTAATTAATATTTACTCGGCAAGGATTAAATTTATTTTATTTTATTTTATTGGGAATACAGGTTCTGTTCACCCTGTTTCTGGTTAGTACAATTGATCCAGGAATTATTCCTAGAAATGATGGATCATCTATCGAGGAAACTGCTGGCACGAGCGATGGAACCAGGAGAAAGAGGGTAACTGTTAATGGGGTAGAACTCAAACTAAAATACTGTCGCATTTGCAAGTTTTTTAGGCCTCCCAGGAGTTGCCATTGCGCCATCTGTGATAACTGTGTCGAGAAATTTGATCACCATTGCCCGTGGATCGGCCAATGCATTGCACTGGTATTAACACTACCAAACCTTTAATACCTTGCAGTGCTGCTTGCATGAATTCTGAAAGGTGATCTTTGTTTGTGCAGAGAAACTATCGATTTTACCTAACATTTATCATATCAGCATTGATTTTCTTTGTGTACGTGTTTGCTTTCTCGTGCTGGAGAATCCACCAAAGAATGCTCAGAACTGGCACTGGATTGCTTGGAATGCTGAAGAACTGTCCTGAAACTCTGGCACTAGTATCATTTAGTTCTGCTACTATCTTGTTCTTAGGCGGCCTTACTATCTTCCATGTATTTCTGCTTGCAAGAAATCAGGTTGGCCCAACATATCCTTTTTTTTTTTCCCTCAAAGTTTTTCGAATGAAGATCTCTGGTACAGTGTTCAAACCAGATACAATAGGAGATGATGCCGTATATATTCAAAATCTGCATCCATCAATTTATCTGCATTGCTTGTATGTATTAATTAGCTTTGATGGTTATTTTTCTGTGTATTTTGAGGCAGACAGGCTATGAGAATTTCCGTCAACGCTACATGGGGTCACAAAATCCATTTGACAAAGGGATTCTGAGTAATACCATGGAGGTTTTGTTTGAACCATTGCCGCCTTCTAGAGTTGATTTTCGAGCTGAAGTAATGATGCCAAGAGGGTAATCAATATGTCCGAGCAGGAAATTTAAGAGAAGGATTCCGTCTAATTTCTTAACAAGAGCATGATTTGCCTTGTCCTTATTTGATTTATTCATAGTCTAAAAATAACTTAGTTATGCCATTATTGTTGATTTTTGCTTATCCAAGAAATGGTCTCAATTCCAATCTCCATTAATCTGGCACGAAAAGCAGAGTGCTTGGGGGTCGTTGTGTCACAATAATGAGTGTCCACATCACAGAGCTGGTGTCTTGGTTGGCAGAGACCACAGGTTGCATGCGGTCATGGCCAGAGTGTGGGATGCTAACTGCTAGGGGCCGCTTGAGATGGGCACCAATGTTGGCATTTATGAAGGCCCAGTAAGATAGACCATGAGACATATTAACTTTGACGCTACTGCTAGATAATGGATATTCGGGAAAAAAAGAAGAAAAAGAAATACTATCATCTAGCAGAAAAGGTGGTGAAGTCTCGGGTTCAAATTCCACCTCCATAAATATCTACTATAAAAGAAAAATTAAATATATTGAATGATTTTGATGGGTAAAACTTTTTATTTCAAAATGTTTTTGAAACAGTATAAAATTCAATATATTTAAGTTCATGTGTTTAGACTAAATTAACACGGGTATGTCAAATTATGAGACTCAATATATTTAAGATCAATTATATGTTGTGTTCAAGGTGTTGTGAGTGTAGCAAACTATTAGACCCAATATATTTAAGTTTAATTATATATTGAACCCAAGCTAATATGGGTCTTGCAAATTGTTAAACTTAATATATTTTAACTTAGCTTGTGTTGAGCCCAAGTTAACATGGATCTGACAAGTTATCAGGCTCACTATACTAGAGCTTAGCCATGTGCCGAACCAAATACAATATAAGTCTAATAAACTACTAGACCCATCTCTTTTATACTTAGCTAAGTGCCAGACCTAATTAATTGATCCAAGTTCTATCTTAAACCTATTAATATAAATTGTTAATGCATAATCATCATCCTACATTTATATATGTATAGAAGGTTTTCCAAAAATCTTTTATATTTTCATTTCATTAATGATATGTAAAAAATATTTGTTTTTTTACTAATGATGTGTCAAAGATTTTTGCTTGTATGTACCAAGACTTGTACTATTAATTATGTATTTTTTGAGTTATGAAGAAAAGAATATTAAGATAAATATTTGATTAACCATTATTAAAATATCAAATAACTTTATTTCTCAACGTATAAGATTTTGGGACATTATTGAATTTTTTTTAATTGCATGAAGTTCATAAGCGATTATATAAACTCATAATGCAACCACCTAACTTGATTAAACTTATAATAATATTAAAAAAAATAAAATCCTTTGTGTGTGTGTGTTTAATTTGTCAAAGGTTCTAGGTCTTAATTGTTAGTTACTAAATACACCAACCAAATCTGATTGAATCTATTAAAAAACATTAGAAAGAACTCTTATTTTCTTTGCGGTGTGTGTGATTTGTCAAAGGCTGTGGATTTGTAGTTCCTAACACATAAACCTGACATCTAATAAAACAAGTACATTTGGCATAAGAATTAGCCGACACAAGCTCAAAATCGAAACTCAAGTTGGTAAACAAGAGGCTGAATTACTTTATATGGAGGGAATAATGTTAGGGAAAAGGAAACAAAGGACACTTTTATCTGATTAGTGTTTGTCTCTCTATGAAATCATAGCTTCTAATTATATATATGTCCATCTAGATAAGGAGTAGCCTCGTCCAATCTGAGTTTCTCGGCTCCATGCAAAAAAGAAAGAAGAACAAAAAGTATAAACTGATTAAAGTAATGTGCAGTAGAAAGAAAACAAGAATTAAAGCAAAGCATTAATATGCAATCATGCTTTTATCATCAGTAGTCCAGCGCTTGAACATTTTGGGAGTGAGCAGTGGCTTTATTTGATGCCCAGAAGTTGGAAATTGGCAAGCTCTACAGTCTACACATTCTGCTGTCTGTCTGGTGGCTGTAATTTTAGAGGGACTCTTGCTTCCCGTACAAGTCTCAGGAGCTGATCACCAACGTCTGAGTATTCTCTTGACAAAGCACCTGCAACAACTATCAGATAGTCTCGTGCAATGACAGCTTTGGATTGCTTAAGCAGGGCAACATGTGGTGCTGTAAAGCGACAGGGACGGGACTCCTTTCGCAAGCAAGGCACCTAAGCCAATCTCCTTTCTCAAGCTGAAACCTGTGAAAAATGCGTGCCGTCTCTTGAACAATGTCTGAGATCTATGCATCAACTGTGCTAGGCATACGAGCAAGAAAATAAAATTTATTAGAAATCTCAAAGAATACAAGAAAGTTAATTGTATTGGGATCAATTCGGCTTTAATATATATATATATATATATATATATAATATGAGACCCTTAAATATACGAGGGTGTGTGTGTCTATATATATATATATATATATATATAAGTCATAATATTCCGAAATCTCTTTACCTACATGCATGTGAGAGTTGTAATATCTCAGCGAGATCCCTCTATGCGTAAAAATCTTTATATTTCATGTTAGGTGTGGTGTTCATCTTGTTTGTAGATCTGCTCTTTTTTTTTTCTAAAAAAAAAATATTAATAGCTAAAGATTTATATTTATATAATTCTCCGTTTTATTTTTGAATATACATTAAGTTTATAACCTATCATTTAGGTAAGATTTTTAGACTAAATCACCATACATAATTACTAGCATGATTTGTACACAAAAGTCTTTTATCTGTCCAGCTTGCAAGAATATCTTGAAAATAAAAAATAGTAATATTATACTAAAAAATTAATAAATACAAATATAAACATTTATAAAAAAAATTACATCGGTATATTACAATAATTTTTACCAATAGAACTTTTCATCCTCTATCTGGTGGTATCTCTCTCTCTCTCTCTCTCTCTCTCTCTCTCTCTATATATATATATATATATATATATATATAAAAGAACTTAACATGTATTCAGCTAGTAGAATGAGAAATTACTTTATTAAATAAAAAAGAAAAGGAGAAATAAATGGTTTGCCGCAATTATTGACATGTGCAACCCGGGGGGAACAACGGGATGGAGATGATTAATGGTTTGATTGGTAAAGCCAGCTAAACACATTAATTGACAACCACAATATAGAAATATATAGGGCTGCTTGCAACTGGGCATGCATACTATTAGGTTAATGCCAAGAAATATTGACCTTAAAGAACTATGGCTAACCCCACATCATGTGTTTTTAATCAATGATCTTCATTTTCTTTTTCTTCTGGCCACATGCTTGCTTGCCTTTTGTTGAACAAGCGTTTTCAATTGGATATTTTATGCCTAACCCACACACAAAAAGATTAAAAACAAAAAACAGAAAGAAAAAGAAAGTCATCAATGGTAGTCCAGCTCGATCGTATGATCTCAGCTTCATGTTACCACCCACCCAATGCTAGCTTCACATCGTATGCCAGTATGAACTAGTCCAAACATGGAGATCGAGCCATGTTCGTCAGAACTGGGACATCAATTATTTTACAATATTGCAACAATTCATCCATCAATATCATTACTACTGAGTAAATCTTGATTTTCTGTAAAACATTTATCTAAAAGAAAAGAAAAGAAAAGAAATTATTGGGACATATTCTTTTTGGGTATTCGTCTCAATTAAATTGTTTTTAAATATTTGTTTGTTAACCTTATTAGCAAAAATACTTGTAAATATATTATCAAATGCAATGCAGCGCTGCTGCTGCTGCTGCTGCTGCATGCAATATCTAGGTGACTGCGAATGGACAAATTAAGCTTTAGACGAGAGCTTGGATTAATGTGAAACAAAACGTAAATCTTACTACTTATGACACAACATCCCAGAATATTCCAACAATCTCAATAAGAAAATACTACTTTTGGGATTTGTGATCCATCGATCTATAAAATATATATGAAATTAAATCATATTTTAAATAGAAAGTACATCAATGGCCAGGAGTTATAAATTTAAAGCTACCATGTTCGAATCTTTTCAATTTGAATTTGTTTGAATTTTTTTTTCTATTAAGATAGAATTCTAGATTATATATATAAAAAAAATTATGAAAAAATTTACAAGGAGGATTGGATAACCTTGAATATATTCACAAACTATGTTTTTTTTTTAATAAAATCTTTGTATCGAGTTTCTTTTAATTCAATAAAAAAAACTATTGTTATTAATTTTGATTATCAGTTTTAATTTGTTATAATTGATACTAAAACAGTAGAAGTACATCAATGGCCAGGAGTTATAAATTTAAAGCTACCATGTTCGAATCTTTCAAATTTGAATTGGTTTGATTTTTTTTCTATTTAAGATGGAATTCTAGATTATATATATAAAAAAATTATGAAAAAATTCACAAGGAAAATGGGATAACCTTTAATATGTTCAAAAACTATGTTTTGTTTTATTTTTTTTAATAAAATCTTTGTAGCGAGTATCTTTTAATTCAATAAAAACACTATTCTTATTAATCTGAATTATAGTTTGTTATAATTGATACTAAAACAATAGATCCATGATAAAAAATATATATATATAGCAATACAAACATCAACTACACCATCAAGCTCAATAAAATTTGTTTTTTGAAATAATTAGTGGAAAACTTCAAAATATATAGTCTAAAACAACTTACCCTAGCCATGAGGGCAAAGTTTTTTAAGAGATGGAATTATTGTTATTGTCATGACCTTATTTTTGCTCATGTTTAAAATTAAAATTATCCTATTAAAATTTTTAAAATTTAAATTTGAATTTGTTTGAAATTTTCTTCCATTAATTTACCTAGAATCCTAGATTGTGTAAAAAACTATAGAAAAACTTATGGAAACTTTTCTATCAAGGGCTCGAACAACACCAAATATATTCTTATGAAGGTCGGAGAAATCTCAAATATGCTCGGAAACTATATTTTATCCTTTTCAACCAGGTATTTGAAGTAAATTTCTTTTAATTTAATAAAATTGCAATGAATTACGAGGTTTCTTACAAAAATCCGACTACATATGACGACATAGCATCCCATTATAAAAGAGAATATTCCAACAGTCCCAGTGAGAAAGGATCGTACTTTTCGAATTTCGCACTGGGATCCATCAATCTGTAAAATACGAGTTCTGATCCTCAATTTTTATGTATTTTTCTTCGACCAGTCCAAACCGACCACTGCCGGAACTCCCTCACGATGATATATATAAATACAACCCCACCTTAATGCTTGGTATGGCATCAAATTTAGTGCATGTTAACCGAGACATGACACGTGTCAGGCCTAGCTTGTGAAGGGAGCCCTGTCGCATGCAGATTCTTACAGGTTCCACGTGAGCCAAGGTGCTATATGTCACATGACTAATGGACAGGGTATGGTTGCCTTCTCAATGGGAACTTGCCACCTGTAAAGCTGCTAGATCCAATCACGTGTCCTTGACCATACTTATTATGCTCTTTGCACTTTTAATTGCACACTCTTATGCTAAGATTCTGGCAAATAATTTGGACGTGTTTTTTTTTTTTTTTTTTCCCATTAAAAAACGGCTATCAATAGGCAGATGGAATGTTGTACTAATTAAGCATAATGTCCCTTCGTGTGTTTTGTAGTTATCTTATGTTTTGAAAATATTTTTTGAATTTTAAATTATTTTTATTTTAGTATTTCCACATTGTTTAGATGTTTTAATATTAAAAATAAAAAAATATTATTTCAATATATTTAAAATAAATATTTTAAAAAATAATCATTATCTTAATATTACTCA